>NC_086200.1:16121127-16424157 GCF_035770615.1 Melospiza melodia melodia
TGGTACTATCAAACCAGCCCGACTTGGCACTGGTGCCACCTCTGGTCTGGGAACCATCCTGCGTATCGTGGATTCTAAGTAGCCAGCCGGCCACTCCCAGCCACAGGCCACCAAAAAAAATCAACGGCACTTTTCCCTGGAAAACAAAACTCGCCTGCCAACTTTTTGATGGCAGATTGCAGGAGCCGCTTGGTACTATCAAATCAGCCCAACTTGGCACTGGTGCCACCATGGGTCTGGTAACCATCCTGCCTATCGTAGCTTTTCAGGAGCCAGCCGGTCACTCCCAGCCATAGGCCCCCAGACACAAACCTCGGCCCGTTTCCCTGGCAAACAAAAGTAAGCTGCCCCGCTTCTGGATGGCAGATTGCAGGAGCCACTTGGTACTATCAAACAAGCCCGACTTGGAATTGGTGCCACCTCTGGTCTGGGAACCATCCTGCGTATCGTGGATTCTAAGGAGCCAGCCGGCCACTCCCAGCCACAGTCCACCAAACAAAATCAACGGCACTTTTCCCTGGAAAACAAAACTCGCCTGCCAACTTTTTGATGGCAGATTGCAGGAACCACTTGGTACTATCAAACCAGCCCAACTTGGCACTGGTTCCACCATGGGTCTGGTAATCATCCTGCCTATCGTAGCTTTTCAGGAGCCAGCCGGTCACTTCCAGCCATAGGCCCCAGACACAAAGCACTGGGGGTTTCCCTGGCAAACAAAAGTATGCTACCCCGCTTCAGGATGGCAGATTGCAGGAGCCACTTTGCACCATCAAACCAGCCCGACTTGGCACTGGTGCCACCTCTGGTCTGGGAACCATCCTGCCTACTGTTTATTTTCAGGGGTCAGCCGGCCACTCTCAGCCATTTGCCCTCAAACACAAACCACGGCCCTTTTCTCTGGCAAACAAAACTCAACTGCCCCTCTTCTGGATGGCAAATTGCAGGACGCACTTGGTACTACAAAAACAGCACAACTTGGCACTGGTGCCACATGGGTCTGGTCACCATCCTGAGTATCGAGCATTTTAATAAGCCAGCCGGCCACTCCCAGCCATATGCCCCCAAAAAAAAACCACGGCCCTTTTCTCTGGCAAACAAAACTCAGCTGCCCCGCTTCTGGATGGCAGATTGCTGGAGCCACTTTGCACCATCAAACCAGCCTGACTTGGCACTGGTGCCACCTCTGGTCTGGGAACCATCCTGCGTATCGTGGATTCTAAGGAGCCAGCTGGCCACTCCCAGCCACAGGCCACCAAAAAAAATTAACGGCACTTTTCCCTGGAAAACAAAACTCGCCTGCCAACATTTTGATGACAGATTGCTGGAGCCGCTTGATACTATCAAATCAGCCCAATTTGGCACTGGTGCCACCATGGGTCTGGTAACCATCCTGCCTATCGTAGCTTTTCAGGAGCCAGCCGGTCACTCCCAGCCATAGGCCCCCAGACACAAACCTCGGCCCGTTTCCCTGGCAAACAAAAGTAAGCTGCCCCGCTTCTGGATGGCAGATTTCAGGAGCCACTTGGTACTATCAAACCAGCCCGACTTGGAACTGGTGCCACCTCTGGTCTGGGAACCATCCTGCGTATCGTGGATTCTAAGGAGCCAGGCGGCCACTCCCAGCCACAGGACCCCAAACACAAACAACGGCGCTTTTCCCTGGAAAACAAAACTCGCCTGCCAACTTTTTGATGGCAGATTGCAGGAACCACTTGGTACTATCAAACCAGCCCAACTTGGCACTGGTTCCACCATGGGTCTGGTAACCATCCTGCCTATCGTAGCTTTTCAGGAGCCAGCCGGACACTTCCAGCCATAGGCCCCAGACACAAAGCACTGGGGGTTTCCCTGGCAAAAAAAAGTATGCTACCCTGCTTCAGGATGGCAGATTGGAGGAGCCGCTTTGCCCATCAAACCAGCCCGACTTGGCACTGGTGCCACCTCTGGTCTGGGAACCATCCTGCGTATCGTGGATTCTAAGGAGCCAGCTGGCCACTCCCAGCCACAGGACCCCAAACACAAACAACGGCGCTTTTCCCTGGAAAACAAAACTGGCATGCCAACTTTTTAATGGCAGATTGCAGGAGCCACTTTGCACCATCAAACTAGCCCGACTTGGCACTGGTGCCACCTCTGGTCTGGGAACCATCCTGCGTATCGTGGATTCTAATTAGCCAGCCGGCCACTCCCAGCCACAGGCCCCCAAACACAAACAACGGCACTTTTCCCTGGAAAACAAAACTCGCCTGCCAACATTTTGATGGCAGATTGCAGGAGCCACTTGGTACTATCAAACCAGCCCAACTTGACACTGGTGCCATCATGGGTCTGGTAACCATCCTGCCTATCGTAGCTTTTCAGGAGCCAGCCGGACAGTCCCACCCATAGGCCCCCAGACAAAAACCTCGGCCCGTTTCCCTGGCAAACAAAAGTAAGCTACCCCGCTTCTGGATGGCAGATTGCAGGAGCTACTTGGTACTATCAAACAAGCCCAACTTGGAACTGGTGCCACCTCTGGTCTGGGAACCATCCTGCGTATCGTGGATTCTAAGGAGCCAGCCGGCCACTCCCAGCCACAGGCCACCAAACAAAATCAACGGCACTTTTCCCTGGAAAACAAAACCCGCCTGCCAACTTTTTGATGGCAGATTGCAGGAGCCACTTTTCCCCATCAAACTAGCCCGACTTGGCACTGGTGCCACCTCTGTTCTGGAACCATCCTGCCTATGGTAGCTTTTCAGGAGCCAGCCGGTCACTCCCAGCCATAGGCCCCCAGACACAAACCTCGGCCCGTTTCCCTGGCAAACAAAATTAAGCTGCCCCGCTCCTGGATGGCAGATTGCAGGAGCTATTTAGTACTATCAAACCAGCCCGACTTGGCACTGGCGCCACCTTGGCTCTGGGAACCATCCTGCCTATTGTGGATTTTCAGGGGTCAGCCGGCCACTCTCAGCCATATGCCCTCAAACACAAACCACGGCCCTTTTCTCTGGCAAACAAAACTCAACTGCCCCTCTTCTGGATGGCAAATTGCAGGACGCATTTGGTACTACAAAAACAGCACAACTTGGCACTGGTGCCACCTTGGGTCTGGTCACCATCCTGCGTATCGAGCATTTTAAGGAGCCAGCCGGCCACTCCCAGCCATATGCCCCCAAAAAAAAACCACGGCCCTTTTCTCTGGCAAACAAAACTCAGCTGCCCCGCTTCTGGATGGCAGATTGCAGGAGCCACTTGGTACAATCAAACCAGCCCGACTTGGCACTGGTGCCACCTCTGGTCTGGGAACCATCCTGCGTATCGTGGATTCTAAGGAGCCAGCCGGCCACTCCCAGCCACAGTCCACCAAACACAAACAACGGCACTTTTCCCTGGAAAACAAAACTCGCCTGCCAACTTTTTCATGGCAGATTGCAGGAGCCACTTTGCACCATCAAACTAGGCCGACTTGGCACTGTTGCCACCATGGTCTGGGAACCATCCTGTGTATCGTGGATTCTAATTAGCCAGCCGGCCACTCCCAGCCATAGGCACCCAAACACAAACAATGGCGCTTTCCCCTGGAAAACAAAACTCGCCTGCCAACTTTTTGATGGCAGATTGCAGGAGCCGCTTGGTATTTTCAAATCAGCCCAACGTGGCACTGGTGCCACCATGAGTCTGGTAACCATCCTGCCTATCGTAGCTTTTCAGGAGCCAGCCAGTCACTCCCAGCCATAGGCCCCCAGACAAAAACATCGGCCCGTTTCCCTTGCAAACAAAAGTAAGCTGCCCCGCTTCTGGATGGCAGATTGCAGGAGCCACTTGGTACTATCAAACAAGCCCGACTTGGAACTGGTGCCACCTCTGGTGTGGGAACCATCCTGCGTATCGTGGATTCTAAGGAGCCAGCCGGCGACTCCCAGCCACAGGCCACCAAAAAAAATCAACGGCACTTTTCCCTGGAACACAAAACTGGCCTGCCAACTTTTTGATGGCAGATTGCAGGAGCCGCTTGATACTATCAAATCAGCCCAACTTGGCACTGGTGCCACCATGGGTCTGGTAACCATCCTGCCTATCGTAGCTTTTCAGGAGCCAGCCGGTCACTCCCAGCCATAGGCCCCCAGACACAAACCTCGGCCCGTTTCCCTGGCAAACAAAAGTAAGCTGCCCCGCTTCTGGATGGCAGATTGCAGGAGCCACTTGGTACTATCAAACCAGCCCGACTTGGAACTGGTGCCACCTCTGGTCTGGGAACCATCCTGCGTATCGTGGATTCTAAGGAGCCAGCTGGCCACTCCCAGCCACAGGCCCCCAAACACAAACAACGGCACTTTTCCCTGGAAAACAAAACTCGCCTGCAAACTTTTTCATGGCAGATTGCAGGAGCCACTTTGCACCATCAAACTAGCCCGACTTGGCACTGGTGCCACCTCTGGTCTGGGAACCATCCTGCGTATCGTGGATTCTAAGGAGCCAGCCGGCCACTCCCAGCCACAAGCCCCCAAACACAAACAACGACACTTTTCCCTGGAAAACAAAACTCGCCTGCCAACTTTTTGATGGCAGATTGCAGGAGCCGCTTGGTACTATCAAATCAGCCCAACTTGGCACTGGTGCCACCATGAGTCTGGTAACCTTCCTGCCTATCGTAGCTTTTCAGGAGCCAGCCGGTCACTCCCAGCCATAGGCCCCCAGACACAAACCTCGGCCCGTTTCCCTGGCAAACAAAAGTAAGCTGCCCCGCTTCTGGATGGCAGATTGCAGGAGCCACTTGGTACTATCAAAGCAGCCCGACTTGGCACTGGTGCCACCTCTGGTCTGGGAACCATCCTGCGTATCGTGCATTCTAAGGAGCCAGCCGGCCACTCCCAGCCACAGTCCACCAAACACAAACAACGGCACTTTTCCCTGGAAAACAGAACTCGCCTGCCAACTTTTTCATGGCAGATTGCAGGAGCCACTTTGCACCATCAAACTAGCCCGACTTGGCACTGGTGCCACCATGGTCTGGGAACCATCCTGCGTATCGTGGATTCTAATTAGCCAGCCGGCCACTCCCAGCCATAGGCCCCCAAACACAAACAACGGCGCTTTCCCCTGGAAAACAAAGCTCGCCTGCCAACTTTTTGATGGCAGATTGCAGGAGCCGCTTGCTACTATCAAATCAGCCCAACGTGGCACTGGTGCCACCATGAGTCTGGTCACCATCCTGCCTATCGTAGCTTTTCAGGAGCCAGCAAATCACTCCCAGCCATAGGCCCCCAGACACAAACCTCGGCCCGTTTCCCTGGCAAACAAAAGTAAGCTGCCCCGCTTCTGGATGGCAGATTGCAGGAGCCACTTTGTGGTATCCAACCAGCCCAACTTGGCACTGGTGCCACCTCTGGTCTGGGAACCATCCTGCGTATCGTGGATTCTAAGGAGCCAGCCGGCCACTCCCAGCCACAGGACCCCAAACACAAACAACGGCGCTTTTCCCTGGAAAACAAAACTGGCCTGCCAACTTTTTGATGGCAGATTGCAGGAACCACTTGGTACTATCAAACCAGCCCAACTTGGCACTGGTTCCACCATGGGTCTGGTAACCATCCTGCCTATCGTAGCTTTTCAGGAGCCAGCCGGTCACTTCCAGCCATAGGCCCCAGACACAAAGCACTGGGGGTTTCCCTGGCAAAAAAAAGTATGCTACCCTGCTTCAGGATGGCAGATTGGAGGAGCCACTTTGCACCATCAAACCAGCCCGACTTGGCACTGGTGCCACCTCTGGTCTGGGAACCATCCTGCGTATCGTGGATTCTAAGGAGCCAGCTGGCCACTCCCAGCCACAGGCCCCCAAACACAAACAACGGCGCTTTTCCCTGGAAAACAAAACTGGCATGCCAACTTTTTAATGGCAGATTGCAGGAGCCACTTTGCACCATCAAACTAGCCCGACTTGGCACTGGTGCCACCTCTGGTCTGGGAACCATCCTGCGTATCGTGGATTCTAATTAGCCAGCCGGCCACTCTCAGCCACAGACCCCCAAACACAAACAACGGCGCTTTTCCCTGGAAAACAAAACTCGCCTGCCAACATTGTGATTGCAGATTGCAGGAGCCACTTTGCACCATCAAACCAGCCCGACTTGGCACTGGTGCCACCTCTGGTCTGGGAACCATCCTGCGTATCGTGGATTCTAATTAGCCAGCCGGCCACTCCCAGCCATAGGCACCCAAACACAAACAATGGCGCTTTTCCCTGGAAAACAAAACTCGCCTGCCAGCTTTTGGATGACAGAGTGCAGGAGCCGCTTGGTACTTTCAAATCAGCCCAACGTGGCACTGGTGCCACCATGAGTCTGGTAACCATCCTGCCTATCGTAGCTTTTCAGGAGCCAGCCAGTCACTCCCAGCCATAGGCCCCCAGACAAAAACCTCGGCCATTTCCCTTGCAAACAAAAGTAAGCTGCCCCGCTTCTGGATGGCAGATTGCAGGAGCCACTTGGTACTATCAAACAAGCCCGACTTGGAACTGGTGCCACCTCTGGTGTGGGAACCATCCTGCGTATCGTGGATTCTAAGGAGCCAGCCGGCGACTCCCAGCCACAGGCCACCAAAAAAAATCAACGGCACTTTTCCCTGGAAAACAAAACTGGCCTGCCAACTTTTTGATGGCAGATTGCAGGAGCCGCTTGATACTATCAAATCAGCCCAACTTGGCACTGGTGCCACCATGGGTCTGGTAACCATCCTGCCTATCGTAGCTTTTCAGGAGCCAGCCGGTCACTCCCAGCCATAGGCCCCCAGACACAAACCTCGGCCCGTTTCCCTGGCAAACAAAAGTAAGCTGCCCCGCTTCTGGATGGCAGATTGCAGGAGCCACTTGGTACTATCAAACCAGCCCGACTTGGAACTGGTGCCACCTCTGGTCTGGGAACCATCCTGCGTATCGTGGATTCTAAGGAGACAGCTGGCCACTCCAAGCCACAGGCCCCCAAACACAAACAACGGCACTTTTCCCTGGAAAACAAAACTCGCCTGCAAACTTTTTCATGGCAGATTGCAGGAGCCACTTTGCACCATCAAACTAGCCCGACTTGGCACTGGTGCCACCTCTGGTCTGGGAACCATCCTGCGTATCGTGGATTCTAAGGAGCCAGCCGGCCACTCCCAGCCACAAGCCCCCAAACACAAACAACGACAATTTTCCCTGCAAAACAAAACTCGCCTGCCAACTATTTGATGGCAGATTGCAGGAGCCGCTTGGTACTATCAAATCAGCCCAACGTGGCACTGGTGCCACCATGAGTCTGGTAACCATCCTGCCTATCGTAGCTTTTCAGGAGCCAGCCGGTCACTCCCAGCCATAGGGCCCCAGACACAAACCTCGGCCCGTTTCCCTGGCAAACAAAAGTAAGCTGCCCCGCTTCTGGATGGCAGATTGCAGGAGCCACTTGGTACTATCCAACTAGCCCGACTAGGCACTGGTGCCACCCTGGTCTGGGAACCATCCTGCGTATCGTGGATTCTAATTAGCCAGCCGGCCACTCCCAGCCATAGGCCCCCAAACACAAACAACGGCGCTTTCCCCTGGAAAACAAAACTCGCCTGCCAACTTTTTGATGGCAGATTGCAGGAGCCGCTTGGTGCTATCAAATCAGCCCAACGTGGCACTGGTGCCACCATGAGTCTGGTCACCATCCTGCCTATCGTAGCTTTTCAGGAGCCAGCAAATCACACCCAGCCATAGGCCCCCAGACACAAACCTCGGCCCGTTTCCCTGGCAAACAAAAGTAAGCTGCCCCGCTTCTGGATGGCAGATTGCAGGAGCCACTTTGTGGTATCCAACCAGCCCAACTTGGCACTGGTGCCACCTCTGGTCTGGGAACCATCCTGCGTATCGTGGATTCTAAGGAGCCAGCCGGCCACTCCCAGCCACAGGACCCCAAACACAAACAACGGCGCTTTTCCCTGGAAAACAAAACTGGCCTGCCAACTTTTTGATGGCAGATTGCAGGAACCACTTGGTACCATCAAACCAGCCCAACTTGGCACTGGTTCCACCATGGGTCTGGTAACCATCCTGCATATCGTAGCTTTTCAGGAGCCAGCCGGTCACTTCCAGCCATAGGCCCCAGACACAAAGCACTGGGGGTTTCCCTGGCAAAAAAAAGTATGCTACCCTGCTTCAGGATGGCAGATTGGAGGAGCCACTTTGCACCATCAAACCAGCCCGACTTGGCACTGGTGCCACATCTGGTCTGGGAACCATCCTGCGTATCGTGGATTCTAAGGAGCCAGCTGGCCACTCCCAGCCACACGCCCCCAAACACAAACAACGGCGCTTTTCCCTGGAAAACAAAACTGGCATGCCAACTTTTTAATGGCAGATTGCAGGAGCCACTTTGCACCATCAAACTAGCCCGACTTGGCACTGGTGCCACCTCTGGTCTGGGAACCATCCTGCGTATCGTGGATTCTAGGGAGCCAGCCGGCCACTCCCAGCCACAGGCCCCCAAACACAAACAACGGCGCTTTTCCCTGGAAAACAAAACTCGCCTGCCAACTTTTTGATGGCAGATTGCAGGAGCCACTTGGTACTATCAAACCAGCCCAACTTGACACTGGTGCCATCATGGGTCTGGTCACCATCCTGCCTATCGTAGCTTTTCAGGAGCCAGCCGGACAGTCCCACCCATAGGCCCCCAGACAAAATCCTCGGCCCGTTTCCCTGGCAAACAAAAGTAAGCTACCCCGCTTCTGGATGGCAGATTGCAGGAGCCACTTGGTACTATCAAACAAGCCCAACTTGGAACTGGTGCCACCTCTGGTCTGGGAACCATCCTGCGTATCGTGGATTCTAAGGAGCCAGCCGGCCACTCCCAGCCACAGGCCACCAAACAAAATCAAAGGCACTTTTCCCTGGAAAACAAAACCCGCCTGCCAACTTTTTGATGGCAGATTGCAGGAGCCACTTTTCCCCATCAAACTAGCCGGACTTGGCACTGGTGCCACCTCTGGTCTGGGAACCATCCTGCCTATGGTAGCTTTTCAGGAGCCAGCCGGTCACTCCCAGCCATAGGCCCCCAGACACAAACCTCGGCCCGTTTCCCTGGCAAACAAAATTAAGCTGCCCCGCTCCTGGATGGCAGATTGCAGGAGCTATTTAGTACTATCAAACCAGCCCGACTTGGCACTGGCGCCACCTCTGGTCTGGGAACCATCCTGCCTATTGTGGATTTTCAGGGGTCAGCCGGCCACTCTCAGCCATATGCCCTGAAACACAAACCACGGCCCTTTTCTCTGGCAAACAAAACTCAACTGCCCCTCTTCTGGATGGCAAATTGCAGGACGCACTTGGTACTACAAAAACAGCACAACTTGGCACTGGTGCCACCTTGGGTCTGGTCACCATCCTGCGTATCGAGCATTTTAAGGAGCCAGCCGGCCACTCCCAGCCATATGCCCCCAAAAAAAAACCACGGCCCTTTTCTCTGGCAAACAAAACTCAGCTGCCCCGCTTCTGGATGGCAGATTGCAGGAGCCACTTTGCACCATCAAACCAGCCCGACTTGGCACTGGTGCCACCTCTGGTCTGGGAACCATCCTGCGTATCGTGGATTATAAGGAGACAGCTGGCCACTCCCAGCCACAGGCCCCCAAACACAAACAACGGCGCTTTTCCCTGGAAAACAAAACAGGCCTGCCAACTTTTTAATGGCAGATTGCAGGAGCCACTTTGCACCATCAAACTAGCCCGACTTGGCACTGGTGCCACCTCTGCTCTGGGAACCATCCTGCGTATCGTGGATTCTAATTAGCCAGCGGGCCACTCCCAGCCATAGGCCCCCAAACACAAACAACGGCGCTTTTCCCTGGAAAACAAAACTCGCCTGCCAACTTTGTGATGGCAGATTGCAGGAGCCACTTGGTACTATCAAACCAGCCCAACTTGGCACTGGTGCCACCATGGGTCTGGTCACCATCCTGCCTATCGTAGCTTTTCAGGAGCCAGCCGGTCAGTCCCACCCATAGGCCCCCAGACACAAACCTCGGCCCGTTTCCCTGGCAAACAAAAGTAAGCTACCCCGCTTCTGGATGGCAGATTGCAGGAGCCACTTTGCACCATCAAACTAGCCCGACTTGGCACTGGTGCCACCTCTGGTCTGGGAACCATCCTGCGTATCGTGGATTCTAAGGAGCCAGCCGGCCACTCCCAGCCACAGTCCACCAAACACAAACAACGGCACTTTTCCCTGGAAAACAAAACTCGCCTGCCAACTTTGTGATGGCAGATTGCAGGACTCACTTTGCACCATCAAACTAGGCCGACTTGGCACTGGTGCCACCTCTGGTCTGGGAACCATCCTGCGTATCGTGGATTCTAAGGAGCCACCCGGCCAGTCCCAGCCACAGGCCCCCAAACACAAACAACGGTGCTTTTCCCTGGAAAACAAAACTCGCCTGCCAACTTTGTGATGGCAGATTGCAGGAGCCACTTGGTACTATCAAACCAGCCCAACTTGGCACTGGTGCCACCTTGGGTCTGGTCACCATCCTGCCTATCGTAGCTTTCCAGGAGCCAGCCGGTCAGTCCCACCCATAGGCCCCCAGAAAAAACCTCGGCCCGTTTCCCTGGCAAACAAAAGTAAGCTACCCCGCTTCTGGATGGCAGATTGCAGGAGCCACTTTGCACCATCAAACTAGCCCGACTTGGCATTGGTGCCACCTCTGGTCTGGGAACCATCCTGCGTATCGTGGATTCTAAGGAGCCAGCCGGCCACTCCCAGCCATATGCCCCCAAACACAAACAACGGCGCTTTTCCCTGGAAAACAAAACTCGCCTGCCAACATTTTGATGGCAGATTGCAGGAGCCGCTTGGTACTATCAAATCAGCCCAACTTGGCACTGGTGCCACCTCTGCTCTGGTAACCATCCTGCCTATCGTAGCTTTTCAGGAGCCAGCCGGTCACTCCCAGCCATAGGCCCCCAGACACAAACCTCGGCCCGTTTCCCTGGCAAACAAAAGTAAGCTGCCCCGCTTCTGGATGGCAGATTGCAGGAGCCACTTGGTACTATCAAACCAGCCCGACTTGGAACTGGTGCCACCTCTGGTCTGGGAACCATCCTGCGTATCGTGGATTCTAAGGAGCCAGCTGGCCACTCCCAGCCACAGGCCCCCAAACACAATCAACGGCACTTTTCCCTGGAAAACAAAACTCGCCTGCAAACTTTTTCATGGCAGATTGCAGGAGCCACTTTGCACCATCAAACTAGCCCGACTTGGCACTGGTGCCACCTCTGCTCTGGGAACCATCCTGCGTATCGTGGATTCTAATTAGCCAGCGGGCCACTCCCAGCCATAGGCCCCCAAACACAAACCACGGCGCTTTTCCCTGGAAAACAAAACTCGCCTGCCAACTTTGTGATGGCAGATTGCAGGAGCCACTTGGTACTATCAAACCAGCCCAACTTGGCACTGGTGCCACCATGGGTCTGGTCACCATCCTGCCTATCGTAGCTTTTCAGGAGCCAGCCGGTCAGTTCCACCCATAGGCCCCCAGAAAAAACCTCGGCCCGTTTCCCTGGCAAACAAAAGTAAGCTACCCCGCTTCTGGATGGCAGATTGCAGGAGCCACTTTGCACCATCAAACTAGCCCGACTTGGCACTGGTGCCACCTCTGGTCTGGGAACCATCCTGCGTATCGTGGATTCTAAGGAGCCAGCCGGCCACTCCCAGCCACAAGCCCCCAAACACAAACAACGACACTTTTCCCTGGAAAACAAAACTGGCCTGCCAACTTTTTGATGGCAGATTGCAGGAGCCGCTTGGTACTATCAAATCAGCCTAACTTGGCACTGGTGCCACCATGAGTCTGGTAACCATCCTGCCTATCGTAGCTTTTCAGGAGCCAGCTGGTCACTCCCAGCCATAGGCCCCCAGACACAAACCTCGGCCCGTTTCCCTGGCAAACAAAAGTAAGCTGCCCCGCTTCTGGATGGCAGATTGCAGGAGCCACTTGGTACTATCAAACCAGCCCGACTTGGCACTGGTGCCACCTCTGGTCTGGGAACCATCCTGCGTATCGTGCATTCTAAGGAGCCAGCCGGCCACTCCCAGCCACAGTCCACCAAACACAAACAACGGCACTTTTCCCTGGAAAACAAAACTCGCCTGCCAACATTTTCATGGCAGATTGCAGGAGCCACTTTGCACCATCAAACTAGCCCGACTTGGCACTGGTGCCACCTCTGCTCTGGGAACCATCCTGCGTATCGTGGATTCTAAGGAGCCACCCGGCCACTCCCAGCCACAGGCCCCCAAACACAAACAACGGCGCTTATCCCTGGAAAACAAAACTCGCCTGCCAACTTTGTGATGGCAGATTGCAGGAGCCACTTGGTACTATCAAACCAGCCCAACTTGGCACTGGTGCCACCATGGGTCTGATCACCATCCTGCCTATCGTAGCTTTTCAGGAGCCAGCCGGTCAGTCCCACCCATAGGCCCCCAGAAAAAACCTCGCCCCGTTTCCCTGGCAAACAAAAGTAAGCTACCCCGCTTCTGGATGGCAGATTGCAGGAGCCACTTTGCACCATCAAACTAGCCCGACTTGGCACTGGTGCCACCTCTGGTCTGGGAACCATCCTGCGTATCGTGGATTCTAAGGAGCCAGCCGGCCACTCCCAGCCATATGCCCCCAAACACAAACAACGGCGCTTTTCCCTGGAAAACAAAACTCGCCTGCCAAATTTTTGATGGCAGATTGCAGGAGCCGCTTGGTACTATCAAATCAGCCCAACTTGGCACTGGTGCCACCTCTGGTCTGGTAACCATCCTGCCTATCGTAGCTTTTCAGGAGCCAGCCGGTCACTTGCAGCCATAGGCCCCCAGACACAAACCTCGGCCCGTTTCCCTTGCAAACAAAAGTAAGCTGCCCCGCTTCTGGATGGCAGATTGCAGGAGCCACTTGGTACTATCAAAGCAGCCCGACTTGGAACTGGTGCCACCTCTGGTCTGGGAACCATCCTGCGTATCGTGGATTCTAAGGAGCCAGCTGGCCACTCCCAGCCACAGGCCCCCAAACACAAACAACGGCACTTTTCCCTGGAAAACAAAACTCGCCTGCAAACTTTTTCATGGCAGATTGCAGGAGCCACTTTGCACCATCAAACTAGCCCGACTTGGCACTGGTGCCACCTCTGCTCTGGGAACCATCCTGCGTATCGTGGATTCTAATTAGCCAGCGGGCCACTCCCAGCCATAGGCCCCCAAACACAAACAACGGCGCTTTTCCCTGGAAAACAAAACTCGCCTGCCAACATTTTGATGGGAGATTGCAGGAGCCACTTTGCACCATCAAACCAGCCCGACTTGGCACTGGTGCCACCTCTGGTCTGGGAACCATCCTGCGTATCGTGCATTCTAAGGAGCCAGCCGGCCACTCCCAGCCACAGTCCACCAAACACAAACAACGGCACTTTTCCCTGGAAAACAGAACTCGCCTGCCAACTTTTTCATGGCAGATTGCAGGAGCCACTTTGCACCATCAAACTAGCCCGACTTGGCACTGGTGCCACCATGGTCTGGGAACCATCCTGCGTATCGTGGATTCTAATTAGCCAGCCGGCCACTCCCAGCCATAGGCCCCCAAACACAAACAACGGCGCTTTCCCCTGGAAAACAAAACTCGCCTGCCAACTTTTGGATGGCAGATTGCAGGAGCCGCTTGGTACTATCAAATCAGCCCAACGTGGCACTGGTGCCACCATGAGTCTGGTCACCATCCTGCCTATCGTAGCTTTTCAGGAGCCAGCAAATCACTCCCAGCCATAGGCCCCCAGACACAAACCTCGGCCCGTTTCCCTGGCAAACAAAAGTAAGCTGCCCCGCTTCTGGATGGCAGATTGCAGGAGCCACTTTGTGGTATCCAACCAGCCCAACTTGGCACTGGTGCCACCTCTGGTCTGGGAACCATCCTGCGTATCGTGGATTATAAGGAGCCAGCCGGCCACTCCCAGCCACAGGACCCCAAACACAAACAACGGCGCTTTTCCCTGGAAAACAAAACTGGCCTGCCAACTTTTTGATGGCAGATTGCAGGAACCACTTGGTACTATCAAACCAGCCCAACTTGGCACTGGTTCCACCATGGGTCTGGTAACCATCCTGCCTATCGTAGCTTTTCAGGAGCCAGCCGGTCACTTCCTGCCATAGGCCCCAGACACAAACCACTGGGGGTTTCCCTGGCAAACAAAAGTATGCTAGCCTGCTTCAGGATTGCAGATTGGAGGAGCCACTTTGCACCATCAAACCAGCCCGACTTGGCACTGGTGCCACCTCTGGTCTGGGAACCATCCTGCGTATCGTGGATTCTAAGGAGCCAGCTGGCCACTCCCAGCCACAGGCCCCCAAACACAAACAACGGCGCTTTTCCCTGGAAAACAAAACTGGCATGCCAACTTTTTAATGGCAGATTGCAGGAGCCACTTTGCACCATCAAACTAGCCCGACTTGGCACTGGTGCCACCTCTGGTCTGGGAACCATCCTGCGTATCGTGGATTCTAATTAGCCAGCCGCCCACTCCCAGCCATAGGCCCCCAAACACAAACAACGGCGCTTTCCCCTGGAAAACAAAACTCGCCTGCCAATTTTGGATGGCAGATTGCAGGAGCCGCTTGGTACTATCAAATCAGCCCAACGTGGCACTGGTGCCACCATGAGTCTGGTCACCATCCTGCCTATCGTAGCTTTTCAGGAGCCAGCAAATCACTCCCAGCCATAGGCCCCCAGACACAAACCTCGGCCCGTTTCCCTGGCAAACAAATTAAGCTGCCCCGCTTCTGGATGGCAGATTGCAGGAGCCACTTTGTGGTATCCAACCAGCCCAACTTGGCACTGGTGCCACCTCTGGTCTGGGAACCATCCTGCGTATCGTGGATTCTAAGGAGCCAGCCGGCCACTCCCAGCCACAGGACCCCAAACACAAACAACGGCGCTTTTCCCTGGAAAACAAAACTGGCCTGCCAACTTTTTGATGGCAGATTGCAGGAGCCACTTGGTACTATCAAATCAGCCCAACTTGGCACTGGTGCCACCATGAGTCTGGTAACCATCCTGCCTATCGTAGCTTTTCAGGAGCCAGCCGGTCACTTCCAGCCATAGGCCCCAGACACAAACCACTGGGGGTTTCCCTGGCAAACAAAAGTATGCTAGCCTGCTTCAGGATTGCAGATTGGAGGAGCCACTTTGCACCATCAAACCAGCCCGACTTGGCACTGGTGCCACCTCTGGTCTGGGAACCATCCTGCGTATCGTGGATTCTAAGGAGGCAGCTGGCCACTCCCAGCCACAGGCCCCCAAACACAAACAACGGCGCTTTTCCCTGGAAAACAAAACTGGCATGCCAACTTTTTAATGGCAGATTGCAGGAGCCACTTTGCACCATCAAACTAGCCCGACTTGGCACTGGTGCCACCTCTGGTCTGGGAACCATCCTGCGTATCGTGGATTCTAATTAGCCAGCGGTCCCCTCCCAGCCACAGACCCCCAAACACAAACAACGGCGCTTTTCCCTGGAAAACAAAACTCGCCTGCCAACTTTTTGATGGCAGATTACAGGAGCCACTTTGCACCATCAAACCCGCCCGACTTGGCACTGGTGCCACCTCTGGTCTGGGAACCATCCAGCGTATCGTGGATTCTAAGGAGCCAGCCGGCCACTCCCAGCCATAGGCCCCCAAACACAAACAACGGCGCTTTTCCCTGGAAAACAAAACTCGCCTGCCAACTTTTTGATGGCAGATTGCAGGAGCCACTTGGTACTATCAAATCAGCCCAACTTGGCACTGGTGCCACCATGGGTCTGGTAACCATCCTGCCTATCGTAGCTTTTCAGGAGCCAGCCGGTCACTCCCAGCCATAGGCCCCCAGACACAAACCTCGGCCCGTTTCCCTGGCAAACAAAAGTAAGCTGCCCCGCTTCTGGATGGCAGATTGCAGGAGCCACTTGGTACTATCAAACCAGCCCGACTTGGAACTGGTGCCACCTCTGCTCTGGGAACCATCCTGCGTATCGTGGATTCTAAGGAGCCAGCCGGCCACTCCCAGCCACAGGCCCCCAAACACAAACAACGGCACTTTTCCCTGGAAAACAAAACTCGCCTGCAAACTTTTTAATGGCAGATTGCAGGAGCCACTTTGCACCATCAAACTAGCCCGACTTGGCACTGGTGCCACCTCTGCTCTGGGAACCATCCTGCGTATCGTGGATTCTAATTAGCCAGCGGGCCACTCCCAGCCATAGGCCCCCAAACACAAACAACGGCGCTTTTCCCGGGAAAACAAAACTCGCCTGCCAACATTTTGATGGGAGATTGCAGGAGCCGCTTTGCACCATCAAAGCAGCCCGACTTGGCACTGGTGCCACCTCTGGTCTGGGAACCATCCAGCGTATCGTGGATTCTAAGGAGCCAGCCGGCCACTCCCAGCCACAGGCCCCCAAACACAAACAACGGCGCTTTTCCCTGGAAAACAAAACTCGCCTGCCAACTTTGTGATGGCAGATTGCAGGAGCCACTTGGTCATATCAAACCAGCCCAACTTGGCACTGGTGCCACCATGGGTCTGGTCACCATCCTGCCTATCGTAGCTTTTCAGGAGCCAGCCGGTCAGTCCCACCCATAGGCCCCCAGAAAAAACCTCGGCCCGTTTCCCTGGCAAACAAAAGTAAGCTGCCCCGCTTCTGGATGGCAGATTGCAGGAGCGACTTTGCACCATCAAACTAGCCCGACTTGGCACTGGTGCCACCTCTGCTCTGGGAACCATCCTGCGTATCGTGGATTCTAATTAGCCAGCGGGCCACTCCCAGCCATTGGCCCCCAAACACAAACAACGGCGCTTTTCCCTGGAAAACAAAACTCGCCTGCCAACTTTGTGATGGCAGATTGCAGGAGCCACTTGGTACTATCAAACCAGCCCAACTTGGCACTGGTGCCACCATGGGTCTGGTCACCATCCTGCCTATCGTAGCTTTTCAGGAGCCAGCCGGTCAGTCCCACCCATAGGCCCCCAGAAAAAACCTCGGCCCGTTTCCCTTGCAAACAAAAGTAAGCTACCCCGCTTCTGGATGGCAGATTGCAGGAGCCACTTTGCACCATCAAACTAGCCCGACTTGGCACTGGTGCCACCTCTGGTCTGGGAACCATCCTGCGTATCGTGGATTCTAAGGAGCCAGCCGGCCACTCCCAGCCACAAGCCCCCAAACACAAACAACGACACTTTTCCCTGGAAAACAAAACTCGCCTGCCAACTTTTTGATGGCAGATTGCAGGAGCCGCTTGGTACTATCAAATCAGCCTAACTTGGAACTGGTGCCACCTCTGGTCTGGTAACCATCCTGCCTATCGTAGCTTTTCAGGAGCCAGCCGGTCACTCCCAGCCATAGGCCCCCAGACACAAACCTCGGCCCGTTTCCCTGGCAAACAAAAGTAAGCTGCCCCGCTTCTGGATGGCAGATTGCAGGAGCCACTTGGTACTATCAAAGCAGCCCGACTTGGCACTGGTGCCACCTCTGGTCTGGGAACCATCCTGCGTATCGTGCATTCTAAGGAGCCAGCCGGCCACTCCCAGCCACAGTCCACCAAACACAAACAACGGCACTTTTCCCTGGAAAACAGAACTCGCCTGCCAAGTATTTCATGGCAGATTGCAGGAGCCACTTTGCACCATCAAACTAGCCCGACTTGGCACTGGTGCCACCATGGTCTGGGAACCATCCTGCGTATCGTGGATTCTAATTAGCCAGCCGGCCACTCCCAGCCATAGGCCCCCAAACACAAACAACGGCGCTTTCCCCTGGAAAACAAAACTCGCCTGCCAACTTTTTGATGGCAGATTGCAGGAGCCGCTTGGTACTATCAAATCAGCCCAACGTGGCACTGGTGCCACCATGAGTCTGGTCACCATCCTGCCTATCGTAGCTTTTCAGGAACCAGCAAATCACTCCCAGCCATAGGCCCCCAGACACAAACCTCGGCCCGTTTCCCTGGCAAACAAAAGTAAGCTGCCCCGCTTCTGGATGGCAGATTGCAGGAGCCACTTTGTGGTATCCAACCAGCCCAACTTGGCACTGGTGCCACCTCTGGTCTGGGAACCATCCTGCGTATCGTGGATTCTAAGGAGCCAGCCGGCCACTCCCAGCCACAGGACCCCAAACACAAACAACGGCGCTTTTCCCTGGAAAACAAAACTGGCCTGCCAACTTTTTGATGGCAGATTGCAGGAACCACTTGGTACTATCAAACCAGCCCAACTTGGCACTGGTTCCACCATGGGTCTGGTAACCATCCTGCCTATCGTAGCTTTTCAGGAGCCAGCCGGTCACTTCCAGCCATAGGCCCCAGACACAAACCACTGGGGGTTTCCCTGGCAAACAAAAGTATGCTCACCTGCTTCAGGATGGCAGATTGGAGGAGCCACGTTGCACCATCAAACCAGCCCGACTTGGCACTGGTGCCACCTCTGGTCTGGGAACCATCCTGCGTATCGTGGATTCTAAGGAGCCAGCTGGCCACTCCCAGCCACAGGCCCCCAAACACAAACAACGGCGCTTTTCCCTGGAAAACAAAACTGGCATGCCAACTCTTTAATGGCAGATTGCAGGAGCCACTTTGCACCATCAAACTAGCCCGACTTGGCACTGGTGCCACCTCTGGTCTGGGAACCATCCTGCGTATCGTGGATTCTAATTAGCCAGCCGGCCACTCCCAGCCACAGACCCCCAAACACAAACAACGGCGCTTTTCCCTGGAAAACAAAACTCGCCTGCCAACATTTTGATGGCAGATTGCAGGAGCCACTTTGCACCATCAAACCAGCCCGACTTGGCACTGGTGCCACCTCTGGTCTGGGAACCATCCAGCGTATCGTGGATTCTAAGGAGCCAGCCGGCCACTCCCAGCCACAGGCCCCCAAACACAAACAACGGCGCTTTTCCCTGGAAAACAAAACTCGCCTGCCAACTTTTTGATGGCAGATTGCAGGAGCCACTTGGTACTATCAAACCAGCCCAACTTGACACTGGTGCCATCATGGGTCTGGTCACCATCCTGCCTATCGTAGCTTTTCAGGAGCCAGCCGGACAGTCCCACCCATAGGACCCAAGACAAAAACCTCGGCCCGTTTCCCTGGCAAACACAAGTAAGCTACCCCGCTTCTGGATGGCAGATTGCAGGAGCCACTTGGTACTATCAAACAAGCCCAACTTGGAACTGGTGCCACCTCTGGTCTGGGAACCATCCTGCGTATCGTGGATTCTAAGGAGCCAGCCGGCCACTCCCAGCCACAGGCCACCAAACAAAATCAACGGCACTTTTCCCTGGAAAACAAAACCCGCCTGCCAACTTTTTGATGGCAGATTGCAGGAGCCACTTTTCCCCATCAAACTAGCCCAACTTGGCACTGGTGCCACCTCTGGTCTTGGAACCATCCTGCCTATCGTAGCTTTTCAGGAGCCAGCCGGTCACTCCCAGCCATAGGCCCCCAGACACAAACCTCGGCCCGTTTCCCTGGCAAACAAAATTAAGCTGCCCCGCTCCTGGATGGCAGATTGCAGGAGCTATTTAGTACTATCAAACCAGCCCGACTTGGCACTGGCGCCACCTTGGCTCTGGGAACCATCCTGCCTATTGTGGATTTTCAGGGGTCAGCCGGCCACTCTCAGCCATATGCCCTGAAACACAAACCACGGCCCTTTTCTCTGGCAAACAAAACTCAACTGCCCCTCTTCTGGATGGCAAATTGCAGGACGCACTTGGTACTACAAAAACAGCACAACTTGGCACTGGTGCCACCTTGGGTCTGGTCACCATCCTGCGTATCGAGCATTTTAAGGAGCCAGCCGGCCACTCCCAGCCATATGCCCCCAAAAAAAAACCACGGCCCTTTTCTCTGGCAAACAAAACTCAGCTGCCCCGCTTCTGGATGGCAGATTGCAGGAGCCACTTTGCACCATCAAACCAGCCCGACTTGGCACTGGTGCCACCTCTGGTCTGTGAACCATCCTGCGTATCGTGGATTATAAGGAGCCAGCTGGCCACTCCCAGCCACAGGCCCCCAAACAAAAACAACGGCGCTTTTCCCTGGAAAACAAAACAGGCCTGCCAACTTTTTAATGGCAGATTGCAGGAGCCACTTTGCACCATCAAACTAGCCCGACTTGGCACTGGTGCCACCTCTGCTCTGGGAACCATCCTGCGTATCGTGGATTCTAATTAGCCAGCGGGCCACTCCCAGCCATAGGCCCCCAAACACAAACAACGGCGCTTTTCCCTGGAAAACAAAACTCGCCTGCCAACTTTGTGATGGCAGATTGCAGGAGCCACTTGGTACTATCAAACCAGCCCAACTTGGCACTGGTGCCACCATGGGTCTGGTCACCATCCTGCCTATCGTAGCTTTTCAGGAGCCAGCCGGTCAGTCCCACCCATAGGCCCCCAGAAAAAACCTCGGCCCGTTTCCCTGGCAAACAAAAGTAAGCTACCCCGCTTCTGGATGGCAGATTGCAGGAGCCACTTTGCACCATCAAACTAGCCCGACTTGGCACTGGTGCCACCTCTGGTCTGGGAACCATCCTGCGTATCGTGGATTCTAAGGAGTCAGCCGGCCACTCCCAGCCACAAGCCCCCAAACACAAACAACGACACTTTTCCCTGGAAAACAAAACTCGCCTGCCAACTTTTTGATGGCAGATTGCAGGAGCCGCTTGGTACTATCAAATCAGCCTAACTTGGAACTGGTGCCACCTCTGGTCTGGTAACCATCCTGCCTATCGTAGCTTTTCAGGAGCCAGCCGGTCACTCCCAGCCATAGGCCCCCAGACACAAACCTCGGCCCGTTTCCCTGGCAAACAAAAGTAAGCTGCCCCGCTTCTGGATGGCAGATTGCAGGAGCCACTTGGTACTATCAAAGCAGCCCGACTTGGCACTGGTGCCACCTCTGGTCTGGGAACCATCCTGCGTATCGTGGATTCTAAGGAGCCAGCCGGCCACTCCCAGCCACAGTCCACCAAACACAAACAACGGCACTTTTCCCTGGAAAACAGAACTCGCCTGCCAAGTATTTCATGGCAGATTGCAGGAGCCACTTTGCACCATCAAACTAGCCCGACTTGGCACTGGTGCCACCATGGTCTGGGAACCATCCTGCGTATCGTGGATTCTAATTAGCCAGCCGGCCACTCCCAGCCATAGGCCCCCAAACACAAACAACGGCGCTTTCCCCTGGAAAACAAAACTCTCCTGCCAACTTTTTGATGGCAGATTGCAGGAGCCGCTTGGTACTATCAAATCAGCCCAACGTGGCACTGGTGCCACCATGAGTCTGGTCACCATCCTGCCTATCGTAGCTTTTCAGGAACCAGCAAATCACTCCCAGCCATAGGCCCCCAGACACAAACCTCGGCCCGTTTCCCTGGCAAACAAAAGTAAGTTGCCCCGCTTCTGGATGGCAGATTGCAGGAGCCACTTTGTGGTATCCAACCAGCCCAACTTGGCACTGGTGCCACCTCTGGTCTGGGAACCATCCTGCGTATCGTGGATTCTAAGGAGCCAGCCGGCCACTCCCAGCCACAGGACCCCAAACACAAACAACGGCGCTTTTCCCTGGAAAACAAAACTGGCCTGCCAACTTTTTGATGGCAGATTGCAGGAACCACTTGGTACTATCAAACCAGCCCAACTTGGCACTGGTTCCACCATGGGTCTGGTAACCATCCTGCCTATCGTAGCTTTTCAGGAGCCAGCCGGTCACTTCCAGCCATAGGCCCCAGACACAAACCACTGGGGGTTTCCCTGGCAAACAAAAGTATGCTCACCTGCTTCAGGATGGCAGATTGGAGGAGCCACGTTGCACCATCAAACCAGCCCGACTTGGCACTGGTGCCACCTCTGGTCTGGGAACCATCCTGCGTATCGTGGATTCTAATTAGCCAGCCGGCCACTCCCAGCCACAGACCCCCAAACACAAACAACGGCGCTTTTCCCTGGAAAACAAAACTCGCCTGCCAGTATTTGGATGGCAGATTGCAGGAGCCACTTTGCACCATCAAACCAGCCCGACTTGGCACTGGTGCCACCTCTGGTCTGGGAACCATCCAGCGTATCGTGGATTCTAAGGAGCCAGCCGGCCACTCCCAGCCACAGGCCCCCAAACACAAACAACGGCGCTTTTCCCTGGAAAACAAAACTCGCCTGCCAACTTTTTGATGGCAGATTGCAGGAGCCACTTGGTACTATCAAACCAGCCCAACTTGACACTGGTGCCATCATGGGTCTGGTCACCATCCTGCCTATCGTAGCTTTTCAGGAGCCAGCCGGACAGTCCCACCCATAGGACCCAAGACAAAAACCTCGGCCCGTTTCCCTGGCAAACACAAGTAAGCTACCCGCTTCTGGATGGCAGATTGCAGGAGCCACTTGGTACTATCAAACAAGCCCAACTTGGAACTGGTGCCACCTCTGGTCTGGGAACCATCCTGCGTATCGTGGATTCTAAGGAGCCAGCCGGCCACTCCCAGCCACAGGCCACCAAACAAAATCAACGGCACTTTTCCCTGGAAAACAAAACCCGCCTGCCAACTTTTTGATGGCAGATTGCAGGAGCCACTTTTCCCCATCAAACTAGCCCGACTTGGCACTGGTGCCACCTCTGGTCTCGTAACCATCCTGCGTATCGTAGCTTTTCAGGAGCCAGCCGGTCACTCCCAGCCATAGGCCCCCAGACACAAACCTCGGCCCGTTTCCCTGGCAAACAAAATTAAGCTGCCCCGCTCCTGGATGGCAGATTGCAGGAGCTATTTAGTACTATCAAACCAGCCCGACTTGGCACTGGCGCCACCTTGGCTCTGGGAACCATCCTGCCTATTGTGGATTTTCAGGGGTCAGCCGGCCACTCTCAGCCATATGCCCTGAAACACAAACCACGGCCCTTTTCTCTGGCAAACAAAACTCAACTGCCCCTCTTCTGGATGGCAAATTGCAGGACGCACTTGGTACTACAAAAACAGCACAACTTGGCACTGGTGCCACCTTGGGTCTGGTCACCATCCTGCGTATCGAGCATTTTAAGGAGCCAGCCGGCCACTCCCAGCCATATGCCCCCAAAAAAAAACCACGGCCCTTTTCTCTGGCAAACAAAACTCAGCTGCCCCGCTTCTGGATGGCAGATTGCAGGAGCCACTTTGCACCATCAAACCAGCCCGACTTGGCACTGGTGCCACCTCTGGTCTGTGAACCATCCTGCGTATCGTGGATTATAAGGAGCCAGCTGGCCACTCCCAGCCACAGGCCCCCAAACAAAAACAACGGCGCTTTTCCCTGGAAAAAAAAACAGGCCTGCCAACTTTTTAATGGCAGATTGCAGGAGCCACTTTGCACCATCAAACTAGCCCGACTTGGCACTGGTGCCACCTCTGCTCTGGGAACCATCCTGCGTATCGTGGATTCTAATTAGCCAGCCGGCCACTCCCAGCCATAGGCCCCCAAACACAAACAACGGCGCTTTTCCCTGGAAAACAAAACTCGCCTGCCAACTTTGTGATGGCAGATTGCAGGAGCCACTTGGTACTATCAAACCAGCCCAACTTGACACTGGTGCCATCATGGGTCTGGTCACCATCCTGCCTATCGTAGCTTTTCAGGAGCCAGCCGGACAGTCCCACCCATAGGCCCCCAGAAAAAACCTCGGCCCGTTTCCCTGGCAAACAAAAGTAAGCTACCCCGCTTCTGGATGGCAGATTGCAGGAGCCACTTTGCACCATCAAACTAGCCCGACTTGGCACTGGTGCCACCTCTGGTCTGGGAACCATCCTGCGTATCGTGGATTCTAAGGAGCCAGCCGGCCACTCCCAGCCATATGCCCCCAAACACAAACAACGGCGCTTTTCCCTGGAAAACAAAACTCGCCTGCCAACTTTTTGATGGCAGATTGCAGGAGCCGCTTGGTACTATCAAATCAGCCTAACTTGGAACTGGTGCCACCTCTGGTCTGGTAACCATCCTGCCTATCGTAGCTTTTCAGGAGCCAGCCGGTCACTCCTAGCCATAGGCCCCCAGACACAAACCTCGGCCCGTTTCCCTGGCAAACAAAAGTAAGCTGCCCCGCTTCTGGATGGCAGATTGCAGGAGCCACTTGGTACTATCAAACAAGCCCGACTTGGAACTGGTGCCACCTCTGGTCTGGGAACCATCCTGCGTATCGTGGATTCTAAGGAGCCAGCCGGCCACTCCCAGCCACAGTCCACCAAACAAAAACAACGGCACTTTTCCCTGGAAAACAAAACTCGCCTGCCAACTTTTTCATGGCAGATTGCAGGAGCCACTTTGTACCATCAAACTAGGCCGACTTGGCACTGTTGCCACCATGGTCTGGGAACCATCCTGCGTATCGTGGATTCTAAGGAGCCAGCCGGCCACTCCCAGCCACAGGCCACCAAAAAAAATCAACGGCACTTTTCCCTGGAAAACAAAACTCGCCTGCCAACTTTTTGATGGCAGATTGCAGGAGCCGCTTGATACTATCAAATCAGCCCAACTTGGCACTGGTGCCACCATGGGTCTGGTAACCATCCTGCCTATCGTAGCTTTTCAGGAGCCAGCCGGTCACTCCCAGCCATAGGCCCCCAGACACAAACCTCGGCCCGTTTCCCTGGCAAACAAAAGTAAGCTGCCCCGCTTCTGGATGGCAGATTGCAGGAGCCACTTGGTACTATCAAACCAGCCCGACTTGGAATTGGTGCCACCTCTGGTCTGGGAACCATCCTGCGTATCGTGGATTCTAAGGAGCCAGCCGGCCACTCCCAGCCAGAGGCCCCCAAACACAAACAACGGCACTTTTCCCTGGAAAACAAAACTCGCCTGCAAACTTTTTCATGGCAGATTGCAGGAGCCACTTTGCACCATCAAACAAGCCCGACTTGGCACTGGTGCCACCTCTGCTCTGGGAACCATCCTGCGTATCGTGGATTCTAAGGAGCCAGCCGGCCACTCCCAGCCACAGGCCCCCAAACACAAACAACGGCGCTTTTCCCTGGAAAACAAAACTCGCCTGCCAACTTTTTGATGGCAGATTGCAGGAGCCACTTGGTACTATCAAACCAGCCCAACTTGACACTGGTGCCATCATGGGTCTGGTCACCATCCTGCCTATCGTAGCTTTTCAGGAGCCAGCCGGACAGTCCCACTTATAGGACCCAAGACAAAAACCTCGGCCCGTTTCCCTGGCAAACACAAGTAAGCTACCCCGCTTCTGGATGGCAGATTGCAGGAGCCACTTGGTACTATCAAACAAGCCCAACTTGGAACTGGTGCCACCTCTGGTCTGGGAACCATCCTGCGTATCGTGGATTCTAAGGAGCCAGCCGGCCACTCCCAGCCACAGGCCACCAAACAAAATCAACGGCACTTTTCCCTGGAAAACAAAACCCGCCTGCCAACTATTTGATGGCAGATTGCAGGAGCCACTTTTCCCCATCAAACTAGCCCGACTTGGCACTGGTGCCACCTCTGGTCTTGGAGCCATCCTGCCTATCGTAGCTTTTCAGGAGCCAGCCGGTCACTCCCAGCCATAGGCCCCCAGACACAAACCTCCGCCCGTTTCCCTGGCAAACAAAATTAAGCTGCCCCGCTCCTGGATGGCAGATTGCAGGAGCTATTTAGTACTATCAAACCAGCCCGACTTGGCACTGGCGCCACCTTGGCTCTGGGAACCATCCTGGCTATTGTGGATTTTCAGGGGTCAGCCGGCCACTCTCAGCCATATGCCCTGAAACACAAACCACGGCCCTTTTCTCTGGCAAACAAAACTCAACTGCCCCTCTTCTGGATGGCAAATTGCAGGACGCACTTGGTACTACAAAAACAGCACAACTTGGCACTGGTGCCACCTTGGGTCTGGTCACCATCCTGCGTATCGAGCATTTTAAGGAGCCAGCCGGCCACTCCCAGCCATATGCCCCCAAAAAAAAACCACGGCCCTTTTCTCTGGCAAACAAAACTCAGCTGCCCCGCTTCTGGATGGCAGATTGCAGGAGCCACTTTGCACCATCAAACCAGCCCGACTTGGCACTGGTGCCACCTCTGGTCTGTGAACCATCCTGCGTATCGTGGATTATAAGGAGCCAGCTGGCCACTCCCAGCCACAGGCCCCCAAACAAAAACAACGGCGCTTTTCCCTGGAAAACAAAACTCGCCTGCCAACTTTTTAATGGCAGATTGCAGGAGCCACTTTGCACCATCAAACTAGCCCGACTTGGCACTGGTGCCACCTCTGCTCTGGGAACCATCCTGCGTATCGTGGATTCTAATTAGCCAGCGGGCCACTCCCAGCCATAGGCCCCCAAACACAAACAACGGCGCTTTTCCCTGGAAAACAAAACTCGCCTGCCAACTTTGTGATGGCAGATTGCAGGAGCCACTTGGTACTATCAAACCAGCCCAACTTGGCACGGCTGCCACCATGGGTCTGGTCACCATCCTGCCTATCGTAGCTTTTCAGGAGCCAGCCGGTCAGTCCCACCCATAGGCCCCCAGAAAAAACCTCGGCCCGTTTCCCTGGCAAACAAAAGTAAGCTACCCCGCTTCTGGATGGCAGATTGCAGGAGCCACTTTGCACCATCAAACTAGCCCGACTTGGCACTGGTGCCACCTCTGGTCTGGGAACCATCCTGCGTATCGTGGATTCTAAGGAGCCAGCCGGCCACTCCCAGCCATATGCCCCCAAACACAAACAACGGCGCTTTTCCCTGGAAAACAAAACTCGCCTGCCAACTTTTTGATGGCAGATTGCAGGAGCCGCTTGGTACTATCAAATCAGCCTAACTTGGAACTGGTGCCACCTCTGGTCTGGTAACCATCCTGCCTATCGTAGCTTTTCAGGAGCCAGCCGGTCACTCCTAGCCATAGGCCCCCAGACACAAACCTCGGCCCGTTTCCCTGGCAAACAAAAGTAAGCTGCCCCGCTTCTGGATGGCAGATTGCAGGAGCCACTTGGTACTATCAAACCAGCCCGACTTGGAACTGGTGCCACCTCTGGTCTGGGAACCATCCTGCGTATCGTGGATTCTAAGGAGCCAGCCGGCCACTCCCAGCCACAGTCCACCAAACACAAACAACGGCACTTTTCCCTGGAAAACAAAACTCGCCTGCCAACTTTTTCATGGCAGATTGCAGGAGCCACTTTGTACCATCAAACTAGGCCGACTTGGCACTGTTGCCACCATGGTCTGGGAACCATCCTGCGTATCGTGGATTCTAAGGAGCCAGCCGGCCACTCCCAGCCACAGGCCACCAAACAAAATCAACGGCACTTTTCCCTGGAAAACAAAACCCGCCTGCCAACTTTTTGATGGCAGATTGCAGGAGCCACTTTTCCCCATCAAACTAGCCCGACTTGGCACTGGTGCCACCTCTGGTCTTGGAACCATCCTGCCTATCGTAGCTTTTCAGGAGCCAGCCGGTCACTCCCAGCCATAGGCCCCCAGACACAAACCTCGGCCCGTTTCCCTGGCAAACAAAATTAAGCTGCCCCGCTCCTGGATGGCAGATTGCAGGAGCTATTTAGTACTATCAAACCAGCCCGACTTGGCACTGGCGCCACCTTGGCTCTGGGAACCATCCTGCCTATTGTGGATTTTCAGGGGTCAGCCGGCCACTCTCAGCCATATGCTCTGAAACACAAACCACGGCCCTTTTCTCTGGCAAACAAAACTCAACTGCCCCTCTTCTGGATGGCAAATTGCAGGACGCACTTGGTACTACAAAAACAGCACAACTTGGCACTGGTGCCACCTTGGGTCTGGTCACCATCCTGCGTATCGAGCATTTTAAGGAGCCAGCCGGCCACTCCCAGCCATATGCCCCCAAAAAAAACCACGGCCCTTTTCTCTGGCAAACAAAACTCAGCTGCCCCGCTTCTGGATGGCAGATTGCAGGAGCCACTTTGCACCATCAAACCAGCCCGACTTGGCACTGGTGCCACCTCTGGTCTGTGAACCATCCTGCGTATCGTGGATTATAAGGAGCCAGCTGGCCACTCCCAGCCACAGGCCCCCAAACACAAACAACGGCGCTTTTCCCTGGAAAACAAAACTCGCCTGCCAACTTTTTAATGGCAGATTGCAGGAGCCACTTTGCACCATCAAACTAGCCCGACTTGGCACTGGTGCCACCTCTGCTCTGGGAACCATCCTGCGTATCGTGGATTCTAATTAGCCAGCGGGCCACTCCCAGCCATAGGCCCCCAAACACAAACAACGGCGCTTTTCCCTGGAAAACAAAACTCGCCTGCCAACTTTGTGATGGCAGATTGCAGGAGCCACTTGGTACTATCAAACCAGCCCAACTTGGCACTGGTGCCACCATGGGTCTGGTCACCATCCTGCCTATCGTAGCTTTTCAGGAGCCAGCCGGACACTCCCACCCCTAGGCCCCCAGAAAAAACCTCGGCCCGTTTCCCTGGCAAACAAAAGTAAGCTACCCTGCTTCTGGATGGCAGATTGCAGGAGCCACTTTGCACCATCAAACTAGCCCGACTTGGCACTGGTGCCACCTCTGGTCTGGGAACCATCCTGCGTATCGTGGATTCTAAGGAGCCAGCCGGCCACTCCCAGCCATATGCCCCCAAACACAAACAACGGCGCTTTTCCCTGGAAAACAAAACTCGCCTGCCAACTTTTTGATGGCAGATTGCAGGAGCCGCTTGATACTATCAAATCAGCCTAACTTGGAACTGGTGCCACCTCTGGTCTGGTAACCATCCTGCCTATCGTAGCTTTTCAGGAGCCAGCCGGTCACTCCCAGCCATAGGCCCCCAGACACAAACCTCGGCCCGTTTCCCTGGCAAACAAAAGTAAGCTGCCCCGCTTCTGGATGGCAGATTGCAGGAGCCACTTGGTACTATCAAACCAGCCCGACTTGGAACTGGTGCCACCTCTGGTCTGGGAACCATCCTGCGTATCGTGGATTCTAAGGAGCCAGCCGGCCACTCCCAGCCACAGTCCACCAAACACAAACAACGGCACTTTTCCCTGGAAAACAAAACTCGCCTGCCAACTTTTTCATGGCAGATTGCAGGAGCCACTTTGTACCATCAAACTAGGCCGACTTGGCACTGTTGCCACCATGGTCTGGGAACCATCCTGCGTATCGTGGATTCTAATTAGCCAGCCGGCCACTCCCAGCCATAGGCACCCAAACACAAACAATGGCGCTTTCCCCTGGAAAACAAAACTCGCCTGCCAACTTTTGGATGGCAGATTGCAGGAGCCGCTTGGTACTTTCAAATCAGCCCAACGTGGCACTGGTGCCACCATGAGTCTGGTAACCCTCCTGCCTATCGTAGCTTTTCAGGAGCCAGCCAGTCACTCCCAGCCATAGGCCCCCAGACAAAAACCTCGGCCCGTTTCCCTTGCAAACAAAAGTAAGCTGCCCCGCTTCTGGATGGCAGATTGCAGGAGCCACTTGGTACTATCAAACCAGCCCGACTTGGAACTGGTGCCACCTCTGGTCTGGGAACCATCCTGCGTATCGTGGATTCTAAGGAGCCAGCCGGCCACTCCCAGCCACAGGCCACCAAAAAAAATCAACGGCACTTTTCCCTGGAAAACAAAACTCGCCTGCCAACTTTTTGATGGCAGATTGCAGGAGCCGCTTGATACTATCAAATCAGCCCAACTTGGCACTGGTGCCACCATGGGTCTGGTAACCATCCTGCCTATCGTAGCTTTTCAGGAGCCAGCCGGTCACTCCCAGCCATAGGCCCCCAGACACAAACCTCGGCCCGTTTCCCTGGCAAACAAAAGTAAGCTACCCCGCTTCTGGATGGCAGATTGCAGGAGCCACTTGGTACTATCAAACCAGCCCGACATGCAACTGGTGCCACCTCTGGTCTGGGAACCATCCTGCGTATCGTGGATTCTAAGGAGCCAGCCGGCCACTCCCAGCCAGAGGCCCCCAAACACAAACAACGGCACTTTTCCCTGGAAAACAAAACTCGCATGCAAACTTTTTCATGGCAAATTGCAGGAGCCACTTTGCACCATCAAACAAGCCCGACTTGGCACTGGTGCCACCTCTGCTCTGGGAACCATCCTGCGTATCGTGGATTCTAATTAGCCAGCCGGCCACTCCCAGCCACAAGCCCCCAAACACAAACAACGACACTTTTCCCTGGAAAACAAAACTCGCCTGCCAACTTTTTGATGGCAGATTGCAGGAGCCGCTTGGTACTATCAAATCAGCCCAACTTGGCACTGGTGCCACCATGAGTCTGGTAACCATCCTGCCTATCGTAGCTTTTCAGGAGCCAGCCGGTCACTCCCAGCCATAGGCCCCCAGACACAAACCTCGGCCCGTTTCCCTGGCAAACAAAAGTAAGCTGCCCCGCTTCTGGATGGCAGATTGCAGGAGCCACTTGGTACTATCAAAGCAGCCCGACTTGGCACTGGTGCCACCTCTGGTCTGGGAACCATCCTGCGTATCGTGGATTCTAAGGAGCCAGCGGGCCACTCCCAGCCACAGTCCACCAAACACAAACAACGGCACTTTTCCCTGGAAAACAGAACTCGCCTGCCAACTTTTTCATGGCAGATTGCAGGAGCCACTTTGCACCATCAAACTAGCCCGACTTGGCACTGGTGCCACCTCTGGTCTGGGAACCATCCTGCGTATCGTGGATTCTAATTAGCCAGCCGGCCACTCCCAGCCATAGGCCCCCAAACACAAACAACGGCGCTTTCCCCTGGAAAACAAAACTCGCCTGCCAAATTTTGGATGGCAGATTGCAGGAGCCGCTTGGTACTATCAAATCAGCCCAACGTGGCACTGGTGCCACCATGAGTCTGGTCACCATCCTGCCTATCGTAGCTTTTCAGGAGCCAGCAAATCACTCCCAGCCATAGGCCCCCAGACACAAACCTCGGCCCGTTTCCCTGGCAAACAAAAGTAAGCTGCCCCGCTTCTGGATGGCAGATTGCAGGAGCCACTTTGTGGTATCCAACCAGCCCAACTTGGCACTGGTGCCACCTCTGGTCTGGGAACCATCCTGCGTATCGTGGATTCTAAGGAGCCAGCCGGCCACTCCCAGCCACAGGACCCCAAACACAAACAACGGCGCTTTTCCCTGGAAAACAAAACTGGCCTGCCAACTTTTTGATGGCAGATTGCAGGAGCCACTTGGTACTATCAAACCAGCCCAACTTGGCACTGGTTCCACCATGGGTCTGGTAACCATCCTGCCTATCGTAGCTTTTCAGGAGCCAGCCGGTCACTTCCAGCCATAGGCCCCAGACACAAAGCACTGGGGGTTTCCCTGGCAAACAAAAGTATGCTACCCTGCTTCAGGATTGCATATTGGAGGAGCCACTTTGCACCATCAAACCAGCCCGACTTGGCACTGGTGCCACCTCTGGTCTGGGAACCATCCTGCGTATCGTGGATTCTAATTAGCTAGCCGGCCACTTCCAGCCACAGACCCCCAAACACAAACAACGGCGCTTTTCCCTGGAAAACAAAACTCGCCTGCCAACTTTTTAATGGCAGATTGCAGGAGCCACTTTGCACCATCAAACTAGGCCGACTTGGCACTGGTGCCACCTCTGGTCTGGGAACCATCCTGCGTATCGTGGATTCTAATTAGCTAGCCGGCCACTTCGAGCCACAGACCCCCAAACACAAACAACGGCGCTTTTCCCTGGAAAACAAAACTCGCCTGCCAACATTTTGATGGCAGATTGCAGGAGCCACTTTGCACCATCAAACCAGCCCGACTTGGCACTGGTGCCACCTCTGGTCTGGGAACCATCCAGCGTATCGTGGATTCTAAGGAGCCAGCCGGCCACTCCCAGCCACAGGCCCCCAAACACAAACAACGGCGCTTTTCCCTGGAAAACAAAACTCGCCTGCCAACTTTTTGATGGCAGATTGCAGGAGCCACTTGGTACTATCAAACCAGCCCAACTTGACACTTGTGCCATCGTGGGTCTGGTCACCATCCTGCCTATCGTAGCTTTTCAGGAGCCAGCCGGACAGTCCAACCCATAGGACCCAAGACAAAAACCTCGGCCCGTTTCCCTGGCAAACAAAAGTAAGCTACCCCGCTTCTGGATGGCAGATTGCAGGAGCCACTTGGTACTATCAAACAAGCCCAACTTGGAACTGGTGCCACCTCTGGTCTGGGAACCATCCTGCATATCGTGGATTCTAAGGAGCCAGCCGGCCACTCCCAGCCACAGGCCACCAAACAAAATCAACGGCGCTTTTCCCTGGAAAACAAAACCCGCCTGCCAACTTTTTGATGGCAGATTGCAGGAGCCACTTTGCACCATCAAACTAGCCCGACTTGGCACTGGTGCCACCTCTGGTCTGGGAACCATCCTGCCTATCGTAGCTTTTCAGGAGCCAGCCGGTCACTCCCAGCCATAGGCCCCCAGACACAAACCTCCGCCCGTTTCCCTGGCAAACAAAATTAAGCTGCCCCGCTCCTGGATGGCAGATTGCAGGAGCTATTTAGTACTATCAAACCAGCCCGACTTGGCACTGGCGCCACCTTGGCTCTGGGAACCATCCTGGCTATTGTGGATTTTCAGGGGTCAGCCGGCCACTCTCAGCCATATGCCCTGAAACACAAACCACGGCCCTTTTCTCTGGCAAACAAAACTCAACTGCCCCTCTTCTGGATGGCAAATTGCAGGACGCACTTGGTACTACAAAAACAGCAGAACTTGGCACTGGTGCCACCTTGGGTCTGGTCACCATCCTGCGTATCGAGCATTTTAAGAAGCCAGCCGGCCACTCCCAGCCATATGCCCCCAAAAAAAAACCACGGCCCTTTTCTCTGGCAAACAAAACTCAGCTGCCCCGCTTCTGGATGGCAGATTGCAGGAGCCACTTTGCACCATCAAACTAGCCCGACTTGGCACTGGTGCCACCTCTGGTCTGGGAACCATCCTGCGTATCGTGGATTATAAGGAGCCAGCTGGCCACTCCCAGCCACAGGCCACCAAAAATATCAACGGCACTTTTCCCTGGAAAACAAAACTCGCCTGCCAACATTTTGATGACACATTGCAGGAGCCGCTTGATACTATCAAATCAGCCCAACTTGGCACTGGTGCCACCATGAGTCTGGTAACCATCCTGCCTATCGTAGCTTTTCAGGAGCCAGCCGGTCACTCCCAGCCATAGGCCCCCAGACACAAACCTCGGCCTGTTTCCCTGGCAAACAAAACTAAGCTGCCCCGCTTCTGGATGGCAGATTGCAGGAGCCACTTGGTACTATCAAACCAGCCCGACTTGGCACTGGTGCCACCTCAGGTCTGGGAACCATCCTGCGTATCGTGGATTCGAAGGAGCCAGCCGGCCACTCCCAGCCACAGTCCACCAAACACAAACAACGGCACTTTTCCCTGGAAAACAAAACTCGCCTGCCAACTTTTTCATGGCAGATTGCAGGAGCCACTTTGCACCATCAAACTAGCCCGACTTGGCACTGGTGCCACCATGGTCTGGGAACCATCCTGCGTATCGTGGATTCTAATTAGCCAGCCGGCCACTCCCAGCCATAGGCCCCCAAACACAAACAACGGCGCTTTCCCCTGGAAAACAAAACTCGCCTGCCAACTTTTTGATGGCAGATTGCAGGAGCCACTTTGCACCATCAAACCAGCCCGACTTGGCACTGGTGCCACCTCTGGTCTGGGAACCACCCTGCGTATCGTGGATTCTAAGGAGCCAGCCGGCCACTCCCAGCCACAGGCCCCCAAACACAAACAACGGCGCTTTTCCCTGGAAAACAAAACTCGCCTGCCAAGTTTTTGATGGCAGATTGCAGGAGCCACTTGGTACTATCAAATCAGCCCAACTTGACACTGGTGCCACCATGGGTCTGGTCACCATCCTGCCTATCGTACCTTTTCAGGAGCCAGCCGGACAGTCCCACCCATAGGCCCCCAGACAAAAACCTCGGCCCGTTTCCCTGGCAAACAAAAGTAAGCTGCCCCGCTTCTGGATGGCAGATTGCAGGAGCCACTTTGCACCATCAAACTAGCCTGACTTGGCACTGCTGCCACCTCAGGTCTGGGAACCATCCTGCGTATCGTGGATTCTAAGGAGCCAGCCGGCCACTCCCAGCCACAAGCCCCCAAACACAAACAACGACACTTTTCCCTGGAAAACAAAACTCGCCTTCCAACTTTTTCATGGCAGATTGCAGGAGCCGCTTGGTACTATCAAATCAGCCCAACTTGGCACTGGTGCCACCATGAGTCTGGTAACCATCCTGCCTATCGTAGCTTTTCAGGAGCCAGCCGGTCACTCCCAGCCATAGGCCCCCAGACACAAACCTCGGCCCGTTTCCCTTGCAAACAAAAGTAAGCTGCCCCGCTTCTGGATGGCAGATTGCAGGAGCCACTTGGTACTATCAAACCAGCCCGACTTGGCACTGGTGCCACCTCTGGTCTGGGAACCACCCTGCGTATCGTGCATTCTAAGGAGCCAGCCGGCCACTCCCAGCCACAGTCCACCAAACACAAACAACGGCACTTTTCCCTGGAAAACAAAACTGGCCTGCCAACTTTTTGATGGCAGATTGCAGGAACCACTTGGTACTATCAAACCAGCCCAACTTGGCACTGGTTCCACCATGGGTCTGGTAACCATCCTGCCTATCGTAGCTTTTCAGGAGCCAGCCGGTCACTTCCAGCCATAGGCCCCAGACACAAAGCACTGGGGGTTTCCCTGGCAAACAAAAGTATGCTACCCTGCTTCAGGATGGCAGATTGGAGGAGCCACTTTGCACCATCAAACAAGCACGACTTGGCACTGGTGCCACCTCTGGTCTGGGAACCATCCTGCGTATCGTGGATTCTAATTAGCCAGCCGGCCACTCCCAGCCATAGGCCCCCAAACACAAACAACGGCGCTTTCCCCTGGAAAACAAAACTCGCCTGCCAACTTTTTGATGGCAGATTGCAGGAGCCACTTGGTACTATCAAATCAGCCCAACGTGGCACTGGTGCCACCATGAGTCTGGTAACCATCCTGCCTATCGTAGCTTTTCAGGAGCCAGCCAGTCACTCCCAGCCATAGGCCCCCAGACAAAATCCTCGGCCCGTTTCCCTTGCAAACAAAAGTAAGCTGCCCCGCTTCTGGATGGCAGATTGCAGGAGCCACTTGGTACTATCAAACCAGCCCGACTTGGCACTGGTGCCACCTCTGGTCTGGGAACCATCCTGCGTATCGTGCATTCTAAGGAGCCAGCCGGCCACTCCCAGCCACAGGCCACCAAAAAAAATCAACGGCACTTTTCCCTGGAAAACAAAACTGGCCTGCCAACTTTTTGATGGCAGATTGCAGGAACCACTTGGTACTATCAAACCAGCCCAACTTGGCACTGGTTCCACCATGGGTCTGGTAACCATCCTGCCTATCGTAGCTTTTCAGGAGCCAGCCGGTCACTTCCAGCCATAGGCCCCAGACACAAAGCACTGGGGGTTTCCCTCGCAAACAAAAGTATGCTACCCTGCTTCAGGATGGCAGATTGGAGGAACCACTTTGCACCATCAAACAAGCCCGACTTGGCACTGGTGCCACCTCTGGTCTGGGAACCATCCTGCGTATCGTGGATTCTAATTAGCCAGCCGGCCACTCCCAGCCATAGGCCCCCAAACACAATCAACGGCGCTTTCCCCTGGAAAACAAAACTCGCCTGCCAACTTTTTGATGGCAGATTGCAGGAGTCGCTTGGTACTATCAAATCAGCCCAACGTGGCACTGGTGCCACCATGAGTCTGGTAACCATCCTGCCTATCGTAGCTTTTCAGGAGCCAGCCGGTCAGTCCCAGCCATAGGCCCCCAGACAAAAACCTCGGCCCGTTTCCCTTGCAAACAAAAGTAAGCTGCCCCGCTTCTGGATGGCAGATTGCAGGAGCCACTTGGTACTATCAAACCAGCCCGACTTGGAACTGGTGCCACCTCTGGTCTGGGAACCATCCTGCGTATCGTGGATTCTAAGGAGCCAGCCGGCCACTCCCAGCCACAGGCCACCAAAAAAAATCAACGGCACTTTTCCCTGGAAAACAAAACTCGCCTGCCAACTTTTTGATGGCAGATTGCAGGAGCCGCTTGATACTATCAAATCAGCCCAACTTGGCACTGGTGCCACCATGGGTCTGGTCACCATCCTGCCTATCTTAGCTTTTCAGGAGCCAGCTGGTCACTCCCAGCCATAGGCCCCCAGACACAAACCTCGGCCCGTTTCCCTGGCAAACAAAAGTAAGCTGCCCCGCTTCTGGATGGCAGATTGCAGGAGCCACTTGGTACTATCAAACCAGCCCGACTTGAAACTGGTGCCACCTCTGGTCTGGGAACCATCCTGCGTATCGTGGATTCTAAGGAGCCAGCCGGCCACTCCCACCCACAGTCCACCAAACATAAACAACGGCACTTTTCCCTGGAAAACAAAACTCAGCTGCCAACTTTTTCATGGCAGATTGCAGGAGCCACTTTGCACCATCAAACTAGCCCGACTTGGCACTGGTGCCACCATGGTGTGGGAACCATCCTGCGTATCGTGGATTCTAATTAGCCAGCCGGCCACTCCCAGCCATAGGCCACCAAACACAAACAATGGCGCTTTCCCCTGGAAAACAAAACTCGCCTGCCAACTTTTTGATGGCAGATTGCAGGAGCCGCTTGGTACTATCAAATCAGCCCAACGTGGCACTGCTGCCACCATGAGTCTGGTAACCATCCTGCCTATCGTAGCTTTTCAGGAGCCAGCCAGTCACTCCCAGCCATAGGCCCCCAGACAAAAACCTCGGCCCGTTTCCCTTGCAAACAAAAGTAAGCTGCCCCGCTTCTGGATGGCAGATTGCAGGAGCCACTTGGTACTATCAAACCAGCCCGACTTGGAACTGGTGCCACCTCTGGTCTGGGAACCATCCTGCGTATCGTGGATTCTAAGGAGCCAGCCGGCCACTCCCAGCCACAGGCCACCAAAAAAAATCAACGGCACTTTTCCCTGGAAAACAAAACTCGCCTGCCAACTTTTTGATGGCAGATTGCAGGAGCCGCTTGGTACTATCAAATCAGCCCAACTTGGCACTGGTGCCACCACAGGTCTGGTAACCATCCTGCCTATCGTAGCTTTTCAGGAGCCAGCCGGTCACTCCCAGCCATAGGCCCCCAGACACAAACCTCGGCCCGTTTCCCTGGCAAACAAAAGTAAGCTGCCCCGCTTCTGGATGGCAGATTGCAGGAGCCACTTGGTACTATCAAACCAGCCCGACTTGGAACTGGTGCCACCTCTGGTCTGGAAACCATCCTGCGTATCGTGGATTCTAAGGAGCCAGCCGGCCACTCCCAGCCACAGTCCACCAATCACAAACAACGGCACTTTTCCCTGGAAAACAAAACTCGCCTGCTAACTTTTTCATGGCAGATTGCAGGAGCCACTTTGCACCATCAAACTAGCCCGACATGGCACTGGTGCCACCTCTGGTCTGGGAACCATCCTGCGTATCGTGCAGTCTAAGGAGCCAGCCGGCCACTCCCAGCCACAGTCCACCAAACACAAACAACGGCACTTTTCCCTGGAAAACAAAACTGGCCTGCCAACTTTTTGATGGCAGATTGCAGGAACCACTTGGTACTATCAAACCAGCCCAACTTGGCACTGGTTCCACCATGGGTCTGGTAACCATCCTGCCTATCGTAGCTTTTCAGGAGCCAGCCGGTCACTTCCAGCCATAGGCCCCAGACAAAAAGCACTGGGGGTTTCCCTGGCAAATAAAAGTATGCTACCCTGCTTCAGGATGGCAGATTGGAGGAGCCACTTGGCACCATCAAACAAGCCCGACTTGGCACTGGTGCCACCTCTGGTCTGGGAACCATCCTGCGTATCGTGGATTCTAAATAGTCAGCCGGCCACTCCCAGCCACAGGCCACCAAACAAAATCAACGGCACTTTTCCCTGGAAAACAAAACTCGCCTGCCAACTTTTTGATGGCAGATTGCAGGAGCCACTTTTCACCATCAAATTAGCCCGACTTGGCACTGGTGCCACCTCTGGTCTGGTCACCATCGTGCCTATCGTAGCTTTTCAGGAGCCAGCCGGTCACTCCCAGCCATAGGCCCCCAGACACAAACCTCGGCCCGTTTCCCTGGCAAACAAAATTAAGCTGCCCCGCTTCTGGATGGCAGATTGCAGGAGCTATTTAGTACTATCAAACCAGCCCGACTTGGCACTGGTGCCACCTTGGCTCTGGGAACCATCCTGCCTATTGTGGATTTTCAGGGGTCAGCCGGCCACTCTCAGCCATATGCCCTCAAACACAAACCACGGACCTTTTCTCTGGCAAACAAAACTCGCCTGCTATCTTCTGGATGGCAAATTGCAGGATGCACTTGGTACTACACAAACAGCACAACTTGGCACTGGTGCCACCTTGGGTCTGGTCACCATCCTGCGTATCGAGCATTTTAAGGAGCCAGCCGGCCACTCCCAGACATATGCCCCCAAAAAAAAACCACGGCCCTTTTTCTCTGGCAAACAAAACTCAGCTGCCCCGCTTCTGGATGGCAGATTGCAGGAGCCACTTTGCACCATCAAACCAGCCCAACTTGGCACTGGTGCCACCATGGGTCTGGGAACCATCCTGCGTATCGTGGATTATAAGGAGCCAGCTGGCCACTCCCAGCCACAGGCCCCCAAACACAAACAACGGCGCTTTTCCCTGGAAAACAAAACTCGCCTGCCAACTTTTTAATGGCAGATTGCAGGAGCCTCTTTGCACCATCAAACTAGCCCGACTTGGCACTGGTGCCACCTCTGGTCTGGGAACCATCCTGCGTATCGTGGATTCTAATTAGCCAGCCGGCCACTCCCAGCCACAGGCCCCCAAACACAAACAACGGTGCTTTTCCCGGGAAAACAAAACTCGCCTGCCAACTTTTTCATGGCAGATTGCAGGAGCCACTTGGTACTATCAAACAAGCCCGACTTGGAACTGGTGCCACCTCTGGTCTGGGAACCATCCTGCGTATCGTGGATTCTAAGGAGCCAGCCGGCCACTCCCAGCCACAGGCCCCCAAACACAAACAACGGCGCTTTTCCCTGGAAAACAAAACTCGCCTGCCAACTTTGTGATGGCAGATTGCAGGAGCCACTTGGTACTATCAAACCAGCCCAACTTGGCACTGGTGCCACCATGGGTCTGGTCACCATCCTGCCTATCTTAGCTTTTCAGGAGCCAGCCGGTCAGTCCCAGCCATAGGCCCCCAGAAAAAACCTCGGCCCGTTTCCCTGGCAAACAAAAGTAAGCTACCCCGCTTCTGGATGGCAGATTGCAGGAGCCACTTTGCACCATCAAACTAGCCCGACTTGGCACTGGTGCCACCTCTGGTCTGGGAACCATCCTGCGTATCGTGGATTCTAAGGAGCCAGCCGGCCACTCCCAGCCATATGCCCTCAAACACAAACAACGGCGCTTTTCCCTGGAAAACAAAACTCGCCTGCCAACTTTTTGATGGCAGATTGCAGGAGCCGCTTTGTACTATCAAATCAGCCCAACTTGGAACTGGTGCCACCATGGGTCTGGTAAACATCCTGCCTATCGTAGCTTTTCAGGAGCCAGCCGGTCACTCCCAGCCATAGGCCCCCAGACACAAACCTCGGCCCGTTTCCCTGGCAAACAAAACTAAGCTGCCCCGCTTCTGGATGGCAGATTGCAGGAGCCACTTGGTACTATCAAACCAGCCCGACTTGGCACTGGTGCCACCTCTGGTCTGGGAACCATCCTGCGTATCGTGGATTCTAAAGAGCCAGCCGGCCACTCCCAGCCACAGTCCACCAAACACAAACAACGGCACTTTTCCCTGGAAAACAAAACTCGCCTGCAAACTTTTTCATGGCAGATTGCAGGAGCCACTTTGCACCATCAAACTAGCCCAACTTGGCACTGGTGCCACCATGGTCTGGGAACCATCCTGCCTATCGTGGATTCTAATTAGCCAGCCGTCCACTCCCAGCCATAAGCACCCAAACACAAACAATGGCGCTTTCCCCTGGAAAACAAAACTCGCCTGCCAACTTTTTGATGGCAGATTGCAGGAGCCGCTTGATACTATCAAATCAGCCCAACTTGGCACTTGTTCCACCATGGGTCTGGTAACCATCCTGCCTATCGTAGCTTTTCAGGAGCCAGCCGGTCACTCCCAGCCATAGGCCCCCAGACACAAACCTCGGCCCGTTTCCCTAGCAAACAAAAGTAAGCTGCCCCGCTTCTGGATGGCAGATTGCAGGAGCCACTTGGTACTATCAAACCAGCCCGACTTGGAACTGGTGCCACCTCTGGTCTGGGAACCATCCTGCGTATCGTGGATTCTAAGGAGCCAGCCGGCCACTCCCAGCTACAAGCCCCCAAACAAAAACAACGGCACTTTTCCCTGGAAAACAAAACTCGCCTGCAAACTTTTTCATGGCAGATTGCAGGAGCCACTTTGCACCATCAAACTAGCCCGACATGGCACTGGTGCCACCTCTGGTCTGGGAACCATCCTGCGTATCGTGGATTCTAATTAGCCAGCCGGCCACTCCCAGCCATAGGCCCCCAAACACAAACAACGGCGCTTTCCCCTGGAAAACAAAACTCGCCTGCCAACTTTTTGATGGCAGATTGCAGGAGCTGCTTGGTACTATCAAATCAGCCCAACGTGGCCCTGGTGCCACCATGAGTCTGGTAACCATCCTGCCTATCGTAGCTTTTCAGGAGCCAGCCAGTCACTCCCAGCCATAGGCCCCCAGGCACAAACCTCGGCCCGTTTCCCTGGCAAACAAAAGTAAGCTGCCCCGCTTCTGGATGGCAGATTGCAGGAGCCACTTGGTACTATCAAACCAGACCGACTTGGCACTGGTGCCACCTCTGGTCTGGGAACCATCCTGCGTATCGTGCATTCTAAGGAGCCAGCCGGCCACTCCCAGCCATATGCCCCCAAACACAAACAACGGCGCTTTTCCCTGGAAAACAAAACTCGCCTGCCAACTTTTTGATGGCAGATTGCAGGAGCCACTTGGTACTATCAAATCAGCCCAACTTGCCATGGGTGCCACCATGGGTCTGGTAACCATCCTGCCTATCGTAGCTTTTCAGGAGCCAGCCGGTCACTCCCAGCCATAGGCCCCCATACACAAACCTCGGCCCGTTTCCCTGGCAAACAAAAGTAAGCTGCCCCGCTTCTGGATGGCAGATTGCAGGAGCCACTTGGTACTATCAAACAAGCCCGACTTGGAACTGGTGCCACCTCTGGTCTGGGAACCATCCTGCGTATCGTGGATTCTAAGGAGCCAGCCGGCCACTCCCAGCCACAGGCCACCAAAAAAAATCAACGGCACTTTTTCCTGGAAAACAAAACTCGCCTGCCAACTTTTTCATGGCAGATTGCAGGAGCCACTTTTCACCATCAAACTAGCCAGACTTGGCACTGGTGCCACCTCTGGTCTGGGAACCATCCTGCCTATCGTAGCTTTTCAGGAGCCAGCCAGTCACTCCCAGCCATAGGCCCCCAGACACAAACCTCGGCCCGTTTCCCTGGCAAACAAAAGTAAGCTGCCCCGCTTCTGGATGGCAGATTGCAGGAGCTATTTAGTACTATCAAACCAGCCCGACTTGGCACTGGTGCCACCTTGGCTCTGGGAACCATCCTGCCTATTGTTTATTTTCAGGGGTCAGCCGGCCACTCTCAGCCATATGCCCTGAAACACAAACCACGGCCCTTTTCTCTGGCAAACAAAACTCAACTGCCCCTCTTCTGGATGGCAAATTGCAGGACGCACTTGGTACTACAAAAACAGCACAACTTGGCACTGGTGCCACATGGGTCTGGTCACCATCCTGCGTATCGAGCATTTTAAGGAGCCAGCCGGCCACTCCCAGCCATATGCCCCCCAAAAAAAACCACGGACCTTTTCTCTGGCAAACAAAACTCAGCTGCCCCGCTTCTGGATGGCAGATTGCAGGAGCCACTTGGTACTATCAAACAAGCCCGACTTGGAACTGGTGCCACCTCTGGTCTGGGAACCATCCTGCGTATCGTGGATTCTAAGGAGCCATCCGGCCACTCCCAGCCACAGGCCACCAAAAAAAATCAACGGCACTTTTCCCTGGAAAACAAAACTCGCCTGCCAACTTTTTGATGGCAGATTGCAGGAGCCGCTTGGTACTATCAAATCAGCCCAACTTGGCACTGGTGCCACCATGGGTCTGGTAACCATCCTGCCTATCGTAGCTTTTCAGGAGCCAGCCGGTCACTCCCAGCCATAGGCCCCCAGACACAAACCTCGGCCCATTTCCCTGGCAAACAAAAGTAAGCTGCCCCGCTTCTGGATGGCAGATTGCAGGAGCCACTTGGTACTATCAAACCAGCCCGACTTGGAACTGGTGCCACCTCTGGTCTGGGAACTATCCTGCGTATCGTGGATTCTAAGGAGCCAGCCGGCCACTCCCAGCCACAGTCCACCAAACACAAACGACGGCACTTTTCCCTGGAAAACAAAACTCGCCTGCCAACTTTTTGATGGCAGATTGCAGGAGCCACTTTGCACCATCAAACTAGCCCGACATGGCACTGGTGCCACCTCTGGTCTGGTCACCATCGTGCCTATCGTGGATTCTAATTAGCCAGCCGGCCACTCCCAGCCACAGGCCACCAAACAAAATCAACGGCACTTTTCCCTGGAAAACAAAACTCGCCTGCCAACTTTTTGATGGCAGATTGCAGGAGCCACTTTTCACCATCAAATTAGCCCGACTTGGCACTGGTGCCACCTCTGGTCTGGTCACCATCGTGCCTATCGTAGCTTTTCAGGAGCCAGCCGGTCACTCCCAGCCATAGGCCCCCAGACACAAACCTCGGCCCGTTTCCCTGCCAAACAAAATTAAGCTGCCCCGCTTCTGGATGGCAGATTGCAGGAGCTATTTAGTACTATCAAACCAGCCCGACTTGGCACTGGTGCCACCTTGGCTCTGGGAACCATCCTGCCTATTGTGGATTTTCAGGGGTCAGCCGGCCACTCTCAGCCATATGCCCTCAAACACAAACCACGGACCTTTTCTCTGGCAAACAAAACTCAACTGCCCCTCTTCTGGATGGCAAATTGCAGGACGCACTTGGTACTACACAAACAGCACAACTTGGCACTGGTGCCACCTTGGATCTGGTCATCATCCTGCGTATCGAGCATTTTAAGGAGCCAGCCGGCCACTCCCAGCCATATGCCCCCAAAAAAAAACCACGGCCCTTTTTCTCTGGCAAACAAAACTCAGCTGCCCCGCTTCTGGATGGCAGATTGCAGGAGCCACTTTGCACCATCAAACCAGCCCGACTTGGCACTGGTGCCACCATGGGTCTGGGAACCATCCTGCGTATCGTGGATTATAAGGAGCCAGCTGGCCACTCCCAGCCACAGGCCCCCAAACACAAACAACGGCGCTTTTCCCTGGAAAACAAAACTCGCCTGCCAACTTTTTAATGGCAGATTGCAGGAGCCACTTTGCACCATCAAACTAGCCCGACTTGGCACTGGTGCCACCTCTGGTCTGGGAACCATCCTGCGTATCGTGGATTCTAATTACCCAGCCGGCCACTCTCAGCCACAGGCCCCCAAACACAAACAACGGTGCTTTTCCCGGGAAAACAAAACTCGCCTGCCAACTTTTTCATGGCAGATTGCAGGAGCCAGTTTGTACTATCAAACCAGCCCGACTTGGCACTGGTGCCACCTCTGGTCTGGGAACCATCCTGCGTATCGTGGATTCTAAGGAGCCAGCCGGCCACTCCCAGCCACAGGCCCCCAAACACAAACAACGGCGCTTTTCCCTGGAAAACAAAACTCGCCTGCCAACTTTGTGATGGCAGATTGCAGGAGCCACTTGGTACTATCAAACCAGCCCAACTTGGCACTGGTGCCACCATGGGTCTGGTCACCATCCTGCCTATCTTAGCTTTTCTGGAGCCAGCCGGTCAGTCCCAGCCATAGGCCCCCAGAAAAAACCTCGGCCCGTTTCCCTGGGTAACAAAAGTAAGCTACCCCGCTTCTGGATGGCAGATTGCAGGAACCACTTTGCACCATCAAACTAGCCCGACTTGGCACTGGTGCCACCTCTGGTCTGGGAACCATCCTGCGTATCGTGGATTCTAAGGAGCCAGCCGGCCACTCCCAGCCACAGGCCCCCAAACACAAACAACGGCGCTTTTCCCTGGAAAACAAAACTCGCCTGCCAACTTTGTGATGGCAGATTGCAGGAGCCACTTGGTACTATCAAACCAGCCCAACTTGGCACTGGTGCCACCATGGGTCTGGTCACCATCCTGCCTATCTTAGCTTTTCAGGAGCCAGCCGGTCAGTCCCAGCCATAGGCCCCCAGACAAAAACCTCGGCCCGTTTCCCTGGCAAACAAAAGTAAGCTGTCCCACTTCTGGATGGCAGATTGCAGGAGCCACTTGGTACTATCAAACCAGCCCAACTTGGCACTGGTGCCACCTCTGGTCTGGGAACCATCCTGCGTATCGTGGATTCTAAGGAGCCAGCCGGCCACTCCCAGCCACAGTCCACTAACCAAAAACAACGGCACTTTTCCCTGGAAAACAAAACTCGCCTGCAAACTTTTTCATGGCAGATTGCAGGAGCCACTTTGCACCATCAAATTAGCCCGACTTGGCACTGGTGCCACCATGGTCTGGGAACCATCCTGCGTATCGTGGATTCTAATTAGCCAGCCGGCCACTCCCAGCCATAGGCACCCAAACACAAACAATGGCGCTTTCCCCTGGAAAACAAAACTCGCCTGCCCATATTTTGATGGCAGATTGCAGGAGCCGCTTGGTACTATCAAATCAGCCCAACGTGGCACTGCTGCCACCATGAGTCTGGTAACCATCCTGCCTATCGTAGCTTTTCAGGAGCCAGCCAGTCACTCCCAGCCATAGGCCCCCAGACAAAAACCTCGGCCCGTTTCCCTTGCAAACAAAAGTAAGCTGCCCCGCTTCTGGATGGCAGATTGCAGGAGCCACTTGGTACTATCAAACAAGCCCGACTTGGAACTGGTGCCACCTCTGGTCTGGGAACCATCCTGCGTATCGTGGATTCTAAGGAGCCAGCCGGCCACTCCCAGCCACAGGCCACCAAAAAAAATCAACGGCACTTTTCCCTGGAAAACAAAACTCGCCTGCCAACTTTTTGATGGCAGATTGCAGGAGCCGCTTGATACTATCAAATCAGCCCAACTTGGCACTGGTGCCACCATGGGTCTGGTAACCATCCTGCCTATCGTAGCTTTTCAGGAGCCAGCCGGTCACTCCCAGCCATAGGTCCCCAGACACAAACCTCGGCCCGTTTCCCTGGCAAACAAAAGTAAGCTGCCCCGCTTCTGGATGGCAGATTGCAGGAGCCACTTGGTACTATCAAACCAGCCCGACTTGGAACTGGTGCCACCTCTGGTCTGGGAACCATCCTGCGTATCGTGGATTCTAAGGAGCCAGCCGGCCACTCCCAGCCACAGGCCCCCAAACACAAACAACGGCACTTTTCCCTGGAAAACAAAACTCGCCTGCAAACTTTTTCATGGCAGATTGCAGGAGCCACTTTGCACCATCAAACTAGCCCGACATGGCACTGGTGCCACCTCTGGTCTGGGAACCATCCTGCGTATCGTGGATTCTAATTAGCCAGCCGGCCACTCCCAGCCATAGGCCCCCAAACACAAACAACGGTGCTTTTCCCTGGAAAACAAAACTCGCCTGCCAACTTTTTGATGGCAGATTGCAGGAGCTGCTTGGTACTATCAAATCAGCCCAACGTGGCCCTGGTGCCACCATGAGTCTGGTAACCATCCTGCCTATTGTGGATTTTCAGGGGTCAGCCGGCCACTCTCAGCCATATGCCCTCAAACACAAACCACGGCCCTTTTCTCTGGCAAACAAAACTCAACTGGCCCTCTTCTGGATGGCAAATTGCAGGACGCACTTGGTACTACAAAAACAGCACAACTTGGCACTGGTGCCACATGGGTCTGGTCACCATCCTGCGTATCGAGCATTTTAAGAAACCAGCCGGCCACTCCCAGCCATATGCCCCCAAAAAAAAACCACGGCCCTTTTCTCTGGCAAACAAAACTCAGCTGCCCCGCTTCTGGATGGCAGATTGAGGGAGCCACTTGGTACTATCAAACAAGCCCGACTTGGAACTGGTGCCACCTCTGGTCTGGGAACCATCCTGCGTATCGTGGATTCTAAGGAGCCAGCCGGCCACTCCCAGCCACAGGCCACCAAAAAAAATCAACTGCACTTTTCCCTGGAAAACAAAACTCGCCTGCCAACTTTTTGATGGCAGATTGCAGGAGCCGCTTGGTACTATCAAATCAGCCCAACTTGGCACTGGTGCCACCATGGGTCTGGTAAACATCCTGCCTATCGTAGCTTTTCAGGAGCCAACCGGTCACTCCCAGCCATAGGCCCCCAGACACAAACCTCGGCCCGTTTCCCTGGCAAACAAAATTAAGCTGCCCCGCTTCTGGATGACAGATTGCAGGAGCCACTTGGTACTATCAAACCAGCCCGACTTGGAACTGGTGCCACCTCTGGTCTGGGAACCATCATGCGTATCGTGGATTCTAAGGAGCCAGCCGGCCACTCCCAGCCACAGTCCACCAAACACAAACGACGGCACTTTTCCCTGGAAAACAAAACTCGCCTGCTAACTTTTTCATGGCAGATTGCAGGAGCCACTTTGCACCATCAAACTAGCCCGACATGGCACTGGTGCCACCTCTGGTCTGGGAACCATCCTGCGTATCGTGGATTCTAATTAGCCAGCCGGCCACTCCCAGCCATAGGCCACCAAACACAAACAACGGCGCTTTCCCCTGGAAAACAAAACTCGCCTGCCAACTTTTTGATGGCAGATTGCAGGAGCTGCTTGGTACTATCAAATCAGCCCAACGTGGCCCTGGTGCCACCATGAGTCTGGTAACCATCCTGCCTATCGTAGCTTTTCAGGAGCCAGCCAGTCACTCCCAGCCATAGGCCCCCAGGCACAAACCTCGGCCCGTTTCCCTGGCAAACAAAAGTAAGCTGCCCCGCTTCTGGATGGCAGATTGCAGGAGCCACTTGGTACTATCAAACCAGACCGACTTGGCACTGGTGCCACCTCTGGTCTGGGAACCATCCTGCGTATCGTGCATTCTAAGGAGCCAGCCGGCCACTCCCAGCCATATGCCCCCAAACACAAACAACGGCGCTTTTCCCTGGAAAACAAAACTCGCCTGCCAACTTTTTGATGGCAGATTGCAGGAGCCACTTGGTACTATCAAATCAGCCCAACTTGCCATGGGTGCCACCATGGGTCTGGTAACCATCCTGCCTATCGTAGCTTTTCAGGAGCCAGCCGGTCACTCCCAGCCATAGGCCCCCATACACAAACCTCGGCCCGTTTCCCTGGCAAACAAAAGTAAGCTGCCCCGCTTCTGGATGGCAGATTGCAGGAGCCACTTGGTACTATCAAACAAGCCCGACTTGGAACTGGTGCCACCTCTGGTCTGGGAACCATCCTGCGTATCGTGGATTCTAAGGAGCCAGCCGGCCACTCCCAGCCACAGGCCACCAAAAAAAATCAACGGCACTTTTTCCTGGAAAACAAAACTCGCCTGCCAACTTTTTCATGGCAGATTGCAGGAGCCACTTTTCACCATCAAACTAGCCAGACTTGGCACTGGTGCCACCTCTGGTCTGGGAACCATCCTGCCTATCGTAGCTTTTCAGGAGCCAGCCAGTCACTCCCAGCCATAGGCCCCCAGACACAAACCTCGGCCCGTTTCCCTGGCAAACAAAAGTAAGCTGCCCCGCTTCTGGATGGCAGATTGCAGGAGCTATTTAGTACTATCAAACCAGCCCGACTTGGCACTGGTGCCACCTTGGCTCTGGGAACCATCCTGCCTATTGTTTATTTTCAGGGGTCAGCCGGCCACTCTCAGCCATATGCCCTGAAACACAAACCACGGCCCTTTTCTCTGGCAAACAAAACTCAACTGCCCCTCTTCTGGATGGCAAATTGCAGGACGCACTTGGTACTACAAAAACAGCACAACTTGGCACTGGTGCCACATGGGTCTGGTCACCATCCTGCGTATCGAGCATTTTAAGGAGCCAGCCGGCCACTCCCAGCCATATGCCCCCCAAAAAAAACCACGGACCTTTTCTCTGGCAAACAAAACTCAGCTGCCCCGCTTCTGGATGGCAGATTGCAGGAGCCACTTGGTACTATCAAACAAGCCCGACTTGGAACTGGTGCCACCTCTGGTCTGGGAACCATCCTGCGTATCGTGGATTCTAAGGAGCCAGCCGGCCACTCCCAGCCACAGGCCACCAAAAAAAATCAACGGCACTTTTCCCTGGAAAACAAAACTCGCCTGCCAACTTTTTGATGGCAGATTGCAGGAGCCGCTTGGTACTATCAAATCAGCCCAACTTGGCACTGGTGCCACCATGGGTCTGGTAACCATCCTGCCTATCGTAGCTTTTCAGGAGCCAGCCGGTCACTCCCAGCCATAGGCCCCCAGACACAAACCTCGGCCCATTTCCCTGGCAAACAAAAGTAAGCTGCCCCGCTTCTGGATGGCAGATTGCAGGAGCCACTTGGTACTATCAAACCAGCCCGACTTGGAACTGGTGCCACCTCTGGTCTGGGAACTATCCTGCGTATCGTGGATTCTAAGGAGCCAGCCGGCCACTCCCAGCCACAGTCCACCAAACACAAACGACGGCACTTTTCCCTGGAAAACAAAACTCGCCTGCTAACTTTTTCATGGCAGATTGCAGGAGCCACTTTGCACCATCAAACTAGCCCGACATGGCACTGGTGCCACCTCTGGTCTGGTCACCATCGTGCCTATCGTGGATTCTAATTAGCCAGCCGGCCACTCCCAGCCACAGGCCACCAAACAAAATCAACGGCACTTTTCCCTGGAAAACAAAACTCGCCTGCCAACTTTTTGATGGCAGATTGCAGGAGCCACTTTTCACCATCAAATTAGCCCGACTTGGCACTGGTGCCACCTCTGGTCTGGTCACCATCGTGCCTATCGTAGCTTTTCAGGAGCCAGCCGGTCACTCCCAGCCATAGGCCCCCAGACACAAACCTCGGCCCGTTTCCCTGCCAAACAAAATTAAGCTGCCCCGCTTCTGGATGGCAGATTGCAGGAGCTATTTAGTACTATCAAACCAGCCCGACTTGGCACTGGTGCCACCTTGGCTCTGGGAACCATCCTGCCTATTGTGGATTTTCAGGGGTCAGCCAGCCACTCTCAGCCATATGCCCTCAAACACAAACCACGGCCCTTTTCTCTGGCAAACAAAACTCAACTGCCCCTCTTCTGGATGGCAAATTGCAGGACGCACTTGGTACTACACAAAGAGCACAACTTGGCACTGGTGCCACCTTGGATCTGGTCATCATCCTGCGTATCGAGCATTTTAAGGAGCCAGCCGGCCACTCCCAGCCATATGCCCCCAAAAAAAAACCACGGCCCTTTTTCTCTGGCAAACAAAACTCAGCTGCCCCGCTTCTGGATGGCAGATTGCAGGAGCCACTTTGCACCATCAAACCAGCCCGACTTGGCACTGGTGCCACCATGGGTCTGGGAACCATCCTGCGTATCGTGGATTATAAGGAGCCAGCTGGCCACTCCCAGCCACAGGCCCCCAAACACAAACAACGGCGCTTTTCCCTGGAAAACAAAACTCGCCTGCCAACTTTTTAATGGCAGATTGCAGGAGCCACTTTGCACCATCAAACTAGCCCGACTTGGCACTGGTGCCACCTCTGGTCTGGGAACCATCCTGCGTATCGTGGATTCTAATTAGCCAGCCGGCCACTCTCAGCCACAGGCCCCCAAACACAAACAACGGTGCTTTTCCCGGGAAAACAAAACTCGCCTGCCAACTTTTTCATGGCAGATTGCAGGAGCCACTTTGCACCATCAAACCAGCCCGACTTGGCACTGGTGCCACCTCTGGTCTGGGAACCATCCTGCGTATCGTGGATTCTAAGGAGCCAGCCGGCCACTCCCAGCCACAGGCCCCCAAACACAAACAACGGCGCTTTTCCCTGGAAAACAAAACTCGCCTGCCAACTTTGTGATGGCAGATTGCAGGAGCCACTTGGTACTATCAAACCAGCCCAACTTGGCACTGGTGCCACCATGGGTCTGGTCACCATCCTGCCTATCTTAGCTTTTCAGGAGCCAGCCGGTCAGTCCCAGCCATAGGCCCCCAGAAAAAACCTCGGCCCGTTTCCCTGGCAAACAAAAGTAAGCTACCCCGCTTCTGGATGGCAGATTGCAGGAACCACTTTGCACCATCAAACTAGCCCGACTTGGCACTGGTGCCACCTCTGGTCTGGGAACCATCCTGCGTATCGTGGATTCTAAGGAGCCAGCCGGCCACTCCCAGCCACAGGCCCCCAAACACAAACAACGGCGCTTTTCCCTGGAAAACAAAACTCGCCTGCCAACTTTGTGATGGCAGATTGCAGGAGCCACTTGGTACTATCAAACCAGCCCAACTTGGCACTGGTGCCACCATGGGTCTGGTCACCATCCTGCCTATCTTAGCTTTTCAGGAGCCAGCCGGTCAGTCCCAGCCATAGGCCCCCAGACACAAACCTCGGCCCGTTTCCCTGGCAAACAAAAGTAAGCTGCCCCACTTCTGGATGGCAGATTGCAGGAGCCACTTGGTACTATCAAACCAGCCCAACTTGGAACTGGTGCCACCTCTGGTCTGGGAACCATCCTGCGTATCGTGGATTCTAAGGAGCCAGCCGGCCACTCCCAGCCACAGTCCACTAACCAAAAACAACGGCACTTTTCCCTGGAAAACAAAACTCGCCTGCAAACTTTTTCATGGCAGATTGCAGGAGCCACTTTGCACCATCAAATTAGCCCGACTTGGCACTGGTGCCACCATGGTCTGGGAACCATCCTGCGTATCGTGGATTCTAATTAGCCAGCCGGCCACTCCCAGCCATAGGCACCCAAACACAAACAATGGCGCTTTCCCCTGGAAAACAAAACTCGCCTGCCCATATTTTGATGGCAGATTGCAGGAGCCGCTTGGTACTATCAAATCAGCCCAACGTGGCACTGCTGCCACCATGAGTCTGGTAACCATCCTGCCTATCGTAGCTTTTCAGGAGCCAGCCAGTCACTCCCAGCCATAGGCCCCCAGACAAAAACCTCGGCCCGTTTCCCTGGCAAACAAAAGTAAGCTGCCCCGCTTCTGGATGGCAGATTGCAGGAGCCACTTGGTACTATCAAACAAGCCCGACTTGGAACTGGTGCCACCTCTGGTCTGGGAACCATCCTGCGTATCGTGGATTCTAAGGAGCCAGCCGGCCACTCCCAGCCACAGGCCACCAAAAAAAATCAACGGCACTTTTCCCTGGAAAACAAAACTCGCCTGCCAACTTTTTGATGGCAGATTGCAGGAGCCGCTTGATACTATCAAATCAGCCCAACTTGGCACTGGTGCCACCATGGGTCTGGTAACCATCCTGCCTATCGTAGCTTTTCAGGAGCCAGCCGGTCACTCCCAGCCATAGGCCCCCAGACACAAACCTCGGCCCGTTTCCCTGGCAAACAAAAGTAAGCTGCCCCGCTTCTGGATGGCAGATTGCAGGAGCCACTTGGTACTATCAAACCAGCCCGACTTGGAACTGGTGCCACCTCTGGTCTGGGAACCATCCTGCGTATCGTGGATTCTAAGGAGCCAGCCGGCCACTCCCAGCCACAGGCCCCCAAACACAAACAACGGCACTTTTCCCTGGAAAACAAAACTCGCCTGCAAACTTTTTCATGGCAGATTGCAGGAGCCACTTTGCACCATCAAACTAGCCCGACATGGCACTGGTGCCACCTCTGGTCTGGGAACCATCCTGCGTATCGTGGATTCTAATTAGCCAGCCGGCCACTCCCAGCCATAGGCCCCCAAACACAAACAACGGTGCTTTTCCCTGGAAAACAAAACTCGCCTGCCAACATTTTGATGGCAGATTGCAGGAGCTGCTTGGTACTATCAAATCAGCCCAACGTGGCCCTGTGCCACCATGAGTCTGGTAACCATCCTGCCTATCGTAGCTTTTCAGGAGCCAGCCAGTCACTCCCAGCCATAGGCCCCCAGACACAAACCTCGCCCCGTTTCCCTGGCAAACAAAAGTAAGCTGCCCCGCTTCTGGATGGCAGATTGCAGGAGCCACTTGGTACTATCAAACAAGCCCGACTTGGCACTGGTGCCACCTTGGCTCTGGGAACCATCCTGCCTATTGTGGATTTTCAGGGGTCAGCCGGCCACTCTCAGCCATATGCCCTCAAACACAAACCACGGCCCTTTTCTCTGGCAAACAAAACTCAACTGGCCCTCTTCTGGATGGCAAATTGCAGGACGCACTTGGTACTACAAAAACAGCACAACTTGGCACTGGTGCCACATGGGTCTGGTCACCATCCTGCGTATCGAGCATTTTAAGAAACCAGCCGGCCACTCCCAGCCATATGCCCCCAAAAAAAAACCACGGCCCTTTTCTCTGGCAAACAAAACTCAGCTGCCCCGCTTCTGGATGGCAGATTGAGGGAGCCACTTGGTACTATCAAACAAGCCCGACTTGGAACTGGTGCCACCTCTGGTCTGGGAACCATCCTGCGTATCGTGGATTCTAAGGAGCCAGCCGGCCACTCCCAGCCACAGGCCACCAAAAAAAATCAACGGCACTTTTCCCTGGAAAACAAAACTCGCCTGCCAACTTTTTGATGGCAGATTGCAGGAGCCGCTTGGTACTATCAAATCAGCCCAACTTGGCACTGGTGCCACCATGGGTCTGGTAAACATCCTGCCTATCGTAGCTTTTCAGGAGCCAACCGGTCACTCCCAGCCATAGGCCCCCAGACACAAACCTCGGCCCGTTTCCCTGGCAAACAAAATTAAGCTGCCCCGCTTCTGGATGACAGATTGCAGGAGCCACTTGGTACTATCAAACCAGCCCGACTTGGAACTGGTGCCACCTCTGGTCTGGGAACCATCATGCGTATCGTGGATTCTAAGGAGCCAGCCGGCCACTCCCAGCCACAGTCCACCAAACACAAACGACGGCACTTTTCCCTGGAAAACAAAACTCGCCTGCTAACTTTTTCATGGCAGATTGCAGGAGCCACTTTGCACCATCAAACTAGGCCGACTTGGCACTGGTGCCACCTCTGGTCTGGGAACCATCCTGCATATCGTAGCTTTTCAGGAGCCAGCCGGTCACTCCCAGCCATAGGCCCCCAGACACAAACCTCGGCCCGTTTCCCTGGCAAACAAAATTAAGCTGCCCCGCTTCTGGATGGCAGATTGCAGGAGCTATTTAGTACTATCAAACCAGCCCGACTTGGCACTGGTGCCACCTTGGCTCTGGGAACCATCCTGCCTATTGTGGATTTTCAGGGATCAGCCGGCCTCTCTCAGCCATATGCCCTCAAACACAAACCACGGCCTTTTTCTCTGGCAAACAAAACTCAACTGCCCCTCTTCTGGATGGCAAATTGCAGGACGCACTTGGTACTACAAAAACAGCACAACTTGGCACTGGTGCCACCTTGTGTCTGGTCACCATCCTACGTATCGAGCATTTTAGGGAGCCAGCCGGCCACTCCCAGCCATATGCCCCCAAAAAAAAACCACGGCCCTTTTCTCTGGCAAACAAAACTCAGCTGCCCCGCTTCTGGATGGCAGATTGCAGGAGCCACTTTGCACCATCAAACCAGCCCGACTTGGCACTGGTGCCACCTCTGGTCTGGGAACCATCCTGCGTATCGTGGATTATAAGGAGCCAGCTGGCCACTCCCAGCCACAGGCCCCCAAACACAAACAACGGCGCTTTTCCCTGGAAAACAAAACTGGCCTGCCAACTTTTTCATGGCAGATTGCAGGAGCCACTTTGCACCATCAAACTAGCCCGACTTGGCACTGGTGCCACCTCTGGTCTGGGAACCATCCTGCGTATCGTGGATTCTAAGGAGCCAGCCGGCCACTCCCAGCCACAGGCCCCCAAACACAAACAACGGCGCTTTTCCCTGGAAAACAAAACTCGCCTGCGAACATTTTGATGGCAGATTGCAGGAGACACTTTGCACCATCAAACCAGCCTGACTTGGCACTGGTGCCACCTCTGGTCTGGGAACCATCCAGCGTATCGTGGATTCTAAGGAGCCAGCCGGCCACTCCCAGCCACAGGCCCCCAAACAAAAACAACGGCCCGTTTCCCTGGAAAACAATACTCGCCTGCCAACTTTGTGATGGCAGATTGCAGGAGCCACTTGGTACTATCAAACCAGCCCAACTTGGCACTGGTGCCACCATGGGTCTGGTCACCATCCTGCCTATCGTAGCTTTTTAGGAGCCAGCCGGTCACTCCCAGCCATAGGCCCCCAGACAAAAACCTCGGCCCGTTTCCCTGGCAAACAAAAGTAAGCTACCCCGCTTCTGGATGGCAGATTGCAGGAGCCACTTTGCACCATCAAACTAGCCCGACTTGGCACTGGTGCCACCTCTGGTCTGGGAACCATCCTGCGTATCGTGGATTCTAATTAGCCAGCCGGCCACTCCCAGCCACAGGCCCCCAAACAAAAACAACGGCGCTTTTCCCTGGAAAACAAAACTCGCCTGCGAACATTTTGATGGCAGATTGCAGGAGCCACTTTGCACCATCAAACCAGCCTGACTTGGCACTGGTGCCACCTCTGGTCTGGGAACCATCCTGCGTATCGTGGATTCTAAGGAGCCAGCCGGCCACTCCCAGCCACAGGCCCCCAAACACAAACAACGGCCCGTTTCCCTGGAAAACAAAACTCGCCTGCCAACCTTGTGATGGCAGATTGCAGGAGCCACTTGGTACTATCAAACCAGCCCAACTTGGCACTGGTGCCACCATGGGTCTGGTCACCATCCTGCCTATCGTAGCTTTTTAGGAGCCAGCCGGTCACTCCCAGCCATAGGCCCCCAGACAAAAACCTCGGCCCGTTTCCCTGGCAAACAAAAGTAAGCTACCCCGCTTCTGGATGGCAGATTGCAGGAGCCACTTTGCACCATCAAACTAGCCCGACTTGGCACTGGTGCCACCTCTGGTCTGGGAACCATCCTGCGTATCGTGGATTCTAAGGAGCCAGCTGGCCTCTCCCACCCATATGCCCCCAAAAACAAACAACGGCGCTTTTCCCTGGAAAACAAAACTCGCCTGCCAACATTTTGATGGCAGATTGCAGGAGCCGCTTGGTACTATCAAATCAGCCCAACTTGGCACTGGTGCCACCATGGGTCTGGTAACCATCGTGCCTATCGTAGCTTTTCAGGTGCCAGCCGGTCACTCCCAGCCATAGGCCCCCATACACAAACCTCGGCCCGTTTCCCTTGCAAACAAAAGTAAGCTGCCCCGCTTCTGGATGACAGATTGCAGGAGCCACTTGGTACTATCAAACCAGCCCGACTTGGAACTGGTGCCACCTCTGGTCTGGGAACCATCCTGCGTATCGTGGATTCTAAGGAGCCAGCCGGCCACTCCCAGCCACAGGCCCCCAAACACAAACAACGGCACTTTTCCCTGGAAAACAAAACTCGCCTGCCAACTTTTTCATGGCAGATTGCAGGAGGCACTTTGCACCATCAAACTAGCCCGACTTCGAACTGGTGCCACCTCTGGTCTGGGAACCATCCTGCGTATCGTGGATTCTAAGGAGCCAGCCGGCCACTCCCAGCCATAGGCCCCCAAACACAAACAACGGCGCTTTTCCCTGGAAAACAAAACTCGCCTGCCAACTTTTTGATGGCAGATTGCAGGAGCTGCTTGGTACTATCAAATCAGCCCAACGTGGCCCTGGTGCCACCATGAGTCTGGTAAACATCCTGCCTATCGTAGCTTTTCAGGAGCCAGCCAGTCACTCCCAGCCACAGGCCCCCAGACACAAACCTCGGCCCGTTTCCCTGGCAAACAAAAGTAAGCTGCCCCGCTTCTGGATGGCAGATTTCAGGAGCCACTTGGTACTATCAAACAAGCCCGACTTGGAACTGGTGCCACCTCTGGTCTGGGAACCATCCTGCGTATCGTGGATTCTAAGGAGCCAGCCGGCCACTCCCAGCCACAGGCCACCAAACAAAATCAACGGCACTTTTCCCTGGAAAACAAAACTCGCCTGCCAACTTTTTCATGGCAGATTGCAGGAGCCACTTTTCACCATCAAACTAGCCAGACTTGGCACTGGTGCCACCTCTGGTCTGGGAACCATCCTGCGTATCGTGGATTCTAAGGAGCCAGCCGGCCACTCCCAGCTATAGGCCCCCAAACACAAACAACGGCGCTTTTCCCTGGAAAACAAAACTCGCCTGCCAACTTTGTGATGGCAGATTGCAGGAGCCACTTTTCACCATCAAACTAGCCCGACTTGGCACTGGTGCCACCTCTGGTCTGGTAACCATCCTGCCTATCGTAGCGTTTCAGGAGCCAGCCGGTCACTCCCAGCCATAGGCCCCCAGACACAAACCTCGGCCCGTTTCCCTGGCAAACATAATTAAGCTGCCCCGCTTCTGGATGGCAGATTGCAGGAGCTATTTAGTACTATCAAACCAGCCCGACTTGGCACTGGTGCCACCTTGGCTCTGGGAACCATCCTGCCTATTGTGGATTTTCAGGGGTCAGCCGGCCACTCTCAGCCATATGCCCTCAAACACAAACCACGGCCCTTTTCTCTGGCAAACAAAACTCAACTGCCCCTCTTCTGGATGGCAAATTGCAGGACGCACTTGGTACTACAAAAACAGCACAACTTGGCACTGGTGCCACCTTGTGTCTGGTCACCATCCTACGTATCGAGCATTTTAAGGAGCCAGCCGGCCACTCCCAGCCATATGCCCCCAAAAAAAAACCACGGCCCTTTTCTCTGGCAAACAAAACTCAGCTGCCCCGCTTCTGGATGGCAGATTGCAGGAGCCACTTTGCACCATCAAACCAGCCCGACTTGGCACTGGTGCCACCTCTGGTCTGGGAACCATCCTGCGTATCGTGGATTATAATGAGACAGCTGGCCACTCCCAGCCACAGGCCCCCAAACACAAACAACGGCGCTTTTCCCTGGAAAACAAAACTCGCCTGCCAACTTTTTAATGGCAGATTGCAGGAGCCACTTTGCACCATCAAACTAGCCCGACTTGGCACTGGTGCCACCTCTGGTCTGGGAACCATCCTGCGTATCGTGGATTCTAATTAGCCAGCCGGCCACTCCCAGCCACAGGCCCCCAAACACAAACAACGGCGCTTTTCCCTGGAAAACAAAACTCGCCTGCAAACATTTTGATGGCAGATTGCAGGAGCCACTTTGCACCATCAAACCAGCCTGACTTGGCACTGGTGCCACCTCTGGTCTGGGAACCATCCTGCGTATCGTGGATTCTAAGGAGCCAGCCGGCCACTCCCAGCCACAGGCACCCAAACACATACAACGGCGCTTTTCCCTGGAAAACAAAACTCGCCTGCCAACTTTGTGATGGCAGATTGCAGGAGCCACTTGGTACTATCAAACCAGCCCAACTTGGCACTGGTGCCACCATGGGTCTGGTCACCATCCTGCCTATCGTAGCTTTTCAGGAGCCAGCCGGTCAGTCCCAGCCATAGGCCCCCTGACAAAAACCTCGGCCCGTTTCCCTGGCAAACAAAAGTAAGCTGCCCCGCTTCTGGATGGCAGATTGCAGGAGCTATTTAGTACTATCAAACCAGCCCGACTTGGCACTGGTGCCACCTTGGCTCTGGGAACCATCCTGCCTATTGTGGATTTTCAGGGGTCAGCCGGCCACTCTCAGCCATATGCCCTCAAACACAAACCACGGCCCTTTTCTCTGGCAAACAAAACTCAACTGCCCCTCTTCTGGATGGTAAATTGCAGGACGCACTTGGTACTACAAAAACAGCACAACTTGGCACTGGTGCCACCTTGGGTCTGGTCACCATCCTGCGTATCGAGCATTTTAAGAAGCCAGCCGGCCACTCCCAGCCATATGCCCCCAAAAAAAACCACGGCGCTTTTCTCTGGCAAACAAAACTCAGCTGCCCCGCTTCTGGATGGCAGATTGCAGGAGCCACTTTGCACCATCAAACCAGCCCGACTTGGCACTGGTGCCACCTCTGGTCTGGGAACCATCCTGCGTATCGTGGATTATAAGGAGCCAGCTGGCCACTCCCAGCCACAGGCCACCAAAAAAAATCAACGGCACTTTTGCCTGGAAAACAAAACTCGCCTGCCAACTTTTTGACGGCAGATTGCAGGAGCCGCTTGATACTATCAAATCAGCCCAACTTGGCACTGGTGCCACCATGGGTCTGGTAACCATCCTGCCTATCGTAGCTTTTCAGGAGCCAGCCGGTCACTCCCAGCCATATGCCCCCAGACACAAACCTCGGCCCGTTTCCCTGGCAAACAAAATTAAGCTGCCCCGCTTCTGGATGGCAGATTGCAGGAGCCACTTTGTACTATCAAACCAGCCCGACTTGGCACTGGTGCCACCTCAGGTCTGGGAACCATCCTGCGTATCGTGGATTCGAAGGAGCCAGCCGGCCACTCCCAGCCACACTCCACCAAACACAAACAACGGCACTTTTCCCTGGAAAACAAAACTCGCCTGCCAACTTTTTGATGGCAGATTGCAGGAGCTACTTTGCACCATCAAACCAGCCCGACTTGGCACTGGTGCCACCATGGTCTGGGAACCATCCTGCGTATCGTGGATTCTAATTAGCCAGCCGGCCACTCCCAGCCATAGGCCACCAAACACAAACAACGGCGCTTTCCCCTGGAAAACAAAACTCGCCTGCCAACTTTTTGATGGCAGATTGCAGGAGCCGCTTGGTACTCTCAAATCAGCCCAACGTGGCACTGGTGCCACCATGAGTCTGGTAACCATCCTGCCTATCGTAGCTTTTCAGGAGCCAGCCAGTCACTCCCAGCCATAGGCCCCCAGACAAAAACCTCGGCCCGTTTCCCTTGCAAACAAAAGTAAGCTGCCCCGTTTCTGGATGGCAGATTGCAGGAGCCACTTGGTACTATCAAACCAGCCCGACTTGGAACTGGTGCCACCTCTGGTCTGGGAACCATCCTGCGTATCGTGGATTCTAAGGAGCCAGCCGGCCACTCCCAGCCACAGGCCACCAAAAAAAATCAACGGCACTTTTCCCTGGAAAACAAAACTCGCCTGCCAACTTTTTGATGGCAGATTGCAGGAGCCGCTTGATACTATCAAATCAGCCCAACTTGGCACTGGTGCCACCTTGGCTCTGGGAACCATCCTGCCTATTGTGGATTTTCAGGGGTCAGCCGGCCACTCTTAGCCATATGCCCTCAAACACAAACCACGGCCCTTTTCTCTGGCAAACAAAACTCAACTGCCCCTCTTCTGGATGGCAAATTGCAGGACGCACTTGGTACTACAAAAACAGCCTGACTTGGCACTGGTGCCACCTTGGGTCTGGTCACCATCCTGCGTATCGTGGATTTTAAGTAGCCAGCCGGCCACTCCCAGCCTTAGGCCCCCAGACACAAAACACGGCCCTTTTCTCTGGCAAACAAAACTCAGTTGCCCCGCTTCCGGATGGCAGATTGCAGGAGCCACTTTGCACCATCAAACCAGCCTGACTTGGCACTGGTGCCACCGCTGGTCTGGTCACCATCCTGCGTATCGTGGATTCTAATTAGCCAGCCCGCCACTCCCAGTCACAGGCCCCCAAACAAAAACAACGGTGCTTTTCCCTGGAAAACAAAACTCGCCTGCCAACATTTTGATGGCAGATTGCAGGAGCCACTTTGCACCATCAAACCAGGCTGACTTGGCACTGGTGCCACCTCTGGTCTGGGAACCATCCTGCGTATCGTGGATTCTAAGGAGCCAGCCGGCCACTCCCAGCCACAGGCCCCCAAACACAAACAACGGCACTTTCCCCTGGAAAACAAAACTCGCCTGCCAAAATTTTGATGGCAGATTGCAGGAGCCACTTGGTACTATCAAACCAGCCCGACTTGGCACTGGTGCCACCTCAGGTCTGGGAACCATCCTGCGTATCGTGGTTTCGAAGGAGCCAGCCGGCCACTCCCAGCCACAGTCCACCAAACACAAACAACGGCACTTTTCCCTGGAAAACAAAACTCGCCTGCCAACTTTTTGATGGCAGATTGCAGGAGCCACTTTGCACCATCAAACTAGCCCGACTTGGCACTGGTGCCACCATGGTCTGGGAACCATCCTGCGTATCGTGGATTCTAATTAGCCAGCCGGCCACTCCCAGCCACAGGCCCCCAAACACAAACAACGGCGCTTTCCCCTGGAAAACAAAACTCGCCTGCCCATATTTTGATGGCAGATTGCAGGAGCCGCTTGGTACTATCAAATCAGCCCAACGTGGCACTGGTGCCACCATGAGTCTGGTAAACATCCTGCCTATCGTAGCTTTTCAGGAGCCAGCCAGTCACTCCCAGCCATAGGCCCCCAGACAAAAACCTCGGCCCGTTTCCCTTGCAAACAAAAGTAAGCTGCCCCGCTTCTGGATGGCAGATTGCAGGAGCCACTTGGTACTATCAAACCAGCCCGACTTGGAACTGGTGCCACCTCTGGTCTGGGAACCATCCTGCGTATCGTGGATTCTAACGAGCCAGCTGGCCACTCCCAGCCACAGGCCACCAAAAAAAATCAACGGCACTTTTCCCTGGAAAACAAAACTCGCCTGCCAACTTTTTGATGGCAGATTGCAGGAGCCGCTTGATACTATCAAATCAGCCCAACTTGGCACTGGTGCCACCTTGGCTCTGGGAACCATCCTGCCTATTGTGGATTTTCAGGGGTCAGCCGGCCACTCTCAGCCATATGCCCTCAAACACAAACCACGGCCCTTTTCTCTGGCAAACAAAACTCAACTGCCCCTCTTCTGGATGGCAAATTGCAGGACGCACTTGGTACTACAAAAACAGCCTGACTTGGCACTGGTGCCACCTTGGGTCTGGTCACCATCCTGCGTATCGTGGATTTTAAGGAGCCAGCCGGCCACTCCCAGCCTTAGGCCCCCAGACACAAAACACGGCCCTTTTCTCTGGCAAACAAAACTCAGCTGCCCCGCTTCCGGATGGCAGATTGCAGGAGCCACTTTGCACCATCAAACCAGCCTGACTTGGCACTGGTGCCACCGCTGGTCTGGTCACCATCCTGCGTATCGTGGATTCTAATTAGCCAGCCCGCCACTCCCAGTCACAGGCCCCCAAACAAAAACAACTGTGCTTTTCCCTGGAAAACAAAACTCAACTGCCAACATTTTGATGGCAGATTGCAGGAGCCACTTTGCACCATCAAACCAGCCCGACTTGGCACTGGTGCCACCTCTGGTCTGGGAACCATCCTGCGTATCGTGGATTCTAAGGAGCCAGCCGGCCACTCCCAGCCACAGGCCCCCAAACAAAAACAACGGCACTTTCCCCTGGAAAACAAAACTCGCCTGCCAACATTTTGATGGCAGATTGCAGGAGCCGCTTGGTACTATCAAATCAGCCCAACGTGGCACTGGTGCCACCATGAGTCTTCTAACCATCCTGCCTATCGTAGCTTTTCAGGAGCCAGCCAGTCACTCCCAGCCATAGGCCCCCAGACAAAAACCTCGGCCCGTTTACCTTGCAAACAAAAGTAAGCTGCCCCGCTTCTGGATGGCAGATTGCAGGAGCCACTTGGTACTATCAAACAAGCCCGACTTGGCACTGGTGCCACCTCTGGTCTGGGAACCATCCTGCGTATCGTGGATTCTAAGGAGCCAGCCGGCCACTCCCAGCCACAGGCCACCAAAAAAAATCAACGGCACTTTTCCCTGGAAAACAAAACTCGCCTGCCAACTTTTTGATGGCAGATTGCAGGAGCCACTGGGTACTATAAAACCAGCCCAACTTGGCACTGGTGCCACCATGTTTCTGGTAACCATCCTGCCTATCGTAGCTTTTCAGGAGCCAGCCGGTCACTCCCAGCCATAGGCCCCCAGACAAAAACCTTGGCCCGTTTCCCTGGCAAACAAAATTAAGCTACCCCGCTTCTGGATGGCAGATTGCAGGAGCTATTTAGTACTATCAAACCAGCCCAACTAAGCACTGGTGCCACCTTGGTTCTGGGAACCATCCTGCGTGTCGAGGATTTTAAGGAGCCAGCCGGCCACTCCCAGCCCATAGGCCCCCAGACACAAACCACGGCCCGTTTCCTTGGCAAAAAAAAGTAAGCTGCCCCGCTTCTGGATGGCAGATTTCAGGAGCCACTTGGTACTATCAAACCAGCATAACTTGGCACTGCTGCCACCATGGGTCTGGTAGCCATACTGCCTATGGTAGCTTTTCAGGAGCCAGCCGGCCACTCCCAGCCACAGGCCCCCAAACAAAAACAACGGCGCTTTTCCCTGGAAAACAGAACTCGCCTGCCAACTTTTTGATGGCAGATTGCAGGAGCCGCTTGGTACTATCAAACCAGCCCAACTTGGCACTGGTGCCACCCTGGGTCTGGTCACCATCCTGCCTATCGTAGCTTTTCAGGAGCCAGCCGGTCACTCCCAGCCATAGTCCCCCAGACAGAAACCACGGCCCGTTTCCTTGGCAAAAAAAAGTAAGCTGCCCCGCTTCTGGATGGCAGATTGCAGGAGCCACTTTGTGGTATCAAACCAGCCCGACTTGGCACTGGTGCCACCACAGGTCTGGGAACCATCCTGCGTATCGTGGATTATAAGGAGCCAGCTGGCCACTCCCAGCCACAGGCCCCCAAACACAAACAACGGCGCTTTTCCCTGGAAAACAAAACTCGCCTGCCAACTTTTTAATGGCAGATTGCAGGAGCCACTTTGCACCATTAAAATAGCCCGACTTGGCAATGGTGCCACCTCTGGTCTGGGAACCATCCTGCATATCGTGGATTCTAATTAGCCAGCTGGCCACTCCCAGCCACAGGCCCCCAAACACAAACAACGGCGCTTTTCCCTGGAAAACAAAACTCGCCTGCCAACTTTTTGATGGCAGATTGCAGGAGCCACTTTGCACCATCAAACCAGCCCGACTTGGCCCTGGTGCCACCTCTGGTCTGGGAACCATCCTGCGTATCGTGGATTCTAATTAGCCAGCCGGCCACTCCCAGCCACAGGCCCCCAAACAAAAACAACGGCGCTTTTCCCTGGAAAACAAAACTCACCTGCCAACTTTTTGATGGCAGATTGCAGGAGCCACTTGGTACTATCAAACCAGCCCAACTTGGCACTGGTGCCACCATGGGTCTGGTCACCATCCTGCCTATCGTAGCTTTTCAGGAGCCAGCCAGTCAGTCCCACCCATAGGCCCCCAGAAAACACCTCGGCCCGTTTCCCTGGCAAACAAAATTAAGCTACCCCGCTTCTGGATGGCAGATTGCAGGAGCCACTTTGCACCATCAAACTAGTCCGACTTGGAACTGGTGCCACCTCTGGTCTGGGAACCATCCTGCGTATCGTGGATTCTAAGGAGCCAGCCGGCCACTCCCAGCCACAAGCCCCCAAACACAAACAACGGCGCTTTTCCCTGGAAAACAAAACTCGCCTGCCAACTTTTTGATGGCAGATTGCAGGAGCCGCTTGGTACTATCAAATCAGCCCAACTTGGCACTGGTGCCACCTCTGGTCTGGTAACCATCCTGCCTATCGTAGCTTTTCATGAGCCAGCCGGTCACTCCCAGCCTTAGGCCCCCAGACACGAACCTCGGCCCGTTTCCCTGGCAAACAAATGTAACCTGCCCCGCTTCTGGATGGCAGATTGCAGGAGCCACTTGGTACTATCAAACCAGCCCGACTTGGAACTGGTGCCACCTCTGATCTGGGAACCATCCTGCGTATCGTGGATTCTAAGGAGCCAGCCGGCCACTCCCAGCCACAGTCCACTAAACAAAAACAACGGCGCTTTTCCCTGGAAAACAAAACCCGCCTGCCAACTTTTTGATGGCAGATTGCAGGAGCCACTTTTCACCATCAAACTAGCCCGACTTGGCACTGGTGCCACCTCTGGTCTGGGAACCATCCTGCCTATCGTAGCTTTTCAGGAGCCAGCCGGTCACTCCCAGCCATAGGCCCCCAGACACAAACCTCGGCCCGTTTCCCTGGCAAACAAAATTAAGCTGCCCCGCTTCTGGATGGCAGATTGCAGGAGCTATATAGTACTATCAAACCAGCCCGACTTGGCACTGGTGCCACCTTGGCTCTGGGAACCATCCTGCCTATTGTGGATTTTCAGGGGTCAGCCGGCCACTCTCAGCCATATGCCCTCAAACACAACCCACGGCCCTTTTCTCTGGCAAACAAAACTCAACTGCCCCTCTTCTGGATGGCAAATTGCAGGACGCACTTGGTACTACAAAAACAGCACAACTTGGCACTGGTGCCACCATGGGTCTGGTAACCATCCTGCGTATCGAGCATTTTAAGGAGCCAGCCGGCCACTCCCAGCCATATGCCCCCAAAAAAATCCACGGCCCTTTTCTCTGGCAAACAAAACTCAGCTGCCCCGCTTCCGGATGGCAGATTGCAGGAGCCACTTTGCACCATCAAACCAGCCCGACTTGGCACTGGTGCCACCTCTGGTCTGGGAACCATCCTGCGTATCGTGGATTATAATGAGACAGCTGGCCACTCCCAGCCACAGGCCCCCAAACACAAACAACGGCGCTTTTCCCTGGAAATCATAACTGGCCTGCCAACTTTTTAATGGCAGATTGCAGGAGCCACTTTGCACCATCAAACTAGCCTGACTTGGCACTGGTGCCACCTCTGGTCTGGGAACCATCCTGCGTATCGTGGATTCTAATTAGCCAGCCCGCCACTCCCAGCCACAGGCCCCCAAACACAAACAACTGCGCTTTTCCCTGGAAAACAAAACTCGCCTGCCAACATTTTGATGGCAGATTGCAGGAGCCACTTTGCACCATCAAACCAGCCTGACTTGGCACTGGTGCCACCTCTGGTCTGGGAACCATCCTGCGTATCGTGGATTCTAAGGAGCCAGCCCGCCACTCCCAGCCACAGGCCCCCAAACACAAACAACGGCGCTTTTCCCTGGAAAACAAAACTCGCCTGCCAACTTTGTGATGGCAGATTGCAGGAGCCGCTTGGTACTATCAAATCAGCCCAACGTGGCACTGGTGCCACCATGGGTCTGGTAACCATCCTGCCTATCGTAGCTTTTCAGGAGCCAGCCGGTCACTCCCAGCCATAGGCCCCCAGACACAAACCTCGGCCCGTTTCCCTGGCAAACAAAAGTAAGCTGCCCCGCTTCTGGATGGCAGATTGCAGGAGCCACTTGGTACTATCAAACCAGCCCGACTTGGAACTGGTGCCACCTCTGGTCTGGGAACCATCCTGCGTATCATGGATTCTAAGGAGCCAGCCGGCCACTCCCAGCCACAGGCCCCCAAACACAAACAACGGCACTTTTCCCTGGAAAACAAAACTCGCCTGCCAACTTTTTCATGGCAGATTGCAGGAGCCACTTTTCACCATCAAACTAGCCAGACTTGGCAGTGGTGCCACCTCTGGTCTGGGAACCATCCTGCCTATCGTAGCTTTTCAGGAGCCAGCCGGTCACACCCAGCCATAGGCCCCCAGACAAAAACCTTGGCCCGTTTCCCTGGCAAACAAAATTAAGCTGCCCCCCTTCTGGATGGCAGATTGCAGCAGCTATTTAGTACTATCAAACCAGCCCGACTTGGCACTGGTGCCACCTTGGCTCTGGGAACCATCCTGCCTATTGTTTATTTTCAGGGGTCAGCCGGCCACTCTCAGCCATATGCCCTCAAACACAAACCACGGCCCTTTTCTCTGGCAAACAAAACTCAACTGCCCCTCTTCTGGATGGTAAATTGCAGGACGCACTTGGTACTACAAAAACAGCACAACTTGGCACTGGTGCCACCTTGGGTCTGGTCACCATCCTGCGTATCGAGCATTTTAAGAAGCCAGCCGGCCACTCCCAGCCATAGGCCCCCAGACACAAACCACGGCCCTTTTCTCTGGCAAACAAAACTCAGCTGCCCCGCTTCTGGATGGCAGATTGCAGGAGCCACTTTGCACCATCAAACCAGCCCGACTTGGCACTGGTGCCACCTCTGGTCTGGGAACCATCCTGCGTATCGTGGATTATAAGGAGCCAGCTGGCCACTCCCAGCCACAGTCCACCAAAAAAAATCAACGGCACTTTTCCCTGGAAAACAAAACTCGCCTGCCAACTTTTTGACGACAGATTGCAGGAGCCGCTTGATACTATCAAATCAGCCCAACTTGGCACTGGTGCCACCATGGGTCTGGTAACCATCCTGCCTATTGTGGTTTTTCAGGGGTCAGCCGGCCACTCTCAGCCATATGCCCTCAAACACAAACCACGGCCCTTTTCTCTGGCAAACAAAACTCAACTGCCCCTCTTCTGGATGGCAAATTGCAGGACGCACTTGGTACTACAAAAACATTAAAACTTGGCACTGGTGCCACCTTGGGTCTGGTCACCATCCTGCGTGTCGAGCATTTTAAGGAGCCAGCCGGCCACTCCCAGCCATAGGCCCCCAGACACAATCCACGGCCCTTTTCTCTGGCAAACAAAACTCAGCTGCCCCGCTTCTGGATGGCAGATTGCAGGAGCCACTTTGCACCATCAAACCAGCCCGACTTGGCACTGGTGCCACCTCTGGTCTGGTCACCATCCTGCGTATCGTGGATTCTAATTAGCCCGCCTGCCACTCCCAGCCACAGGCCCCCAAATACAAACAACGGCGCTTTTCCCTGGAAAACAAAACTCGCCTGCCAACTTTTTGATGGCAGATTGCAGGAGCCACTTTGCACCATCAAACCAGCCCGACTTGGCACTGGTGCCACCTCTGGTCTGGGAACCATCCTGCGTATCGTGGATTCTAAGGAGCCAGCCGGCCACTCCCAGCCATAGGCCCCCAAACACAAACAACGGCGCTTTCCCCTGGAAAACAAAACTCGCCTGCCAACATTTTGATGGCAGATTGCAGGAGCCGCTTGGTACTATCAAATCAGCCCAACTTGGCACTGGTGCCACCATGAGTCTTCTAACCATCCTGCCTATCGTAGCTTTTCAGGAGCCAGCCAGTCACTCCCAGCCATAGGCCCCCAGACACAAACCTCGGCCCGTTTCCCTGGCAAACAAAAGTAAGCTGCCCCGCTTCTGGATGGCAGATTGCAGGGGCACTTGGTACTATCAAACAAGCCCGACTTGGAACTGGTGCCACCATGGGTCTGGGAACCATCCTGCGTATCGTGGATTCTAAGGAGCCAGCCGGCCACTCCCAGCCACAGGCCACCAAAAAAAATCAACGGCACTTTTCCCTGGAAAACAAAACTCGCCTGCCAACTTTTTGATGGCAGATTGCAGGAGCCACTTGGTACTATCAAATCAGCCCAACTTGGAACTGCTGCCACCATGGGTCTGGTAACCATCCTGCCTATCGTAGCTTTTCAGGAGCCAGCCGGTCACTCCCAGCCATAGGCCCCCAGACAAAAATCTCGGCCCGTTTCACTGGCAAACAAAATTAAGCTACTCCGCTTTTGGATGGCAGACTGCAGGAGCTATTTAGTACTATCAAACCAGCCCAACTTGGCACTGGTGCCACCTTGGCTCTGGGAACCATCCTGCGTATCGAGGATTTTAAGGAGCCAGCCGGCCACTCCCAGCCATAGGCCCCCAGACACAAACCACGGCCCTTTTCCTTGGCAAAAAAAAGTAAGCTGCCCCGCTTCTGGATGGCAGATTGCAGGAGCCACTTGGTACTATCAAACCAGCCCAACATGGCACTGCTGCCACCATGGGTCTGGTAGCCATTCTGCCTATGGCAACTTTTCAGGAGCCAGCCGGCCACTCCCAGCCACAGGCCCCCAAACAAAAACAACGGCGTTTTTCGCTGGAAAACAGAACTCGCCTGCCAACATTTTGATGGCAGATTGCAGGAGCCGCTTGGTACTATCAAACCAGCCCAACTTGGCACTGGTGCCACCATGGGTCTGGTCAACATCCTGGCTATCGTAGCTTTTCAGGAGCCAGCCGGTCACTCCCAGCCATAGGCCCCCAGACACAAACCACGGCCCGTTTCCTTGGCAAACAAAAGTAAGCTGCCCCGCTTCTGGATGGCAGATTGCAGGAGCCACTTTGTGGTATCAAACCAGCCCGACTTGGCAGTGGTGCCACCACTGGTCTGGGAACCATCCTGCGTATCGTGGATTCTAAGGAGCCATCCGGCCACTCCCAGCCACAGTCCACCAAACACAAACAACGGCACTTTTCCCTGGAAAACAAAACTCGCCTGCCAACTTTTTCATGGCAGATTGCAGGAGCCACTTTGCACCATCAAACTAGCCCGACTTGGCACTGGTGCCACCATGGTCTGGGAACCATCCTGCGTATCGTGGATTCTAATTAGCCAGCCCGCCACTCCCAGCCGCAGGCCCCCAAATACAAACAACGGCGCTTTTCCCTGGAAAACAAAACTCGCCTGCCAACATTTTGATGGCAGATTGCAGGAGCCACTTTGCACCATCAAACCAGCCCGACATGGCACTGGTGCCACCTCTGGTCTGGGAACCATCCTGCGTATCGTGGATTCTAAGGAGCCAGCCGGCCACTCCCAGCCATAGGCCCCCAAACACAAACAACGGCGCTTTCCCCTGGAAAACAAAACTCGCCTGCCAACTTTTTGATGGCAGATTGCAGGAGCCGCTTGGTACTATCAAATCAGCCCAACGTGGCACTGGTGCAACCATGAGTCTTCTAACCATCCTGCCTATCGTAGCTTTTCAGGAGCCAGCCAGTCACTCCCAGCCATAGGCCCCCAGACACAAACCTCGGCCCGTTTCCCTTGCAAAAAAAAGTAAGCTGCCCCGCTTCTGGATGGCAGATTGCAGGGGCCACTTGGTACTATCAAACAAGCCCGACTTGGAACTGGTGCCACCTCTGGTCTGGGAACCATCCTGCGTAACGTGGATTCTAAGGAGCCAGCCGGCCACTCCCAGCCACAGGCCACCAAAAAAAATCAACGGCACTTTTCCCTGGAAAACAAATCTCGCCTGCCAACTTTTTGATGGCAGATTGCAGGAGCCACTTGGTACTATCAAACCAGCCCAACTTGGCACTGGTGCCCCCATGGGTCTGGTCACCATCGTGCCTATCGTAGCTTTTCAGGAGCCAGCCGGTCACTCCCAGCCATAGGCCCCCACACAAAAACCTCGGCCCGTTTCCCTGGAAAACAAAATTAAGCTACTCCGCTTCTGGATGGCAGATTGCAGGAGCTAGTTAGTACTATCAAACCAGCCCAACTTGGCACTGGTGCCACCTTGGCTCTGGGAACCATCCTGCGTATCGAGGATTTTAAGGAGCCAGCCGGCCACTCCCAGCCATAGGCCCCCAGACACAAACCACGGCCCGTTTCGTTGGCAAACAAAAGTAAGCTGCCCCGCTTCTGGATGGCAGATTGCAGGAGCCACTTTGTGGTATCAAACCAGCCCGACTTGGCACTGGTGCCACCACTGGTCTGGGAACCATCCTGCGTATCGTGGATTATAAGGAGCCAGCTGGCCACTCCCAGCCACAGGCCCCCAAACACAAACAATGGCGCTTTTCCCTGGAAAACAAAACTGGCCTGCCAACTTTTTAATGGCAGATTGCAGGAGCCACTTTGCACCATCAAACTAGCCCGACTTGGCAACGGTGCCACCTCTGGTCTGGGAACCATCCTGCGTATCGTGGATTCTATGGAGCCAGCCGGCCACTCCCAGCCACAGGCCCCCAAACACAAACAACGGCGCTTTTCCCTGGAAAACTCACCTGCCAACTTTTTGATGGCAGATTGCAGGAGCCACTTGTTACTATCAAACCAGCCCAACTTGGCACTGGTGCCACCATGGGTCTGGTCACCCTCCTGCTTATCGTAGCTTTTCAGGAGCCAGCCAGTCAGTCCCACCCATAGGCCCCCAGAAAAAACCTCGGCCCGTTTCCCTGGCAAACAAAAGTAAGCTAACCCGCTTCTGGATGGCAGATTGCAGGAGCCACTTTGCACCATCAAACTAGCCCGACTTCGAACTGGTGCCACCTCTGGTCTGGGAACCATCCTGCGTATCGTGGATTCTAAGGAGCCATCCGGCCACTCCCAGCCACAGTCCACCAAACACAAACAACGGCACTTTTCCCTGGAAAACAAAACTGGCCTGCCAACTTTTTCATGGCAGATTGCAGGAGCCACTTTGCACCATCAAACTAGCCCGACTTGGCACTGGTGCCACCATGGTCTGGGAACAATCCTGCGTATCGTGGATTCTAATTAGCCTGCCGGCCACTCCCGGCCACAGGCCCCCAAACAAAAACAACAGCGCTTTCCCCTGGAAAACAAAACTCGCCTACCAACTATTTGATGGCAGATTGCAGGAGCCGCTTGGTACTATCAATTCAGCCCAACGTGGCACTGGTGCCACCAGGAGTCTGGTAACCATCCTGCCTATCGTAGCTATTCAGGAGCCAGCCAGTCACTCCCAGCCATAGGCCCCCAGACACAAACCTCGGCCCGTTTCCCTGGCAAACAAAAGTAAGCTGCCCCGCTTCTGGATGGCAGATTGCAGGGGCCACTTGGTACTATCAAACAAGCCCGACTTGGAACTGGTGCCACCTCTGGTCTGGGAACCATCCTGCGTATCGTGGATTCTAAGGAGCCAGCCGGCCACTCCCAGCCACAGGCCACCAAAAAAAATCAACGGCACTTTTCCCTGGAAAACAAAACTCGTCTGCCAACTTTTTGATGGCAGATTGCACGAGCCGCTTGATACTATCAAATCAGCCCAACTTGGCACTGGAGCCACCATGGGTCTGGTAACCATCCTGCCTATCGTAGCTTTTCAGGAGCCAGCCGGTCACTCCCAGCCATAGGCCCCCAGACAAAAACTTCGGCCCGTTTCCCTGGCAAACAAAAGTAAGCTGCCCCGCTTCTGGATGGCAGATTGCAGGAGCCACTTCGTACTATCAAACCAGCCCGACTTGGAACTGGTGCCACCTCTGGTCTGTGAACCATCCTGCGTATCGTGGGTTCTAAGGAGCCAGCCGGCCACTCCCAGCCACAGTCCACCAAACACAAACAACGGCACTTTTCCCTGGAAAACAAAACTCGCCTGCCAACTTTTTCATGGCAGATTGCAGGAGCCACTTTGCATCATCAAACTAGCCCGACATGGCACTGGTGCCACCTCTGGTCTGGGAACCATCCTGCGTATCGTGGATTCTAATTAGCCAGCCGGCCACTCCCAGCCATAGGCCCCCAAACACAAACAACGGCGCTTTCCCCTGGAAAACAAAACTCGCCTGCCAACTTTTTGATGGCAGATTGCAGGAGCCGCTTGATACTATCAAATCAGCCCAACGTGGCACTGATGCCACCATGAGTCTTCTAACCATCCTGCCTATCGTAGCTTTTCAGGAGCCAGCCAGTCACTCCCAGCCATAGGCCCCCAGACACAAACCTCGGCCCGTTTCCCTGGCAAACAAAAGTAAGCTGCCCCGCTTCTGGATGGCAGATTGCAGGAGCCACTTTGTGGTATCCAACCAGCCCAACTTGGCACTGGTGCCACCTCTGGTCTGGGCACCATCCTGCGTATCGTGGATTCTAAGGAGCCAGCCGGCCACTCCCAGCCACAGGACCCCAAACACAAACAACGGCGCTTTTCCCTGGAAAACAAAACTGGCCTGCCAACTTTTTGATGGCAGATTGCAGGAACAACTTGGTACTATCAAACCAGCCCAACTTGGCACTGGTTCCACCATGGGTCTGGTAACCATCCTGCCTGTCGTAGCTTTTCAGGAGCCAGCCGGCCACTCCCAGCCACAGGACCCCAAACACAAACAACGGCGCTTTTCCCTGGAAAACAAAACTGGCATGCCAACTTTTTAATGGCAGATTGCAGGAGCCACTTTGCACCATCAAACTAGCCCGACTTGGCACTGGTGCCACCTCTGGTCTGGGAACCATCCTGCGTATCGTGGATTCTAATTAGCCAGCCGGCCACTCCCAGCCACAGGCCCCCAAACACAAACAACGGCGCTTTTCCCTGGAAAACAAAACTCGCCTGCCAACATTTTGATGGCAGATTGCAGGAGCCACTTTGCACCATCAAACCAGCCCGACTTGGCACTGGTGCCACCTCTGGTCTGGGAACCATCCAGCGTATCGTGGATTCTAAGGAGCCAGCCGGCCACTCCCAGCCACAAGCCCCCAAACACAAACAACGACACTTTTCCCTGGAAAACAAAACTCGCCTGCCAACTTTTAGATGGCAGATTGCAGGAGCCGCTTGGTACTATCAAATCAGCCCAACTTGGCACTGGTGCCACCATGAGTCTGGTAACCATCCTGCCTATCGTAGCTTTTCAGGAGCCAGCCGGTCACTCCCAGCCATAGGCCCCCAGACACAAACCTCGGCCCGTTTCCCTTGCAAACAAAAGTAAGCTGCCCCGCTTCTGGATGGCAGATTGCAGGAGCCACTTGGTACTATCAAACCAGCCCGACTTGGCACTGGTGCCACCTCTGGTCTGGGAACCATCCTGCGTATCGTGCATTCTATGGAGCCAGCCGGCCACTCCAAGCCACAGTCCACCAAACACAAACAACGGCACTTTTCCCTGGAAAACAAAACTCGCCTGCTAACATTTCATGGCAGATTGCAGGAGCCACTTTGCACCATCAAACTAGCCCGACATGGCACTGGTGCCACCTCTGGTCTGGGAACCATCCTGCGTATCGTGGATTCTAATTAGCCAGCCGGCCACTCCCAGCCATAGGCCCCCAAACACAAACAACGGCGCTTTTCCCTGGAAAACAAAACTCGCCTGCCAACTTTTTGATGGCAGATTGCAGGATCCGCTTGGTACTATCATATCAGCCCAACGTGGCACTGGTGCCACCATGAGTCTGGTAACCATCCTGCCTATCGTAGCTTTTCAGGAGCCAGCCAGTCACTCCCAGCCATAGGCCCCCAGACACAAACCTCGGCCCGTTCCCCTGGCAAAAAAAAGTAAGCTGCCCCGCTTCTGGATGGCAGATTTCAGGCGCCACTTGGTACTATCAAACAAGCCCGACTTGGAACTGGTGCCACCTCTGGTCTGGGAACCATCCTGCGTATCGTGGATTCTAATTAGTCAGCCGGCCACTCCCAGCCACAGGCCACCAAACAAAATCAACGGCACTTTTCCCTGGAAAACAAAACTCGCCTGCCAACATTTTGATGGCAGATTGCAGGAGCCACTTTTCACCATCAAATTAGCCCGACTTGGCACTGGTGCCACCTCTGGTCTGGTCATCATCGTGCCTATCGTAGCTTTTCAGGAGCCAGCCGGTCACTCCCAGCCATAGGCCCCCAGACACAAACCTCGGCCCGTTTCCCTGGCAAACAAAAGTAAGCTGCCCCGCTTCTGGATGGCAGATTGCAGGAGCTATTTAGTACTATCAAACCAGCCCGACTTGGCACTGGTGCCACCTTGGCTCTGGGAACCATCCTGCCTATTGTGGATTTTCAGGGGTCAGCCGGCCACTCTCAGCCATATGCCCTCAAACACAAACCACGGACCTTTTCTCTGGCAAACAAAACTCGCCTGCCCCTCTTCTGGATGGCAAATTGCAGGACGCACTTGGTACTACACAAACAGCACAACTTGGCACTGGTGCCACCTTGGGTCTGGTCACCATCCTGCGTATCGAGCATTTTAAGGAGCCAGCCGGCCACTCCCAGCCATATGCCCCCAAAAAAAAACCACGGCCCTTTTTCTCTGGCAAACAAAACTCAGCTGCCCCGCTTCTGGATGGCAGATTGCAGGAGCCACTTTGCACCATCAAACCAGCCCGACTTGGCACTGGTGCCACCATGGGTCTGGGAACCATCCTGCGTATCGTGGATTCTAAGGAGCCAGCTGGCCACTCCCAGCCACAGGCCCCCAAACACAAACAACGGCGCTTTTCCCTGGAAAACAAAACTCGCCTGCCAACTTTTTAATGGCAGATTGCAGGAGCCACTTTGCACCATCAAACTAGCCCGACTTGGCACTGGTGCCACCTCTGGTCTGGGAACCATCCTGCGTATCGTGGATTCTAATTAGCCAGCCGGCCACTCCCAGCCACAGGCCCCCAAACACAAACAACGGTGCTTTTCCCGGGAAAACAAAACTCGCCTGCCAACTTTTTCATGGCAGATTGCAGGACTCACTTTGCACCATCAAACCAGCCCGACTTGGCACTGGTGCCACCTCTGGTCTGGGAACCATCCTGCGTATCGTGGATTCTAAGGAGCCAGCCGGCCACTCCCAGCCACAGGCCCCCAAACACAAACAACGGCGCTTTTCCCTGGAAAACAAAACTCGCCTGCCAACTTTGTGATGGCAGATTGCAGGAGCCACTTGGTACTATCAAACCAGCCCAACTTGGCACTGGTGCCACCATGGGTCTGGTCACCATCCTGCCTATCTTAGCTTTTCAGGAGCCAGCCGGTCAGTCCCAGCCATAGGCCCCCAGAAAAAACCTCGGCCCGTTTCCCTGGCAAACAAAAGTAAGCATCCCCGCTTCTGGATGGCAGATTGCAGGAGCCACTTTGCACCATCAAACTAGCCCGACTTGGCACTGGTGCCACCTCTGGTCTGGGAACCATCCTGCGTATCGTGGATTCTAAGGAGCCAGCCGGCCACTCCCAGCCATATGCCCTCAAACACAAACAACGGCGCTTTTCCCTGGAAAACAAAACTCGCCTGCCAACTTTTTGATGGCAGATTGCAGGAGCCGCTTGGTACTATCAAATCAGCCCAACTTGGAACTGGTGCCACCATGGGTCTGGTAAACATCCTGCCTATCGTAGCTTTTCAGGAGCCAGCCGGTCACTCCCAGCCATAGGCCCCCAGACACAAACCTCGGCCCGTTTCCCTGGCAAACAAAAGTAAGCTGCCCCGCTTCTGGATGGCAGATTGCAGGAGCCACTTGGTACTATCAAACCAGCCCGACTTGGCACTGGTGCCACCTCTGGTCTGGGAACCATCCTGCGTATCGTGGATTCTAAGGAGCCAGCCGGCCACTCCCAGCCACAGTCCACCAAACACAAACAACGGCACTTTTCCCTGGAAAACAAAACTCGCCTGCAAACTTTTTCATGGCAGATTGCAGGAGCCACTTTGCACCATCAAACTAGCCCGACTTGAAACTGGTGCCACCATGGTCTGGGAACCATCCTGCGTATCGTGGATTCTAATTAGCCAGCCGGCCACTCCCAGCCATAAGCACCCAAACACAAACAATGGCGCTTTCCCCAGGAAAACAAAACTCGCCTGCCAACTTTTTGATGGCAGATTGCAGGAGCCGCTTGATACTATCAAATCAGCCCAACTTGGCACTGGTGCCACCATGGGTCTGGTAACCATCCTGCCTATCGTAGCTTTTCAGGAGCCAGCCGGTCACTCCCAGCCATAGGCCCCCAGACACAAACCTCGGCCCGTTTCCCTTGCAAACAAAAGTAAGCTGCCCCGCTTCTGGATGGCAGATTGCAGGAGCCACTTGGTACTATCAAACCAGCCCGACTTGGAACGGGTGCCACCTCTGATCTAGGAACCATCCTGCGTATCGTGGATTCTAAGGAGCCAGCCGGCCACTCCCAGCTACAAGCCCCCAAACAAAAACAACGGCACTTTTCCCTGGAAAACAAAACTCGCCTGCAAACTTTTTCATGGCAGATTGCAGGAGCCACTTTGCACCATCAAACTAGCCCGACATGGCACTGGTGCCACCTCTGGTCTGGGAACCATCCTGCGTATCGTGGATTCTAATTAGCCAGCCGGCCACTCCCAGCCATAGGCCCCCAAACACAAACAACGGCGCTTTCCCCTGGAAAACAAAACTCGCCTGCCAACTTTTTGATGGCAGATTGCAGGAGCTGCTTGGTACTATCAAATCAGCCCAACGTGGCCCTGGTGCCACCATGAGTCTGGTAACCATCCTGCCTATCGTAGCTTTTCAGGAGCCAGGCAGTCACTCCCAGCCATAGGCCCCCAGGCACAAACCTCGGCCCGTTTCCCTGGCAAACAAAAGTAAGCTGCCCCGCTTCTGGATGGCAGATTGCAGGAGCCACTTGGTACTATCAAACCAGCCCGACTTGGCACTGGTGCCACCTCTGGTCTGGGAACCATCCTGCGTATCGTGCATTCTAAGGAGCCAGCCGGCCACTCCCAGCCATATGCCCCCAAACACAAACAACGGCGCTTTTCCCTGGAAAACAAAACTCGCCTGCCAACTTTTTGATGGCAGATTGCAGGAGCCGCTTGGTACTATCAAATCAGCCCAACTTGCCATGGGTGCCACCATGGGTCTGGTAACCATCCTGCCTATCGTAGCTTTTCAGGAGCCAGCCGGTCACTGCCAGCCATAGGCCCCCATACACAAACCTCGGCCCGTTTCCCTGGCAAACAAAAGTAAGCTGCCCCGCTTCTGGATGGCAGATTGCAGGAGCCACTTGGTACTATCAAACAAGCCCGACTTGGAACTGGTGCCACCTCTGGTCTGGGAACCATCCTGCGTATCGTAGATTCTAAGGAGCCAGCCGGCCACTCCCAGCCACAGTCCACCAATCACAAACAACGGCACTTTTCCCTGGAAAACAAAACTCGCCTGCTAACTTTTTCATGGCAGATTGCAGGAGCCACTTTGCACCATCAAACTAGCCCAACATGGCACTGGTGCCACCTCTGGTCTGGGAACCATCCTGCGTATCGTGGATTCTAATTAGCCAGCCGGCCACTCCCAGCCATAGGCCCCCAAACACAAACAACGGCGCTTTTCCCTGGAAAACAAAACTCGCCTGCCAACTTTTTGATGGCAGATTGCAGGAGCCGCTTGGTACTATCAAATCAGCCCAACGTGGCACTGGTGCCACCATGAGTCTGGTAACCATCCTGCCTATCGTAGCTTTTCAGGAGCCAGCCAGTCACTCCCAGCCATAGGCCCCCAGACACAAACCTCGGCCCGTTCCCCTGGCAAAAAAAAGTAAGCTGCCCCGCTTCTGGATGGCAGATTTCAGGAGCCACTTGGTACTATCAAACAAGCCCGACTTGGAACTGGTGCCACCTCTGGTCTGGGAACCATCCTGCGTATCGTGGATTCTAATTAGTCAGCCGGCCACTCCCAGCCACAGGCCACCAAACAAAATCAACGGCACTTTTCCCTGGAAAACAAAACTCGCCTGCCAAATTTTTGATGGCAGATTGCAGGAGCCACTTTTCACCATCAAATTAGCCCGACTTGGCACTGGTGCCAGCTCTGGTCTGGTCACCATCGTGCCTATCGTAGCTTTTCAGGAGCCAGCCGGTCACTCCCAGCCATAGGCCCCCAGACACAAACCTCGGCCCGTTTCCCTGGCAAACAAAAGTAAGCTGCCCCGCTTCTGGATGGCAGATTGCAGGAGCTATTTAGTACTATCAAACCAGCCCGACTTGGCACTGGTGCCACCTTGGCTCTGGGAACCATCCTGCCTATTGTGGATTTTCAGGGGTCAGCCGGCCACTCTCAGCCATATGCCCTCAAACACAAACCACGGACCTTTTCTCTGGCAAACAAAACTCGCCTGCCCCTCTTCTGGATGGCAAATTGCAGGACGCACTTGGTACTACACAAACAGCACAACTTGGCACTGGTGCCACCATGGGTCTGGTCACCATCCTGCGTATCGAGCATTTTAAGGAGCCAGCCGGCCACTCCCAGCCATATGCCCCCAAAAAAAAACCACGGCCCTTTTTCTCTGGCAAACAAAACTCAGCTGCCCCGCTTCTGGATGGCAGATTGCAGGAGACACTTTGCACCATCAAACCAGCCCGACTTGGCACTGGTGCCACCATGGGTCTGGGAACCATCCTGCGTATCGTGGATTATAAGGAGCCAGCTGGCCACTCCCAGCCACAGGCCCCCAAACACAAACAACGGCGCTTTTCCCTGGAAAACAAAACTCGCCTGCCAACTTTTTAATGGCAGATTGCAGGAGCCACTTTGCACCATCAAACTAGCCCGACTTGGCACTGGTGCCACCTCTGGTCTGGGAACCATCCTGCGTATCGTGGATTCTAATTAGCCAGCCGGCCACTCCCAGCCACAGGCCCCCAAACACAAACAACGGTGCTTTTCCCGGGAAAACAAAACTCGCCTGCCAACTTTTTCATGGCAGATTGCAGGACTCACTTTGCACCATCAAACCAGCCCGACTTGGCACTGGTGCCACCTCTGGTCTGGGAACCATCCTGCGTATCGTGGATTCTAAGGAGCCAGCCGGCCACTCCCAGCCACAGGCCCCCAAACACAAACAACGGCGCTTTTCCCTGGAAAACAAAACTCGCCTGCCAACTTTGTGATGGCAGATTGCAGGAGCCACTTGGTACTATCAAACCAGCCCAACTTGGCACTGGTGCCACCATGGGTCTGGTCACCATCCTGCCTATCTTAGCTTTTCAGGAGCCAGCCGGTCAGTCCCAGCCATAGGCCCCCAGAAAAAACCTCGGCCCGTTTCCCTGGCAAACAAAAGTAAGCTACCCCGCTTCTGGATGGCAGATTGCAGGAGCCACTTTGCACCATCAAACTAGCCCGACTTGGCACTGGTGCCACCTCTGGTCTGGGAACCACCCTGCGTATCGTGGATTCTAATTAGCCAGCCGGCCACTCCCAGCCACAGGCCCCCAAACACAAACAACGGCGCTTTTCCCGGGAAAACAAAACTCGCCTGCCAACTTTTTCATGGCAGATTGCAGGACTCACTTTGCACCATCAAACCAGCCCGACTTGGCACTGGTGCCACCTCTGGTCTGGGAACCATCCTGCGTATCGTGGATTCTAAGGAGCCAGCCGGCCACTCCCAGCCACAGGCCCCCAAACACAAACAACGGCGCTTTTCCCTGGAAAACAAAACTCGCCTGCCAACTTTTTGATGGCAGATTGCAGGAGCCGCTTGATACTATCAAATCAGCCCAACTTGGCACTGGTGCCACCATGGGTCTGGTAACCATCCTGCCTATCGTAGCTTTTCAGGAGCCAGCCGGTCACTCCCAGCCATAGGCCCCCAGGCACAAACCTCGGCCCGTTTCCCTGGCAAACAAAAGTAAGCTGCCCCGCTTCTGGATGGCAGATTGCAGGAGCCACTTGGTACTATCAAACCAGCCCGACTTGGAACTGGTGCCACCTCTGGTCTGGGAACCATCCTGCGTATCGTGGATTCTAAGGAGCCAGCCGGCCACTCCCAGCTACAAGCCCCCAAACAAAATCAACGGCACTTTTCCCTGGAAAACAAAACTCGCCGGCAAACTTTTTCATGGCAGATTGCAGGAGCCACTTTGCACCATCAAACTAGCCCGACATGGCACTGGTGCCACCTCTGGTCTGGGAACCATCCTGCGTATCGTGGATTCTAATTAGCCAGCCGGCCACTCCCAGCCATATGCCCCCAAACACAAACAACGGCGCTTTTCCCTGGAAAACAAAACTCGCCTGCCAACTTTTTGATGGCAGATTGCAGGAGCCGCTTGGTACTATCAAATCAGCCCAACTTGCCATGGGTGCCACCATGGGTCTGGTAACCATCCTGCCTATCGTAGCTTTTCAGGAGCCAGCCGGTCACTCCCAGCCATAGGCCCCCATACACAAACCTCGGCCCGTTTCCCTGGCAAACAAAAGTAAGCTGCCCCGCATCTGGATGGCAGATTGCAGGAGCCACTTGGTACTATCAAACAAGCCCGACTTGGAACTGGTGCCACCTCTGGTCTGGGAACCATCCTGCGTATCGTGGATTCTAAGGAGCCAGCCGGCCACTCCCAGCCACAGGCCACCAAAAAAAATCAACGGCACTTTTCCCTGGAAAACAAAACTCGCCTGCCAACTTTTTCATGGCAGATTGCAGGAGCCACTTTTCACCATCAAACTAGCCAGACTTGGCACTGGTGCCACCTCTGCTCTGGGAACCATCCTGCCTATTGTGGATTTTCAGGGGTCAGCCGGCCACTCTCAGCCATATGCCCTCAAACACAAACCACGGACCTTTTCTCTGGCAAACAAAACTCGCCTGCCCCTCTTCTGGATGGCAAATTGCAGGACGCACTTGGTACTACACAAACAGCACAACTTGGCACTGGTGCCACCATGGGTCTGGTCACCATCCTGCGTATCGAGCATTTTAAGGAGCCAGCCGGCCACTCCCAGCCATATGCCCCCAAAAAAAAACCACGGCCCATTTTCTCTGGCAAACAAAACTCAGCTGCCCCGCTTCTGGATGGCAGATTGCAGGAGACACTTTGCACCATCAAACCAGCCCGACTTGGCACTGGTGCCACCATGGGTCTGGGAACCATCCTGCGTATCGTGGATTATAAGGAGCCAGCTGGCCACTCCCAGCAACAGGCCCCCAAACACAAACAACGGCGCTTTTCCCTGGAAAACAAAACTCGCCTGCCAACTTTTTAATGGCAGATTGCAGGAGCCACTTTGCACCATCAAACTAGCCCGACTTGGCACTGGTGCCACCTCTGGTCTGGGAACCATCCTGCGTATCGTGGATTCTAATTAGCCAGCCGGCCACTCCCAGCCACAGGCCCCCAAACACAAACAACGGTGCTTTTCCCGGGAAAACAAAACTCGCCTGCCAACTTTTTCATGGCAGATTGCAGGACTCACTTTGCACCATCAAACCAGCCCGACTTGGCACTGGTGCCACCTCTGGTCTGGGAACCATCCTGCGTATCGTGGATTCTAAGGAGCCAGCCGGCCACTCCCAGCCACAGGCCCCCAAACACAAACAACGGCGCTTTTCCCTGGAAAACAAAACTCGCCTGCCAACTTTGTGATGGCAGATTGCAGGAGCCACTTGGTACTATCAAACCAGCCCAACTTGGCACTGGTGCCACCATGGGTCTGGTCACCATCCTGCCTATCTTAGCTTTTCAGGAGCCAGCCGGTCAGTCCCAGCCATAGGCCCCCAGAAAAAACCTCGGCCCGTTTCCCTGGCAAACAAAAGTAAGCTACCCCGCTTCTGGATGGCAGATTGCAGGAGCCACTTTGCACCATCAAACTAGCCCGACTTGGCACTGGTGCCACCTCTGGTCTGGGAACCATCCTGCGTATCGTGGATTCTAATTAGCCAGCCGGCCACTCCCAGCCACAGGCCCCCAAACACAAACAACGGCGCTTTTCCCGGGAAAACAAAACTCGCCTGCCAACTTTTTCATGGCAGATTGCAGGACTCACTTTGCACCATCAAACCAGCCCGACTTGGCACTGGTGCCACCTCTGGTCTGGGAACCATCCTGCGTATCGTGGATTCTAAGGAGCCAGCCGGCCACTCCCAGCCACAGGCCCCCAAACACAAACAACGGCGCTTTTCCCTGGAAAACAAAACTCGCCTGCCAACTTTTTGATGGCAGATTGCAGGAGCCGCTTGATACTATCAAATCAGCCCAACTTGGCACTGGTGCCACCATGGGTCTGGTAACCATCCTGCCTATCGTAGCTTTTCAGGAGCCAGCCGGTCACTCCCAGCCATAGGCCCCCAGGCACAAACCTCGGCCCGTTTCCCTGGCAAACAAAAGTAAGCTGCCCCGCTTCTGGATGGCAGATTGCAGGAGCCACTTGGTACTATCAAACCAGCCCGACTTGGAACTGGTGCCACCTCTGGTCTGGGAACCATCCTGCGTATCGTGGATTCTAAGGAGCCAGCCGGCCACTCCCAGCTACAAGCCCCCAAACAAAATCAACGGCACTTTTCCCTGGAAAACAAAACTCGCCGGCAAACTTTTTCATGGCAGATTGCAGGAGCCACTTTGCACCATCAAACTAGCCCGACATGGCACTGGTGCCACCTCTGGTCTGGGAACCATCCTGCGTATCGTGGATTCTAATTAGCCAGCCGGCCACTCCCAGCCATATGCCCCCAAACACAAACAACGGCGCTTTTCCCTGGAAAACAAAACTCGCCTGCCAACTTTTTGATGGCAGATTGCAGGAGCCGCTTGGTACTATCAAATCAGCCCAACTTGCCATGGGTGCCACCATGGGTCTGGTAACCATCCTGCCTATCGTAGCTTTTCAGGAGCCAGCCGGTCACTCCCAGCCATAGGCCCCCATACACAAACCTCGGCCCGTTTCCCTGGCAAACAAAAGTAAGCTGCCCCGCATCTGGATGGCAGATTGCAGGAGCCACTTGGTACTATCAAACAAGCCCGACTTGGAACTGGTGCCACCTCTGGTCTGGGAACCATCCTGCGTATCGTGGATTCTAAGGAGCCAGCCGGCCACTCCCAGCCACAGGCCACCAAAAAAAATCAACGGCACTTTTCCCTGGAAAACAAAACTCGCCTGCCAACTTTTTCATGGCAGATTGCAGGAGCCACTTTTCACCATCAAACTAGCCAGACTTGGCACTGGTGCCACCTCTGGTCTGGGAACCATCCTGCCTATCGTAGCTTTTCAGGAGCCAGCCAGTCACTCCCAGCCATAGGCCCCCAGACACAAACCTCGGCCCGTTTCCCTGGCAAACAAAAGTAAGCTGCCCCGCTTCTGGATGGCAGATTGCAGGAGCTATTTAGTACTATCAAACCAGCCCGACTTGGCACTGGTGCCACCTTGGCTCTGGGAACCATCCTGCCTATTGTTTATTTTCAGGGGTCAGCCGGCCACTCTCAGCCATATGCCCTGAAACACAAACCACGGCCCTTTGCTCTGGCAAACAAAACTCAACTGCCCCTCTTCTGGATGGCAAATTGCAGGACGCACTTGGTACTACAAAAACAGCACAACTTGGTACTGGTGCCACATGGGTCTGGTCACCATCCTGCGTATCGAGCATTTTAAGAAACCAGCCGGCCACTCCCAGCCATATGCCCCGCAAAAAAAACCACGGCCCTTTTCTCTGGCAAACAAAACTCAGCTGCCCCGCTTCTGGATGGCAGATTGCAGGAGCCACTTGGTACTATCAAACAAGCCCGACTTGGAACTGGTGCCACCTCTGGTCTGGGAACCATCCTGCGTATCGTGGATTCTAAGGAGCCAGCCGGCCACTCCCAGCCACAGGCCACCAAAAAAAATCAACGGCACTTTTCCCTGGAAAACAAAACTCGCCTGCCAACTTTTTGATGGCAGATTGCAGGAGCCGCTTGGTACTATCAAATCAGCCCAACTTGGCACTGGTGCCACCATGGGTCTGGTAACCATCCTGCCTATCGTAGCTTTTCAGGAGCCAGCCGGCCACTTCCAGCCATAGGCCCCCAGACACAAACCTCGGCCCATTTCCCTGGCAAACAAAAGTAAGCTGCCCCGCTTCTGGATGGCAGATTGCAGGAGCCACTTGGTACTATCAAACCAGCCCGACTTGGAACTGGTGCCACCTCTGGTCTGGTCACCATCGTGCCTATCGTGGATTCTAATTAGCCAGCCTGCCACTCCCAGCCACAGGCCACCAAACAAAATCAACGGCACTTTTCCCTGGAAAACAAAACTCGCCTGCCAACTTTTTGATGGCAGATTGCAGGAGCCACTTTTCACCATCAAATTAGCCCGACTTGGCACTGGTGCCACCTCTGGTCTGGTCACCATCGTGCCTATCGTAGCTTTTCAGGAGCCAGCCGGTCACTCCCAGCCATAGGCCCCCAGACACAAACCTCGGCCCGTTTCCCTGGCAAACAAAATTAAGCTGCCCCGCTTCTGGATGGCAGATTGCAGGAGCTATTTAGTACTATCAAACCAGCCCGACTTGGCACTGGTGCCACCTTGGCTCTGGGAACCATCCTGCCTATTGTGGATTTTCAGGGATCAGCCGGCCACTCTCAGCCATATGCCCTCAAACACAAACCACGGACCTTTTCTCTGGCAAACAAAACTCAACTGCCCCTCTTCTGGATGGCAAATTGCAGGACGCACTTGGTACTACACAAACAGCACAACTTGGCACTGGTGCCACCTTGGATCTGGTCATCATCCTGCGTATCGAGCATTTTAAGGAGCCAGCCGGCCACTCCCAGCCATATGCCCCCAAAAAAAAACCACGGCCCTTTTTCTCTGGCAAACAAAACTCAGCTGCCCCGCTTCTGGATGGCAGATTGCAGGAGCCACTTTGCACCATCAAACCAGCCCGACTTGGCACTGGTGCCACCATGGGTCTGGGAACCATCCTGCGTATCGTGGATTATAAGGAGCCAGCTGGCCACTCCCAGCCACAGGCCCCCAAACACAAACAACGGCGCTTTTCCCTGGAAAACAAAACTCGCCTGCCAACTTTTTAATGGCAGATTGCAGGAGCCACTTTGCACCATCAAACTAGCCCGACTTGGCACTGGTGCCACCTCTGGTCTGGGAACCATCCTGCGTATCGTGGATTCTAATTAGCCAGCCGGCCACTCCCAGCCACAGGCCCCCAAACACAAACAACGGTGCTTTTCCCGGGAAAACAAAACTCGCCTGCCAACTTTTTCATGGCAGATTGCAGGAGCCACTTTGCACCATCAAACCAGCCCGACTTGGCACTGGTGCCACCTCTGGTCTGGGAACCATCCTGTGTATCGTGGATTCTAAGGAGCCAGCCGGCCACTCCCAGCCACAGGCCCCCAAACACAAACAACGGCGCTTTTCCCTGGAAAACAAAACTCGCCTGCCAACTTTGTGATGGCAGATTGCAGGAGCCACTTTGTACTATCAAACCAGCCCAACTTGGCACTGGTGCCACCATGGGTCTGGTCACCATCCTGCCTATCTTAGCTTTTCAGGAGCCAGCCGGTCAGTCCCAGCCATAGGCCCCCAGAAAAAACCTCGGCCCGTTTCCCTGGAAAACAAAAGTAAGCTACCCCGCTTCTGGATGGCAGATTGCAGGAGCCACTTTGCACCATCAAACTAGCCCGACTTGGCACTGGTGCCACCTCTGGTCTGGGAACCATCCTGCGTATCGTGGATTCTAAGGAGCCAGCCGGCCACTCCCATTCATATGCCCTCAAACACAAACAACGGCGCTTTTCCCTGGAAAACAAAACTCGCCTGCCAACTTTTTGATGGCAGATTGCAGGAGCCGCTTGGTACTATCAAATCAGCCCAACTTGGAACTGGTGCCACCATGGGTCTGGTCACCATCCTGCCTATCGTAGCTTTTCAGGAGCCAGCCGGTCACTCCCAGCCATAGGCCCCCAGACACAAACCTCGGCCCGTTTCCCTGGCAAACAAAAGTAAGCTGCCCCGCTTCTGGATGGCAGATTGCAGGAGCCACTTGGTACTATCAAACCAGCCCAACTTGGCACTGGTGCCACCTCTGGTCTGGGAACCATCCTGCGTATCGTGGATTCTAAGGAGCCAGCCGGCCACTCCCAGCCACAGTCCACTAACCAAAAACAATGGCGCTTTCCCCTGGAAAACAAAACTCGCCTGCCAACTATTTGATGGCAGATTGCAGGAGCCGCTTGATACTATCAAATCAGCCCAACTTGGCACTGGTGCCACCATGGGTCTGGTAACCATCCTGCCTATCGTAGCTTTTCAGGAGCCAGCCGGTCACTCCCAGCCATAGGCCCCCAGACACAAACCTCGGCCCGTTTCCCTGGCAAACAAAAGTAAGCTGCCCCGCTTCTGGATGGCAGATTGCAGGAGCCACTTGGTACTATCAAACCAGCCCGACTTGGAACTGGTGCCACCTCTGGTCTGTGAACCATCCTGCGTATCGTGGATTCTAAGGAGCCAGCCGGCCACTCCCAGCCACAGGCCCCCAAACACAAACAACGGCACTTTTCCCTGGAAAACAAAACTCGCCTGCAAACATTTCATGGCAGATTGCAGGAGCCACTTTGCACCATCAAACTAGCCCGACATGGCACTGGTGCCACCTCTGGTCTGGGAACCATCCTGCGTATCGTGGATTCTAATTAGCCAGCCGGCCACTCCCAGCCATAGGCCCCCAAACACAAACAACGGCGCTTTTCCCTGGAAAACAAAACTCGCCTGCCAACTTTTTGATGGCAGATTGCAGGAGCTGCTTGGTACTATCAAATCAGCCCAACGTGGCCCTGGTGCCACCATGAGTCTGGTAACCATCCTGCCTATCGTAGCTTTTCAGGAGCCAGCCAGTCACTCCCAGCCATAGGCCCCCAAACACAAACAACGGCCCGTTTCCCTGGCAAACAAAAGTAAGCTGCCCCGCTTCTGGATGGCAGATTGCAGGAGCTATTTAGTACTATCAAACCAGCCCGACTTGGCACTGGTGCCACCTTGGCTCTGGGAACCATCCTGCCTATCGTAGATTTTCAGGGGTCAGCCGGCCACTCTCAGCCATATGCCCTCAAACACAAACCACGGCCCTTTTCTCTGGCAAACAAAACTCAACTGCCCCTCTTCTGGATGGCAAATTGCAGGACGCAATTGGTACTACAAAAACAGCACAACTTGGCACTGGTGCCACATGGGTCTGGTCACCATCCTGCGTATCGAGCATTTTAAGAAACCAGCCGGCCACTCCCAGCCATATGCCCCCAAAAAAAAACCACGGCCCTTTTCTCTGGCAAACAAAACTCAGCTGCCCCGCTTCTGGATGGCAGATTGAGGGAGCCACTTGGTACTATCAAACAAGCCCGATTTGGAAATGGTGCCACCTCTGGTCTGGGAACCATCCTGCGTATCGTGGATTCTAAGGAGCCAGCCGGCCACTCCCAGCCACAGGCCACCAAAAAAAATCAACGGCACTTTTCCCTGGAAAACAAAACTCGCCTGCCAACTTTTTGATGGCAGATTGCAGGAGCCGCTTGGTACTATCAAATCAGCCCAACTTGGCACTGGTGCCACCATGGGTCTGGTAAACATCCTGCCTATCGTAGCTTTTCAGGAGCCAACCGGTCACTCCCAGCCATAGGCCCCCAGACACAAACCTCGGCCCGTTTCCCTGGCAAACAAAATTAAGCTGCCCCGCTTCTGGATGACAGATTGCAGGAGCCACTTGGTACTATCAAACCAGCCCGACTTGGAACTGGTGCCACCTCTGGTCTGGGAACCATACTGCGTATCGTGGATTCTAGGGAGCCAGCCGGCCACTCCCAGCCACAGTCCACCAAAAAAAAATCAACGGCACTTTTCCCTGGAAAACAAAACTCGCCTGCTAACTTTTTCATGGCAGATTGCAGGAGCCACTTTGCACCATCAAACTAGCCAGACTTGGCAGTGGTGCCACCTCTGGTCTGGGAACCATCCTGCGTATCGTGGATTCTAATTAGCCAGCCGGCCACTCCCAGCCATAGGCCCCCAAACACAAACAACGGCGCTTTTCCCTGGAAAACAAAACTCGCCTGCCAACTTTTTGATGGCAGATTGCAGGAGCCACTTTTCACCATGAAACTAGCCCGACTTGGCACTGGTGCCACCTCTGGTCTGGGAACCATCCTGCCTATCGTAGCTTTTCAGGAGCCAGCCGGTCACTCCCAGCCATAGGCCCCCAGACACAAACCTCGGCCCGTTTTCCTGGCAAACAAAATTAAGCTGCCCCGCTTCTGGATGGCAGATTGCAGGAACTATTTAGTACTATCAAACCAGCCCGACTTGGCACTGGTGCCACCTTGGCTCTGGGAACCATCCTGCCTATTGTGGATTTTCAGGGATCAGCCGGCCTCTCTCAGCCATATGCCCTCAAACACAAACCACGGCCTTTTTCTCTGGCAAACAGAACTCAACTGCCCCTCTTCTGGATGGCAAATTGCAGGACGCACTTGGTACTACAAAAACAGCACAACTTGGCACTGGTGCCACCTTGTGTCTGGTCACCATCCTACGTATCGAGCATTTTAAGGAGCCAGCCGGCCACTCCCAGCCATATGCCCCCAAAAAAAAACCACGGCCCTTTTCTCTGGCAAACAAAACTCAGCTGCCCCGCTTCTGGATGGCAGATTGCAGGAGCCACTTTGCACCATCAAACCAGCCCGACTTGGCACTGGTGCCACCTCTGGTCTGGGAACCATCCTGCGTATCGTGGATTATAATGAGACAGCTGGCCACTCCCAGCCACAGGCCCCCAAACACAAACAACGGCGCTTTTCCCTGGAAAACAAAACTCGCCTGCCAACTTTTTGATGGCAGATTGCAGGAGCTGCTTGGTACTATCAAATCAGCCCAACGTGGCCCTGGTGCCACCATGAGTCTGGTAAACATCCTGCCTATCGTAGCTTTTCAGGAGCTAGCCAGTCACTCCCAGCCATAGGCCCCCAGACACAAACCTCGGCCCGTTTCCCTGGCAAACAAAAGTAAGCTGCCCCGCTTCTGGATGGCAGATTGCAGGAGCCACTTGGTACTATCAAACAAGCCCGACTTGGAACTGGTACCACCTCTGGTCTGGGAACCATCCTGCGTATCGTGGATTCTAAGGAGCCAGCCGGCCACTCCCAGCCACAGGCCACCAAAAAAAATCAACTGCACTTTTCTCTGGAAAACAAAACTCGCCTGCCAACATTTTGATGGCAGATTGCAGGAGCCACTTTTCAACATCAAACTAGCCAGACTTGGCACTGGTGCCACCTCTGGTCTGGGAACCATCCTGCCTATCGTAGCTTTTCAGGAGCCAGCCGGTCACTCCCAGCCATAGGCCCCCAGACACAAACCTCGGCCCGTTTCCCTGGCAAACAAAATTAAGCTGCCCCGCTTCTGGATGGCAGATTGCAGGAGCTATTTAGTACTATCAAACCAGCCCGACTTGGCACTGGTGCCACCTTGGCTCTGGGAACCATCCTGCCTATTGTGGATTTTCAGGGGTGAGCCGGCCACTCTCAGCCATATGCCCTCAAACACAAACCACGGCCCTTTTCTCTGGCAAACAAAACTCAACTGCCCCTCTTCTGGATGGTAAATTGCAGGACGCACTTGGTACTACAAAAACAGCACAACTTGGCACTGGTGCCACCTTGGGTCTGGTCACCATCCTGCGTATCGAGCATTTTAAGGAGCCAGCCGGCCACTCCCAGCCATATGCCCCCCAAAAAAACCACGGCCCTTTTCTCTGGCAAACAAAACTCAGCTGCCCCGCTTCTGGATGGCAGATTGCAGGAGCCACTTTGCACCATCAAACCAGCCCGACTTGGCACTGGTGCCACCTCTGGTCTGGGAACCATCCTGTGTATCGTGGATTATAAGGAGCCAGCTGGCCACTCCCAGCCACAGGCCACCAAAAAATATCAACGGCACTTTTAAATGGAAAACAAAACTCGCCTGCCAACTTTTTGACGGCAGATTGCAGGAGCTACTTTGCACCATCAAACTAGCCCGACTTGGCACTGGTGCCACCATGGTCTGGGAACCATCCTGCGTATCGTGGATTCTAATTAGCCAGCCGGCCACTCCCAGCCATAGGCCCCCAAACACAAACAACGGCGCTTTTCCCTGGAAAACAAAACTCGCCTGCCAACTTTTTGATGGCAGATTGCAGGAGCCGCTTGGTACTATCAAATCAGCCCAACGTGGCACTGGTGCCACCATGAGTCTGGTAACCATCCTGCCTATCGTAGCTTTTCAGGAGCCAGCCAGTCACTCCCAGCCATAGGCCCCCAGACAAAAACCTCGGCCCGTTTCCCTTGCAAACAAAAGTAAGCTGCCCCGCTTCTGGATGGCAGATTGCAGGAGCCACTTGGTACTATCAAACCAGCCCGACTTGGAACTGGTGCCACCTCTGGTCTGGGAACCATCCTGCGTATCGTGGATTCTAAGGAGCCAGCTGGCCACTCCCAGCCACAGGCCCCCAAACACAAACAACGGCACTTTTCCCTGGAAAACAAAACTCGCCTGCCAACTTTTTCATGGCAGATTGCAGGAGCCACTTTGCACCATCAAACTAGCCCGACATGGCACTGGTGCCACCTCTGGTCTGGGAACCATCCTGCGTATCGTGGATTCTAATTAGCCAGCCGGCCACTCCCAGCCATAGGCCCCCAAACACAAACAACGGCGCTTTTCCCTGGAAAACAAAACTCGCCTGCCAACTTTTTGATGGCAGATTGCAGGAGCTGCTTGGTACTATCAAATCAGCCCAACGTGGCACTGGTGCCACCATGAGTCTGGTAAACATCCTGCCTATCGTAGCTTTTCAGAAGCCAGCCAGTCACTCCCAGCCATAGGCCCCCAGACACAAACCTCGGCCCGTTTCCCTGGCAAACAAAAGTAAGCTGCCCCGCTTCTGGATGGCAGATTGCAGGAGCCACTTGGTACTATCAAACAAGCCCGACTTGGAACTGGTACCACCTCTGGTCTGGGAACCATCCTGCGTATCGTGGATTCTAAGGAGCCAGCCGGCCACTCCCAGCCACAGGCCACCAAAAAAAATCAACTGCACTTTTCTCTGGAAAACAAAACTCGCCTGCCAACATTTTGATGGCAGATTGCAGGAGCCACTTTTCAACATCAAACTAGCCAGACTTGGCACTGGTGCCACCTCTGGTCTGGGAACCATCCTGCCTATCGTAGCTTTTCAGGAGCCAGCCGGTCACTCCCAGCCATAGGCCCCCAGACACAAACCTCGGCCCGTTTCCCTGGCAAACAAAATTAAGCTGCCCCGCTTCTGGATGGCAGATTGCAGGAGCTATTTAGTACTATCAAACCAGCCCGACTTGGCACTGGTGCCACCTTGGCTCTGGGAACCATCCTGCCTATTGTGGATTTTCAGGGGTCAGCCGGCCACTCTCAGCCATATGCCCTCAAACACAAACCACGGCCCTTTTCTCTGGCAAACAAAACTCAACTGCCCCTCTTCTGGATGGTAAATTGCAGGACGCACTTGGTACTACAAAAACAGCACAACTTGGCACTGGTGCCACCTTGGGTCTGGTCACCATCCTGCGTATCGAGCATTTTAAGAAGCCAGCCGGCCACTCCCAGCCATATGCCCCCAAAAAAAACCACGGCCCTTTTCTCTGGCAAACAAAACTCAGCTGCCCCGCTTCTGGATGGCAGATTGCAGGAGCCACTTTGCACCATCAAACCAGCCCGACTTGGCACTGGTGCCACCTCTGGTCTGGGAACCATCCTGCGTATCGTGGATTATAAGGAGCCAGCTGGCCACTCCCAGCCACAGGCCACCAAAAAATATCAACGGCACTTTTCCCTGGAAAACAAAACTCGCCTGCCAACTTTTTGACGGCAGATTGCAGGAGCTACTTTGCACCATCAAACTAGCCCGACTTGGCACTGGTGCCACCATGGTCTGGGAACCATCCTGCGTATCGTGGATTCTAATTAGCCAGCCGGCCACTCCCAGCCATAGGCCCCCAAACACAAACAACGGCGCTTTTCCCTGGAAAACAAAACTCGCCTGCCAACTTTTTGATGGCAGATTGCAGGAGCCGCTTGGTACTATCAAATCAGCCCAACGTGGCACTGGTGCCACCATGAGTCTGGTAACCATCCTGCCTATCGTAGCTTTTCAGGAGCCAGCCAGTCACTCCCAGCCATAGGCCCCCAGAAAAAAACCTCGGCCCGTTTCCCTTGCAAACAAAAGTAAGCTGCCCCGCTTCTGGATGGCAGATTGCAGGAGCCACTTGGTACTATCAAACCAGCCCGACTTGGAACTGGTGCCACCTCTGGTCTGGGAACCATCCTGCGTATCGTGGATTCTAAGGAGCCAGCCGGCCACTCCCAGCCACAGGCCACCAAAAAAAATCAACGGCACTTTTCCCTGGAAAACAAAACTCGCCTGCCAACTTTTTGATGGCAGATTGCAGGAGCCGCTTGATACTATCAAATCAGCCCAACTTGGCACTGGTGCCACCTTGGCTCTGGGAACCATCCTGCCTATTGTGGATTTTCAGGGGTCAGCCGGCCACTCTCAGCCATATGCCCTCAAACACAAACCACGGCCCTTTTCTCTGGCAAACAAAACTCAACTGCCCCTCTTCTGGATGGCAAATTGCAGGACGCACTTGGTACTACAAAAACAGCCTGACTTGGCACTGGTGCCACCTTGGGTCTGGTCACCATCCTGCGTATCGTGGATTTTAAGGAGCCAGCCGGCCACTCCCAGCCTTAGGCCCCCAGACACAAAACACGGCCCTTTTCTCTGGCAAACAAAACTCAGCTGCCCCGCTTCCGGATGGCAGATTGCAGGAGCCACTTTGCACCATCAAACCAGCCTGACTTGGCACTGGTGCCACCGCTGGTCTGGTCACCATCCTGCGTATCGTGGATTCTAATTAGCCAGCCCGCAACTCCCAGTCACAGGCCCCCAAACAAAAACAACTGTGCTTTTCTCTGGAAAACAAAACTCGCCTGCCAACATTTTGATGGCAGATTGCAGGAGCCACTTTGCACCATCAAACCAGCCCGACTTGGCACTGGTGCCACCTCTGGTCTGGGAACCATCCTGCGTATCGTGGATTCTAAGGAGCCAGCCGGCCACGCCCAGCCACAGGCCCCCAAACACAAACAACGGCACTTTCCCCTGGAAAACAAAACTCGCCTGCCAACATTTTGATGGCAGATTGCAGGAGCCGCTTGGTACTATCAAATCAGCCCAACGTGGCACTGGTGCCACCATGAGTCTTCTAACCATCCTGCCTATCGTAGCTTTTCAGGAGCCAGCCAGTCACTCCCAGCCATAGGCCCCCAGACAAAAACCTCGGCCCGTTTCCCTTGCAAACAAAAGTAAGCTGCCCCGCTTCTGGATGGCAGATTGCAGGAGCCACTTGGTACTATCAAACAAGCCTGACTTGGAACTGGTGCCACCTCTGGTCTGGGAACCATCCTGCGTATCGTGGATTCTAAGGAGCCAGCCGGCCACTCCCAGCCACAGGCCACCAAAAAAAATCAACGGCACTTTTCCCTGGAAAACAAAACTCGCCTGCCAACTTTTTGATGGCAGATTGCAGGAGCCACTTGGTACTATCAAACCAGCCCAACTTGGCACTTGTGCCACCATGGGTCTGGTAACCATCCTGCCTATCGTAGCTTTTCAGGAGCCAGCCGGTCACTCCCAGCCATAGGCCCCCAGACAAAAACCTCGGCCCGTTTCCCTGGCAAACAAAATTAAGCTACCCCGCTTCTGGATGGCAGATTGCAGGAGCTATTTAATACTATCAAACCAGCCCAACTAGGCACTGGTGCCACCTTGGTTCTGGGAACCATCCTGCGTGTCGAGGATTTTAAGGAGCCAGCCGGCCACTCCCAGCCCATAGGCCCCCAGACACAAACCACGGCCCGTTTCCTTGGCAAAAAAAAGTAAGCTGCCCCTCTTCTGGATGGCAGATTGCAGGAGCCACTTGGTACTATCAAACCAGCCCAACTTGGCACTGCTGCCACCATGGGTCTGGTAGCCATACTGCCTATGGTAGCTTTTCAGGAGCCAGCCGGCCACTCCCAGCCACAGGCCCCCAAACAAAAACAACGGCGCTTTTCCCTGGAAAACAGAACTCGCCTGCCAACTTTTTGATGGCAGATTGCAGGAGCCGCTTGGTACTATCAAACCAGCCCAACTTGGCACTGGTGCCACCCTGGGTCTGGTCACCATCCTGCCTATCGTAGCTTTTCAGGAGCCAGCAAATCACTCCCAGCCATAGGCCCCCAGACAGAAACCACGGCCCGTTTCCTTGGCAAAAAAAAGTAAGCTGCCCCGCTTCTGGATGGCAGATTGCAGGAGCCACTTTGTGGTATCAAACCAGCCCGACTTGGCACTGGTGCCACCACAGGTCTGGGAACCATCCTGCGTATCGTGGATTATAAGGAGCCAGCTGGCCACTCCCAGCCACAGGCCCCCAAACACAAACAATGGCGCTTTTCCCTGGAAAACAAAACTGGCCTGCCAACTTTTTAATGGCAGATTGCAGGAGCCACTTTGCACCATTAAAATAGCCCGACTTGGCAATGGTGCCACCTCTGGTCTGGGAACCATCCTGCATATCGTGGATTCTAATTAGCCAGCTGGCCACTCCCAGCCACAGGCCCCCAAACACAAACAACGGCGCTTTTCCCTGGAAAACAAAACTCGCCTGCCAACTTTTTGATGGCAGATTGCAGGAGCCACTTTGCACCATCAAACCAGCCCGACTTGGCCCTGGTGCCACCTCTGGTCTGGGAACCATCCTGCGTATCGTGGATTCTAATTAGCCAGCCGGCCACTCCCAGCCACAGGCCCCCAAACAAAAACAACGGCGCTTTTCCCTGGAAAACAAAACTCACCTGCCAACTTTTTGATGGCAGATTGCAGGAGCCACTTGGTACTATCAAACCAGCCCAACTTGGCACTGGTGCCACCATGGGTCTGGTCACCATCCTGCCTATCGTAGCTTTTCAGGAGCCAGCCAGTAAGTCCCACCCATAGGCCCCCAGAAAAAACCTCGGCCCGTTTCCCTGGCAAACAAAACTCAGCTGCCCCGCTTCTGGATGGCAGATTGCAGGAGCCACTTTGCACCATCAAACCAGCCCGACTTGGCACTGGTGCCACCTCTGGTCTGGGAACCATCCTGCGTATCGTGGATTATAAGGAGCCAGCTGGCCACTCCCAGCCACAGGCCACCAAAAAATATCAACGGCACTTTTCCCTGGAAAACAAAACTCGCCTGCCAACTTTTTGACGGCAGATTGCAGGAGCTACTTTGCACCATCAAACTAGCCCGACTTGGCACTGGTGCCACCATGGTCTGGGAACCATCCTGCGTATCGTGGATTCTAATTAGCCAGCCGGCCACTCCCAGCCATAGGCCCCCAAACACAAACAACGGCGCTTTTCCCTGGAAAACAAAACTCGCCTGCCAACTTTTTGATGGCAGATTGCAGGAGCCGCTTGGTACTATCAAATCAGCCCAACGTGGCACTGGTGCCACCATGAGTCTGGTAACCATCCTGCCTATCGTAGCTTTTCAGGAGCCAGCCAGTCACTCCCAGCCATAGGCCCCCAGAAAAAAACCTCGGCCCGTTTCCCTTGCAAACAAAAGTAAGCTGCCCCGCTTCTGGATGGCAGATTGCAGGAGCCACTTGGTACTATCAAACCAGCCCGACTTGGAACTGGTGCCACCTCTGGTCTGGGAACCATCCTGCGTATCGTGGATTCTAAGGAGCCAGCCGGCCACTCCCAGCCACAGGCCACCAAAAAAAATCAACGGCACTTTTCCCTGGAAAACAAAACTCGCCTGCCAACTTTTTGATGGCAGATTGCAGGAGCCGCTTGATACTATCAAATCAGCCCAACTTGGCACTGGTGCCACCTTGGCTCTGGGAACCATCCTGCCTATTGTGGATTTTCAGGGGTCAGCCGGCCACTCTCAGCCATATGCCCTCAAACACAAACCACGGCCCTTTTCTCTGGCAAACAAAACTCAACTGCCCCTCTTCTGGATGGCAAATTGCAGGACGCACTTGGTACTACAAAAACAGCCTGACTTGGCACTGGTGCCACCTTGGGTCTGGTCACCATCCTGCGTATCGTGGATTTTAAGGAGCCAGCCGGCCACTCCCAGCCTTAGGCCCCCAGACACAAAACACGGCCCTTTTCTCTGGCAAACAAAACTCAGCTGCCCCGCTTCCGGATGGCAGATTGCAGGAGCCACTTTGCACCATCAAACCAGCCTGACTTGGCACTGGTGCCACCGCTGGTCTGGTCACCATCCTGCGTATCGTGGATTCTAATTAGCCAGCCCGCAACTCCCAGTCACAGGCCCCCAAACAAAAACAACTGTGCTTTTCTCTGGAAAACAAAACTCGCCTGCCAACATTTTGATGGCAGATTGCAGGAGCCACTTTGCACCATCAAACCAGCCCGACTTGGCACTGGTGCCACCTCTGGTCTGGGAACCATCCTGCGTATCGTGGATTCTAAGGAGCCAGCCGGCCACGCCCAGCCACAGGCCCCCAAACACAAACAACGGCACTTTCCCCTGGAAAACAAAACTCGCCTGCCAACATTTTGATGGCAGATTGCAGGAGCCGCTTGGTACTATCAAATCAGCCCAACGTGGCACTGGTGCCACCATGAGTCTTCTAACCATCCTGCCTATCGTAGCTTTTCAGGAGCCAGCCAGTCACTCCCAGCCATAGGCCCCCAGACAAAAACCTCGGCCCGTTTCCCTGGCAAACAAAAGTAAGCTGCCCCGCTTCTGGATGGCAGATTGCAGGAGCCACTTGGTACTATCAAACAAGCCCGACTTGGAACTGGTGCCACCTCTGGTCTGGGAACCATCCTGCGTATCGTGGATTCTAAGGAGCCAGCCGGCCACTCCCAGCCACAGGCCACCAAAAAAAATCAACGGCACTTTTCCCTGGAAAACAAAACTCGCCTGCCAACTTTTTGATGGCAGATTGCAGGAGCCACTTGGTACTATCAAACCAGCCCAACTTGGCACTTGTGCCACCATGGGTCTGGTAACCATCCTGCCTATCGTAGCTTTTCAGGAGCCAGCCGGTCACTCCCAGCCATAGGCCCCCAGACAAAAACCTCGGCCCGTTTCCCTGGCAAACAAAATTAAGCTACCCCGCTTCTGGATGGCAGATTGCAGGAGCTATTTAGTACTATCAAACCAGCCCAACTAGGCACTGGTGCCACCTTGGTTCTGGGAACCATCCTGCGTGTCGAGGATTTTAAGGAGCCAGCCGGCCACTCCCAGCCCATAGGCCCCCAGACACAAACCACGGCCCGTTTCCTTGGCAAAAAAAAGTAAGCTGCCCCTCTTCTGGATGGCAGATTGCAGGAGCCACTTGGTACTATCAAACCAGCCCAACTTGGCACTGCTGCCACCATGGGTCTGGTAGCCATACTGCCTATGGTAGCTTTTCAGGAGCCAGCCGGCCACTCCCAGCCACAGGCCCCCAAACAAAAACAACGGCGCTTTTCCCTGGAAAACAGAACTCGCCTGCCAACTTTTTGATGGCAGATTGCAGGAGCCGCTTGGTACTATCAAACCAGCCCAACTTGGCACTGGTGCCACCCTGGGTCTGGTCACCATCCTGCCTATCGTAGCTTTTCAGGAGCCAGCCGGTCACTCCCAGCCATAGGCCCCCAGACAGAAACCACGGCCCGTTTCCTTGGCAAAAAAAAGTAAGCTGCCCCGCTTCTGGATGGCAGATTGCAGGAGCCACTTTGTGGTATCAAACCAGCCCGACTTGGCACTGGTGCCACCACAGGTCTGGGAACCATCCTGCGTATCGTGGATTATAAGGAGCCAGCTGGCCACTCCCAGCCACAGGCCCCCAAACACAAACAATGGCGCTTTTCCCTGGAAAACAAAACTGGCCTGCCAACTTTTTAATGGCAGATTGCAGGAGCCACTTTGCACCATTAAAATAGCCCGACTTGGCAATAGTGCCACCTCTGGTCTGGGAACCATCCTGCATATCGTGGATTCTAATTAGCCAGCTGGCCACTCCCAGCCACAGGCCCCCAAACACAAACAACGGCGCTTTTCCCTGGAAAACAAAACTCGCCTGCCAACTTTTTGATGGCAGATTGCAGGAGCCACTTTGCACCATCAAACCAGCCTGACTTGGCCCTGGTGCCACCTCTGGTCTGGGAACCATCCTGCGTATCGTGGATTCTAATTAGCCAGCCGGCCACTCCCAGCCACAGGCCCCCAAACAAAAACAACGGCGCTTTTCCCTGGAAAACAAAACTCACCTGCCAACTTTTTGATGGCAGATTGCAGGAGCCACTTGGTACTATCAAACCAGCCCAACTTGGCACTGGTGCCACCATGGGTCTGGTCACCATCCTGCCTATCGAAGCTTTTCAGGAGCCAGCCAGTAAGTCCCACCCATAGGCCCCCAGAAAAAACCTCGGCCCGTTTCCCTGGCAAACAAAATTAAGCTACCCCGCTTCTGGATGGCAGATTGCAGGAGCCACTTTGCACCATCAAACTAGCCCGACTTGGAACTGGTGCCACCTCTGGTCTGGGAACCATCCTGCGTATCGTGGATTCTAAGGAGCCAGCCGGCCACTCCCAGCCACAAGCCCCCAAACACAAACAACGGCGCTTTTCCCTGGAAAACAAAACTCGCCTGCCAACTTTTTGATGGCAGATTGCAGGAGCCGCTTGGTACTATCAAATCAGCCCAACTTGGCACTGGTGCCACCATGAGTCTGGTAACCATCCTGCCTATCGTAGCTTTTCATGAGCCAGCCGGTCACTCCCAGCCTTAGGCCCCCAGACAAGAACCTCGGCCCGTTTCCCTGGCAAACAAATGTAACCTGCCCCGCTTCTGGATGGCAGATTGCAGGAGCCACTTGGTACTATCAAACCAGCCCGACTTGGAACTGGTGCCACCTCTGATCTGGGAACCATCCTGCGTATCGTGGATTCTAAGGAGCCAGCTGGCCACTCCCAGCCACAGTCCACTAAACAAAATGAACGGCACTTTTCCCTGGAAAACAAAACTTGCCTGCCAACTTTTTCATGGCAGATTGCAGGAGCCACTTTGCACCATCAAACTAGGCCGACTTGGCACTGGTGCCACCATGGTCTGGGAACCATCCTGCGTATCGTGGATTCTAATTAGCCAGCCGGCCACTCCCAGCCACAGGCCCCCAAACACAAACAACAGCGCTTTCCCCAGGAAAACAAAACTCGCCTGCCAACTTTTGATGGCAGTTTGCAGGAGCCGCTTGGTACTATCAATTCAGCCCAACGTGGCACTGGTGCCACCATGAGCCTGTTAACCATCCTGCCTATCGTAGCTATTCAGGAGCCAGCCAGTCACTCCCAGCCATAGGCCCCCAGAAAAAAACCTCGGCCCGTTTCCCTTGCAAACAAAAGTAAGCTGCCCCGCTTCTGGATGGCAGATTGCAGGGGCCACTTGGTACTATCAAACAAGCCCGACTTGGAACTGGTGCCACCTCTGGTCTGGGAACCCTCCTGCGTATCGTGGATTCTAAGGAGCCAGCCGGCCACTCCCAGCCACAGTCCACCAAACACAAACAACGGCACTTTTCCCTGGAAAACAAAACTCGCCTGCTAACTTTTTCATGGCAGATTGCAGGAGACACTTTGCACCATCAAACTAGCCCGACATGGCACTGGTGCCACCTCTGGTCTGGGAACCATCCTGCGTATCGTGGATTCTAATTAGCCAGCCGGCCACTCCCAGCCATAGGCCCCCAAACACAAACAACGGCGCTTTTCCCTGGAAAACAAAACCCGCCTGCCAACTTTTTGATGGCAGATTGCAGGAGCCACTTTTCACCATCAAACTAGCCCGACTTGGCACTGGTGCCACCTCTGGTCTGGGAACCATCCTGCCTATTGTAGCTTTTCAGGAGCCAGCCGGTCACTCCCAGCCATAGGCCCCCAGACACAAACCTCGGCCCGTTTCCCTGGCAGACAAAATTAAGCTGCCCCGCTTCTGGATGGCAGATTGCAGGAGCTATATAGTACTATCAAACCAGCCCGACTTGGCACTGGTGCCACCTTGGCTCTGGGAACCATCCTGCCTATAGTGGATTTTCAGGGGTCAGCCGGCCACTCTCAGCCATATGCCCTCAAACACAAACCACGGCCCTTTTCTCTGGCAAACAAAACTCAACTGCCCCTCTTCTGGATGGCAAATTGCAGGACGCACTTGGTACTACAAAAACAGCACAACTTGGCACTGGTGCCACCATGGGTCTGGTCACCATCCTGCGTACCGAGCATTTTAAGGAGCCAGCCGGCCACTCCCAGCCATATGCCCCCAAAAAAAAAGCACGGCCCTTTTCTCTGGCAAACAAAACTCAGCTTCCCCGCTTCCGGATGGCAGATTGTAGGAGCCACTTTGCACCATCAAACCAGCCCGACTTGGCACTGGTGCCACCTCTGGTCTGGGAACCATCCTGCGTATCGTGGATTATAATGAGACAGCTGGCCACTCCCAGCCACAGGCCCCCAAACACAAACAACGGCGCTTTTCCCTGGAAAACAAAACAGGCCTGCCAACTTTTTAATGGCAGATTGCAGGAGCCACTTTGCACCATCAAACTAGCCCGACTTGGCACTGGTGCCACCTCTGGTCTGGGAACCATCCTGCGTGTCGTGGATTCTAATTAGCCAGCCCGCCACTCCCAGCCACAGGCCCCCAAAACACAAACAACTGCGCTTTTCCCTGGAAAACAAAACTCGCCTGCCAACATTTTGATGGCAGATTGCAGGAGCCACTTTGCACCATCAAACCAGCCTGACTTGGCACTGGTGCCACCTCTGGTCTGGGAACCATCCTGCGTATCGTGGATTCTAAGGAGCCAGCCCGCCACTCCCAACCACAGGCCCCCAAACACAAACAACGGCGCTTTTCCCTGGAAAACAAAACTCGCCTGCCAACTTTGTGATGGCAGATTGCAGGAGCCGCTTGGTACTATCAAATCAGCCCAACGTGGCACTGGTGCCACCATTGGTCTGGTAACCATCCTGCCTATCGTAGCTTTTCAGGAGCCAGCCGGTCACTCCCAGCCATAGGCCCCCAGACACAAACCTCGGCCCGTTTCCCTGGCAAACAAAAGTAAGCTGCCCCGCTTCTGGATGGCAGATTGCAGGAGCCACTTGGTACTATCAAACCAGCCCGACTTGGAACTGGTGCCACCTCTGGTCTGGGAACCATCCTGCGTATCATGGATTCTAAGGAGCCAGCCGGCCACTCCCAGCCACAGGCCCCCAAACACAAACAACGGCACTTTTCCCTGGAAAACAAAACTCGCCTGCCAACTTTTTCATGGCAGATTGCAGGAGCCACTTTTCACCATCAAACTAGCCAGACTTGGCAGTGGTGCCACCTCTGGTCTGGGAACCATCCTGCCTATCGTAGCTTTTCAGGAGCCAGCCGGTCACTCCCAGCCATAGGCCCCCAGACACAAACCTCGGCCCGTTTCCCTGGCAAACAAAATTAAGCTGCCCCGCTTCTGGATGGCAGATTGCAGGAGCTATTTAGTACTATCAAACCAGCCCGACTTGGCACTGGTGCCACCTTGGCTCTGGGAACCATCCTGCCTATTGTTTATTTTCAGGGGTCAGCCGGCCACTCTCAGCCATATGCCCTCAAACACAAACCACGGCCCTTTTCTCTGGCAAACAAAACTCAACTGCCCCTCTTCTGGATGGCAAATTGCAGGACGCACTTGGTACTACAAATACAGCACAACTTGGCACTGGTGCCACCTTGGGTCTGGTCACCATCCTGCGTATCGAGCATTTTAAGAAGCCAGCCGGCCACTCCGAGCCATATGCCCCCAAAAAAAAACCACGGACCTTTTCTCTGGCAAACAAAACTCAGCTGCCCCGCTTCTGGATGACAGATTGCAGGAGCCACTTTGCACCATAAAACCAGCCCGACTTGGCACTGGTGCCACCTCTGGTCTGGGAACCATCCTGCGTATCGTGGATTCTAAGGAGCCAGCTGGCCACTCCCAGCCACAGGCCACCAAAAAAAATCAACGGCACTTTTCCCTGGAAAACAAAACTCGCCTGCCAACATTTTGACGACAGATTGCAGGAGCCGCTTGATACTATCAAATCAGCCCAACTTGGCACTGGTGCCACCATGGGTCTGGTAACCATCCTGCCTATTGTGGATTTTCAGGGGTCAGCCGGCCACTCTCAGCCATATGCCCTCAAACACAAACCACGGCCCTTTTCCTTGGCAAAAAAAAGTAAGCTGCCCCGCTTCTGGATGGCAGATTGCAGGAGCCACTTGGTACTACAAAAACAGCAAAACTTGGCACTGCTGCCACCATGGGTCTGGTAGCCATTCTGCCTATGGCAACTTTTCAGGAGCCAGCCGGCCACTCCCAGCCACAGGCCCCCAAACAAAAACAACGGCGCTTTTCCCTGGAAAACAGAACTCGCCTGCCAACTTTTTGATGGCAGATTGCAGGAGCCGCTTGGTACTATCAAACCAGCCCAACTTGGCACTGGTGCCACCATGGGTCTGGTCAACATCCTGCCTATCGTAGCTTTTCAGGAGCCAGCCGGTCACTCCCAGCCATAGGCCCCCAGACACAAACCACGGCCCGTTTCCTTGGCAAACAAAAGTAAGCTGCCCCGCTTCTGGATGGCAGATTGCAGGAGCCACTTTGTGGTACCAAACCAGCCCGACTTGGCACTGGTGCCACCACTGGTCTGGGAACCATCCTGCGTATCGTGGATTATAAGGAGCCAGCCGGCCACTCCCAGCCACAGTCCACCAAACACAAACAACGGCGCTTTTCCCTGGAAAACAAAACTCGCCGGCCAACTTTTTCATGGCAGATTGCAGGAGCCACTTTGCACCATCAAACTAGCCCGACTTGGCACTGGTGCCACCATGGTCTGCGAACCATCCTGCGTATCGTGGATTCTAATTAGCCAGCCCGCCACTCCCAGCCGCAGGCCCCCAAATACAAACAACGGCGCTTTTCCCTGGAAAACAAAACTCGCCTGCCAACATTTTGATGGCAGATTGCAGGAGCCACTTTGCACCATCAAACCAGCCCGACTTCGAACTGGTGCCACCTCTGGTCTGGGAACCATCCTGCGTATCGTGGATTCTAAGGAGCCAGCCGGCCACTCCCAGCCATAGGCCCCCAAACACAAACAACGGCGCTTTCCCCTGGAAAACAAAACTCACCTGCCAACTATGTGATGGCAGATTGCAGGAGCCGCTTGGTACTATCAAATCAGCCCAACGTGGCACTGGTGCAACCATGAGTCTTCTAACCATCCTGCCTATCGTAGCTTTTCAGGAGCCAGCCAGTCACTCCCAGCCATAGGCCCCCAGACACAAACCTCGGCCCGTTTCCCTTGCAAAAAAAAGTAAGCTGCCCCGCTTCTGGATGGCAGATTGCAGGGGCCACTTGGTACTATCAAACAAGCCCGACTTGGAACTGGTGTCACCTCTGGTCTGGGAACCATCCTGCGTAACGTGGATTCTAAGGAGCCAGCCGGCCACTCCCAGCCACAGGCCACCAAAAAAAATCAACGGCACTTTTCCCTGGAAAACAAAACTCGCCTGCCAACTTTTTGATGGCAGATTGCAGGAGCCACTTGGTACTATCAAACCAGCCCAACTTGGCACTGGTGCCACCATGGGTCTGTTCACCATCGTGCCTATCGTAGCTTTTCAGGAGCCAGCCGGTCACTCTCAACCATAGGCCCCCACACAAAAACCTCGGTCCGTTTCCCTGGCAAACAAAATTAAGCTACTCCGCTTCTGGATGGCAGATTGCAGGAGCTATTTAGTACTATCAAACCAGCCCAACTTGGCACTGGTGCCACCTTGGCTCTGGGAACCATCCTGCGTATCGAGGATTTTAAGGAGCCAGCCGGCCACTCCCAGCCATAGGCCCCCAGACACAAACCACGGCCCGTTTCCTTGGCAAACAAAAGTAAGCTGCCCCGCTTCTGGATGGCAGATTGCAGGAGCCACTTTGCACCATCAAACCAGCCCGACTTGGCACTGGTGCCACCACTGGTCTGGGAACCATCCTGCGTATCGTGGATTATAAGGAGCCAGCTGGCCACTCCCAGCCACAGGCCCCCAAACACAAACAATGGCGCTTTTCCCTGGAAAACAAAACTGGCCTGCCAACTTTTTAATGGCAGATTGCAGGAGCCACTTTGCACCATCAAACTAGCCCGACTTGGCAATGGTGCCACCTCTGGTCTGGGAACCATCCTGCGTATCGTGGATTCTAAGGAGCCAGCTGGCCACTCCCAGCCACAGGCCCCCAAACACAAACAACGGCGCTCTTCCCTGGAAAACAAAACTCGCCTGCCAACTTTTTGATGGCAGATTGCAGGAGCCACTTTGCACCATCAAACCAGCCCGACTTGGCCCTGGTGCCACCTCTGGTCTGGGAACCATCCTGCGTATCGTGGATTCTAATTAGCCAGCCGGCCACTCCCAGCCACAGGCCCCCAAACACAAACAACGGCGCTTTTCCCTGGAAAACTCGCCTGCCAACATTTTGATGGCAGATTGCAGGAGCCACTTGGTACTATCAAACCAGCCCAACTTGGCACTGGTGCCACCATGGGTCTGGTCACCCTCCTGCCTATCTTAGCTTTTCAGGAGCCAGCCGGTCAGTCCCAGCCATAGGCCCCCAGAAAAAACCTCGGCCCGTTTCCCTGGCAAACAAAAGTAAGCTAACCCGCTTCTGGATGGCAGATTGCAGGAGCCACTTTGCACCATCAAACTAGCCAGACTTCGAACTGGTGCCACCTCTGGTCTGGGAACCATCCTGCGTATCGTGGATTCTAAGGAGCCAGCCGGCCACTCCCAGCCACAGGCCCCCAAACACAAACAACGGCGCTTTTCCCTGGAAAACAAAACTCGCCTGCCAAATTTTTGATGGCAGATTGCAGGAGCCGCTTGGTACTATCAAATCAGCCCAACTTGGCACTGGTGCCACCATGAGTCTGGTAACCATCCTGCCTATCGTAGCTTTTCAGGAGCCAGCCGGTCACTCCCAGCCATAGGCCCCCAGACACAAACCTCGGCCCGTTTCCCTGGCAAACAAAAGTAAGCTGCCCCGCTTCTGGATGGCAGATTGCAGGAGCCACTTGGTACTATCAAACCAGCCCGACTTGGAACGGCTGCCACCTCTGTTCTGGGAACCATCCTGCGTATCGTGGATTCTAAGGAGCCATCCGGCCACTCCCAGCCACAGTCCACCAAACACAAACAACGGCACTTTTCCCTGGAAAACAAAACTGGCCTGCCAACTTTTTCATGGCAGATTGCAGGAGCCACTTTGCACCATCAAACTAGCCCGACTTGGCACTGGTGCCACCATGGTCTGGGAACCATCCTGCGTATCGTGGATTCTAATTAGCCAGCCGGCCACTCCCGGCCACAGGCCCCCAAACACAAACAACAGCGCTTTCCCCTGGAAAACAAAACTCGCCTGCCAACTATTTGATGGCAGATTGCAGGAGCCGCTTGGTACTATCAAATCAGCCCAACGTGGCACTGGTGCAACCATGAGTCTTCTAACCATCCTGCCTATCGTAGCTTTTCAGGAGCCAGCCAGTCACTCCCAGCCATAGGCCCCCAGACACAAACCTCGGCCCGTTTCCCTTGCAAAAAAAAGTAAGCTGCCCCGCTTCTGGATGGCAGATTGCAGGGGCCACTTGGTACTATCAAACAAGCCCGACTTGGAACTGGTGCCACCTCTGGTCTGGGAACCATCCTGCGTAACGTGGATTCTAAGGAGCCAGCCGGCCACTCCCAGCCACAGGCCACCAAAAAAAATCAACGGCACTTTTCCCTGGAAAACAAAACTCGCCTGCCAACTTTTTGATGGCAGATTGCAGGAGCCACTTGGTACTATCAAACCAGCCCAACTTGGCACTGGTGCCACCATGGGTCTGGTCACCATCGTGCTTATCGTAGCTTTTCAGGAGCCAGCCGGTCACTCTCAGCCATAGGCCCCCACACAAAAACCTCGGCCCGTTTCCCTGGCAAACAAAATTAAGCTACTCCGCTTCTGGATGGCAGATTGCAGGAGCTATTTAGTACTATCAAACCAGCCCAACTTGGCACTGGTGCCACCTTGGCTCTGGGAACCATCCTGCGTATCGAGGATTTTAAGGAGCCAGCCGGCCACTCCCAGCCATAGGCCCCCAGACACAAACCACGGCCCGTTTCCTTGGCAAACAAAAGTAAGCTGCCCCGTTTCTGGATGGAGATTGCAGGAGCCACTTTGTGGTATCAAACCAGCCCGACTTGGCACTGGTGCCACCACTGGTCTGGGAACCATCCTGCGTATCGTGGATTATAAGGAGCCAGCTGGCCACTCCCAGCCACAGGCCCCCAAACACAAACAATGGCGCTTTTCCCTGGAAAACAAAACTGGCCTGCCAACTTTTTAATGGCAGATTGCAGGAGCCACTTTGCACCATCAAACTAGCCCGACTTGGCAATGGTGCCACCTCTGGTCTGGGAACCATCCTGCGTATCGTGGATTCTAAGGAGCCAGCCGGCCACTCCCAGCCACAGGCCCCCAAACACAAACAACGGCGCTCTTCCCTGGAAAACAAAACTCGCCTGCCAACTTTTTGATGGCAGATTGCAGGAGCCACTTTGCACCATCAAACCAGCCCGACTTGGCCCTGGTGCCACCTCTGGTCTGGGAACCATCCTGCGTATCGTGGATTCTAATTAGCCAGCCGGCCACTCCCAGCCACAGGCCCCCAAACACAAACAACGGCGCTTTTCCCTGGAAAACTCGCCTGCCAACATTTTGATGGCAGATTGCAGGAGCCACTTGGTACTATCAAACCAGCCCAACTTGGCACTGGTGCCACCATGGGTCTGGTCACCCTCCTGCCTATCGTAGCTTTTCAGGTGCCAGCCAGTCAATCCCACCCATAGGCCCCCAGAAAAAACCTCGGCCCGTTTCCCTGGCAAACAAAAGTAAGCTAACCCGCTTCTGGATGGCAGATTGCAGGAGCCACTTTGCACCATCAAACTAGCCCGACTTCGAACTGGTGCCACCTCTGGTCTGGGAACCATCCTGCGTATCGTGGATTCTAAGGAGCCAGCCGGCCACTCCCAGCCACAAGCCCCCAAACACAAACAACGGCGCTTTTCCCTGGAAAACAAAACTGGCCTGCCAAATTTTTGATGGCAGATTGCAGGAGCCACATGGTACTATCAAATCAGCCCAACTTGGCACTGGTGCCACCATGAGTCTGGTAACCATCCTGCCTATCGTAGCTTTTCAGGAGCCAGCCGGTCACTCCCAGCCATAGGCCCCCAGACACAAACCTCGGCCCGTTTCCCTGGCAAACAAAAGTAAGCTGCCCCGCTTCTGGATGGCAGATTGCAGGAGCCACTTGGTACTATCAAACCAGCCCGACTTGGAACGGGTTTCACCTCTGATCTAGGAACCATCCTGCGTATCGTGGATTCTAAGGAGCCATCCGGCCACTCCCAGCCACAGTCCACCAAACAAAAACAACGGCACTTTTCCCTGGAAAACAAAACTGGCCTGCCAACTTTTTCATGGCAGATTGCAGGAGCCACTTTGCACCATCAAACTAGCCCGACTTGGCACTGGTGCCACCATGGTCTGGGAACCATCCTGCGTATCGTGGATTCTAATTAGCCAGCCGGCCACTCCCGGCCACAGGCCCCCAAACACAAACAACAGCGCTTTCCCCTGGAAAACAAAACTCGCCTGCCAACTATTTGTTGGCAGATTGCAGGAGCCGCTTGGTACTATCAATTCAGCCCAACGTGGCACTGGTGCCACCATGAGTCTGGTAACCATCCTGCCTATCGTAGCTATTCAGGAGCCAGCCAGTCACTCCCAGCCATAGGCCCCCAGACAAAAACCTCGGCCCGTTTCCCTTGCAAACAAAAGTAGGCTGCCCCGCTTCTGGATGGCAGATTGCAGGGGCCACTTGATACTATCAAACAAGCCCGACTTGGAACTGGTGCCACCTCTGGTCTGGGAACCATCCTGCGTATCGTGGATTCTAAGGAGCCAGCCGGCCACTCCCAGCCACAGGCCACCAAAAAAAATCAACGGCACTTTTCCCTGGAAAACAAAACTCGTCTGCCAACTTTTTGATGGCAGATTGCACGAGCCGCTTGATACTATCAAATCAGCCCAACTTGGCACTGGAGCCACCATGGGTCTGGTAACCATCCTGCCTATCGTAGCTTTTCAGGAGCCAGCCGGTCACTCCCAGCCATAGGCCCCCAGACAAAAACTTCGGCCCGTTTCCCTGGCAAACAAAAGTAAGCTGCCCCGCTTCTGGATGGCAGGTTGCAGGAGCCACTTGGTACTATCAAACCAGCCCGACTTGGAACTGGTGCCACCTCTGGTCTGTGAACCATCCTGCGTATCGTGGGTTCTAAGGAGCCAGCCGGCCACTCCCAGCCACAGTCCACCAAACACAAACAACGGCACTTTTCCCTGGAAAACAAAACTCGCCTGCAAACTTTTTGATGGCAGATTGCAGGAGCCACTTTGCATCATCAAACAAGCCCGACATGGCACTGGTGCCACCTCTGGTCTGGGAACCATCCTGCGTATCGTGGATTCTAATTAGCCAGCCGGCCACTCCCAGCCATAGGCCCCCAAACACAAACAACGGCGCTTTTCCCTGGAAAACAAAACTCGCCTGCCAACTTTTTGATGGCAGATTGCAGGAGCCGCTTGGTACTATCAAATCAGCCCAACTTGGCACTGGTGCCACCATGGGTCTGGTCACCATCCTGCCTATCGTAGCTTTTCAGGAGCCAGCCGGTCACTCCCAGCCATAGGCCCCCAGACACAAACCTCGGCCCGTTTCCCTGGCAAACAAAAGTAAGCTGCCCCGCTTCTGGATGGCAGATTGCAGGAGCCACTTTGCACCATCAAACCAGCCCGACTTGGAACTGGTGCCGCCTCTGGTCTGGGAACCATCCTGCGTATCGTGGATTCTAAGGAGCCAGCCGGCCACTCCCAGCCACAGGCCACCAAACAAAATCAACGCCACTTTTCCCTGGAAAACAAAACTGGCCTGCAAACTTTTTCATGGCAGATTGCAGGAGCCACTTTTCACCATCAAACTAGCCCGACTTGGCCCTGGTGCCACCTCTGGTCTGGGAACCATCCTGCCTATCGTAGCTTTTCAGGAGCCAGCCGGTCACTCCCAGCCATAGGCCCCCAGACACAAAGCTCGGCCCGTTTCCCTGGCAAACAAAATTAAGCGGCCCCACTTCTGGATGGCAGATTGCAGGAGCTATTTAGTACTATCAAACCAGCCCGACTTGGCACTGGTGCCACCTTGGCTCTGGGAACCATCCTGCCTATTGTGGATTTTCAGGGGTCAGCCGGGCACTCTCAGCCATATGCCCCCAAAATAAAACCACGGCCCTTTTCTCCGGCAAACAAAACTCAACTGCCCCTCTTCTGGATGGCAAATTGCAGGACGCACTTGGTACTACAAAAACAGCACAACTTGGCACTGGTGCCACCTTGGGTCTGGTCACCATCCTGCGTATCGAGCATTTTAAGGAGCCAGCCGTCCAGTCCCAGCCATATGCCCCCAAAAAAAAACCACGGTCCGTTTCTCTGGCAAACAAAACTCAGCTGCCCCGCTTCTGGATGGCAAATTGCAGGAGCCACATGGTACTATCAAACCAGCCTGACTTGGCACTGGTGCCACCTTGGGTCTGTGAACCATCCTGCGTATTGTGGATTGTCAGGAGCCAGCCGACCACTCTCGGCCACAGACCCCAATCAAAAACAACGGCCCGATTCACAGGCAAAAAAAACTCAGCTGCCCCACTTCTGGATGGGAGATTGCAGGAGGCGCTTGACGCTGTAAAAACAGCCCGACTTGGCACTGGTGCCACCTTGGGTCTGGTAACCATGCTGCGTATCATGGAATTTCAGGAGCCAGCCGGCCACTGCCAGCCACAGGACCCAAACACATACCACAGCCCTTTTCTCTGGCAAGCAAAACTCAGCTGCCCCGCTTCTGGATGGCAGATTGCAGGGGCCACTTGCTACTATAAAACCAGCCCAACTTGGCACTGCTGCCACCATGGGTCTGGTCACCATCCTGCCTATCGTAGCTTTTCAGGAGCCAGCCGGCCACTCCTAGCCACAGGCCCCCAAACAAAAACAACGGCACTTTTCCCTGGAAAACAAAACTCGCCTGGCAACATTTTGATGGCAGATTGCAGGGACCACTTGGTACTATCAAACCAGCCCAACTTGGCACTGGTTCCACCATGGGTCTGGTAACCATCCAGCCTATTGTAGCTTTTCAGGAGCCAGCCGGTCACTCCCAGCCATAGGCCCCAGACAAAAAGCTCTGCCCGTTTCCCGGGCAAGCAAAAGTATGCTACCCCGCTTCAGAATGGCAGATTGCAGGAGCCACTTTGCACCATCAAACCAGCCCGACTTGGCACTGGTGCCACCATGGGTCTGGGAACCATCCTGCGTATTGTGGATTCTAAGGAGCCAGCTGGCCACTCCCAGCCACAGGCCCCCAAACACAAACCTCAGCCCGTTTCCCTGGCAAACAAAAGTAAGCTACCCCGCTTCTGGATGGCAGATTGCAGGAGCCACTTTGCACCATCAAGCTAGCCCGACTTGGCACTGGTGCCACCTCTGGTCTGGGAACCATCCTGCCTATCGTAGCTTTTCAGGAGCCAGCCGGTCACTCCCAGCCATAGGCCCCCAGACACAAACCTCGGCCCGTTTCCCTGGCAAACAAAATTAAGCTGCCCTGCTTCTGGATGGCAGATTGCAGGAGCTATTTAGTACTATCAAACCAGCCCAACTTGGCACTGGTGCCACCTTGGCTCTGGGAACCATCCTGCCTATTGTGAATTTTCAGGGGTCAGCCGGCCACTCTCAGCCATATGCCCTCAAACACAAACCACGGCCCTTTTCTCTGGCAAAGAAAACTCAGCTGCCCCGCTTCTGGGTGGCAGATTGCAGGAGGCACTTGGTACTATCAAACCAGCCCGACTTGGCACTGGTGCCACCTTGGGTCTGGGAACCATCCTGCGTATTGTGGATTGACAGGAGCCACCCGACCACTCCCAGCCACAGGCCCCCAAACAAAAACAACGGCGCTTTACCCTGGAAAACAAAACTGGCCTGCCAACTTTTTGATGGCAGATTGCAGGAGTCACTTTGCACCATCAAACCAGCCCGACTTGGCACTGGTGCCACCATGGTCTGGGAACCTTCCTGCGTATCGTGGATTCTAATTAGCCAGCCGGCCACTCCCAGCCACAGGCCCCCAAACACAAACAACAGCGCTTTCCCCTGGAAAACAAAACTCGCCTGCCAACTATTTGATGGCAGATTGCAGGAGCCGCTTGGTACTATCAATTCAGCCCAACGTGGCACTGGTGCCACCATGAGTCTAGTAACCATACTGCCTATCGTAGCTATTCAGGAGCCAGCCAGTCACTCCCAGCCATAGGCCCCCAGATAAAAACCTCGGCCCGTTTCCCTTGCAAACAAAAGTAAGCTGCCCCGATTCTGGATGGCAGATTGCAGGGGCCACTTGGTACTATCAAACAAGCCCGACTTGGAACTGGTGCCACCTCTGGTCTGGGAACCATCCTGCGTATCGTGGATTCTAAGGAGCCAGCCGGCCACTCCCAACCACAGGCCCCCAAACAAAATCAACGGCGCTTTTCTCTGGCAAACAAAACTCGCCTGTCAACTTTTTGATGGCAGATTGCAGGAGCCACTTGGTACTATCAAACCAGCCCGACTTGGCACTGGTGCCACCATGGGTCTGGTAACCATCCTGCCTATCATAGCTTTTCAGGACCCAGCCGGTCACTCCCAGCCATCGGCCCCCAGACACAAACCACGGCCCGTTTCCCTGGCAAACAAAAGTAAGCTGCCCCACTTCTGGATGGCAGATTGCAGGACGCACTTGGTACTATCAAACCAGCCTACCTTGGCAATGGTGCAACCTTGGGTCTGGGAACCATCCTGCGTATCGTGGATTCTAAGGAGTTAGCCGGCCATTCCCAGCCACAGGCCACCAAACACAAACAACGGCACTTTTCCCTGGAAAACAAAACTCGCCTGCCAACTTTTTGATGGCAGATTGCAGGAGCCACTTGGTACTATCAAATCAGCCCAACTTAGCACTGGTGCCACCATGGGTCTGGTAACCGTCCTGCCTATCGTAGCTTTACAGGGAACAGCCGGTCACTTCCAGCCATAGGCCCCCATACACAAACCTCGGCCCGTTTCCCTGGCAAACAAAAGTAAGCTGCCCCGCTTCTGGATGGCAGATTGCAGGAGCCACTTGGTACTATCAAACCAGCCCGGCTTGGCACTGGTGCCACCTCTGGTCTGTGAACCATCCTGCGTATGGTGGGTTCTAAGGAGCCAGCCGGCCACTCCCAGCCACAGGCCACCAAAAAAAATCAACGGCACTTTTCCCTGGAAAACAAAACTCGCCTGCCAACTTTTTGATGGCAGATTGCAGGAGCCGCTTGATACTATCAAATCAGCCCAACTTGGCACTGGTGCCACCTTGGCTCTGGGAACCATCCTGCCTATTGTGGATTTTCAGGGGTCAGCCGGCCACTCTCAGCCATATGCCCTCAAACACAAACCACGGACCTTTTCTCTGGCAAACAAAACTCAACTGCCCCTCTTCTGGATGGCAAATTGCAGGACGCACTTGGTACTACAAAAACAGCCTGACTTGGCACTGGTGCCACCTTGGGTCTGGTCACCATCCTGCGTATCGTGGATTTTAAGGAGCCAGCCGGCCACTCCCAGCCTTAGGCCCCCAGACACAAAACACGGCCCTTTTCTCTGGCAAACAAAACTCAGCTGCCCCGCTTCCGGATGGCAGATTGCAGGAGCCATTTTGCACCATCAAACCAGCCTTACTTGGCACTGGTGCCACCTCTGGTCTGGGAACCATCCTGCGTATCGTGGATTATAATGAGACAGCTGGCCACTCCCAGCCACAGGCCTCCAAACACAAACAACGGCGCTTTTCCCTGGAAAACAAAACTGGCCTGCCAACATTTTAATGGCAGATTGCAGGAGCCACTTTGCACCATCAAACTAGCCCGACTTGGCACTGGTGCCACCTCTGGTCTGGGAACCATCCTGCGTATCGTGGATTCTAATTAGCCAGCCCGCCTCTCCCAGCCACAGGCCCCCAAACACAAACAACGGCGCTTTTCCCTGGAAAACAAAACTCGCCTGCCAACATTTTGATGGCAGATTGCAGGAGCCACTTTGCACCATCAAATCAGCCTGACTTGGCACTGGTGCCAACATGGGTCTGGTAACCATCCTGCCTATCGTAGCTTTTCAGGAGCCAGCCGGTCACTCCCAGCCATAGGCCCCCAGACACAAACCTCGGCCCGTTTCCCTTGCAAACAAAAGTAAGCTACCCCGCTTCTGGATGGCAGATTGCAGGAGCCACTTGGTACTATCAAACCAGCCCGACTTGGAACTGGTGCCACCTCTGGTCTGGGAACCATCCTGCGTATCGTGGATTCTAAGGAGCCTGCCGGCCACTCCCAGCCACAGGCCCCCAAACACAAACAAGGGCACTTTTCCCTGGAAAACAAAACTCGCCTGCAAACTTTTTCATGGCAGATTGCAGGAGCCACTTTTCACCATCAAACTAGCCAGACTTGGCAGTGGTGCCACCTCTGGTCTGGGAACCATCCTGCCTATCGTAGCTTTTCAGGAGCCAGCCGGTCACTCCCAGCCATAGGCCCCCAGACACAAACCTCGGCCCGTTTCCCTGGCAAACAAAAGTAAGCTAACCCGCTTCTGGATGGCAGATTGCAGGAGCTATATAGTACTATCAAACCAGCCCGACTTGGCACTGGTGCCACCTTGGCTCTGGGAACCATCCTGCCTATTGTTTATTTTCAGGGGTCAGCCGGCCACTCTCAGCCATATGCCCTCAAACACAAACCACGGCCCTTTTCTCTGGCAAACAAAACTCAACTGCCCCTCTTCTGGATGGTAAATTGCAGGACGCACTTGGTACTACAAAAACAGCACAACTTGGCACTGGTGCCACCTTGGGTCTGGTCACCATCCTGCGTATCGAGCATTTTAAGAAGCCAGCCGGCCACTCCCAGCCATATGCCCCCAAAAAAAAACCACGGACCTTTTCTCTGGCAAATAAAACTCAGCTGCCCCGCTTCTGGATGGCAGATTGCAGGAGCCACTTTGCACCATCAAACCAGCCCGACTTGGCACTGGTGCCACATCTGGTCTGGGAACCATCCTGCGTATCGTGGATTCTAAGGAGCCAGCTGGCCACTCCCAGCCACAGGCCACCAAAAAAAATCAACGGCACTTTTCCCTGGAAAACAAAACTCGCCTGCCAACTTTTTGACGACAGATTGCAGGAGCCGCTTGATACTATCAAATCAGCCCAACTTGGCACTGGTGCCACCATGGGTCTGGTAACCATCCTGCCTATTGTGGATTTTCAGGGGTCAGCCGGCCACTCTCAGCCATATGCCCTCAAACACAAACCATGGCCCTTTTCTCTGGCAAACAAAACTCAGCTGCCCCTCTTCTGGATGGCAAATTGCAGGACGCACTTGGTACTACAAAAACAGCAAAACTTGGCACTGGTGCCACCTTGGGTCTGGTCACCATCCTGCGTATCGAGCATTTTAAGGAGCCAGCCGGCCACTCCCAGCCATAGGCCCCCAGACACAAACCACGGCCCTTTTCTCTGGCAAACAAAACTCAGCTGCCCCGCTTCTGGATGGCAGATTGCAGGAGCAACTTAGCACCATCAAACCAGCCCGACTTGGCACTGGTGCCACCTCTGGTCTGGTCACCATCCTGCGTATCGTGGATTCTAATTAGCCAGCCCGCCACTCCCAGCCACAGGCCCCCAAATACAAACAACAGCGCTTTTCCCTGGAAAACAAAACTCGCCTGCCAACATTTTGATGGCAGATTGCAGGAGCCACTTTGCACCATCAAACCAGCCCGACTTGGCACTGGTGCCACCTCTGGTCTGGGAACCATCCTGCGTATCGTGGATTCTAAGGAGCCAGCCGGCCACTCCCAGCCATAGGCCCCCAAACACAAACAACGGCGCTTTCCCCTGGAAAACAAAACTCGCCTGCCAACTTTTTGATGGCAGATTGCAGGAGCCGCTTGGTACTATCAAATCAGCCCAACTTGGCACTGGTGCCACCATGAGTCTTCTAACCATCCTGCCTATCGTAGCTTTTCAGGAGCCAGCCAGTCACTCCCAGCCATAGGCCCCCAGACACAAACCTCGGCCCGTTTCCCTTGCAAACAAAAGTAAGCTGCCCCGCTTCTGGATGGCAGATTGCAGGGGCCACTTGGTACTATCAAACAAGCCCGACTTGGAACTGGTGCCACCTCTGGTCTGGGAACCATCCTGCGTATCGTGGATTCTAAGGAGCCAGCCGGCCACTCCCAGCCATAGGCCCCCAGACACAAACCACGGCCCTTTTCCTTGGCAAAAAAAAGTAAGCTGCCCCGCTTCTGGATGGCAGATTGCAGGAGCCACTTGTTACTATCAAACCAGCCCAACATGGCACTGCTGCCACCATGGGTCTGGTAGCCATTCTGCCTATGGCAGCTTTTCAGGAGCCAGCCGGCCACTCCCAGCCACAGGCCCCCAAACAAAAACAACGGCGCTTTTCCCTGGAAAACAGAACTCGCCTGCCAACTTTTTGATGGCAGATTGCAGGAGCCACTTTGCACCATCAAACTAGCCCGACTTGGCACTGGTGCCACCATGGTCTGCGAACCATCCTGCGTATCGTGGATTCTAATTAGCCAGCCCGCCACTCCCAGCCGCAGGCCCCCAAATACAAACAACGGCGCTTTTCCCTGGAAAACAAAACTCGCCTGCCAACATTTTGATGGCAGATTGCAGGAGCCACTTTGCACCATCAAACCAGCCCGACATGGCACTGGTGCCACCTCTGGTCTGGGAACCATCCTGCGTATCGTGGATTCTAAGGAGCCAGCCGGCCACTCCCAGCCATAGGCCCCCAAACACAAACAACGGCGCTTTCCCCTGGAAAACAAAACTCGCCTGCCAACTTTTTGATGGCAGATTGCAGGAGCCGCTTGGTACTATCAAATCAGCCCAACGTGGCACTGGTGCCACCATGAGTCTTCTAACCATCCTGCCTATCGTAGCTTTTCAGGAGCCAGCCAGTCACTCCCAGCCATAGGCCCCCAGACACAAACCTCGGCCCGTTTCCCTTGCAAACAAAAGTAAGCTGCCCCGCTTCTGGATGGCAGATTGCAGGGGCCACTTGGTACTATCAAACAAGCCCGACTTGGAACTGGTGCCACCTCTGGTCTGGGAACCATCCTGCGTATCGTGGATTCTAATTAGCCAGCCGGCCACTCCCAGCCACAGGCCACCAAAAAAAATCAACGGCACTTTTCCCTGGAAAACAAATCTCGCCTGCCAACTTTTTGATGGCAGATTGCAGGAGCCACTTGGTACTATCAAACCAGCCCAACTTGGCACTGCTGCCACCATGGCTCTGGTCACCATCCTGCCTATCGTAGCTTTTCAGGAGCCAGCCGGTCACTCCCAGCCATAGGCCCCCAGACAAAAACCTCGGCCCGTTTCCCTGGCAAACAAAATTAAGCTACTCCGCTTCTGGATGGCAGATTGCAGGAGCTATTTAGTACTATCAAACCAGCCCAACTTGGCACTGGTGCCACCTTGGCTCTGGGAACCATCCTGCGTATCGGGGATTTTAAGGAGCCAGCCGGCCACTCCCAGCCATAGGCCCCCAGACACAAACCACGGCCCGTTTCCTTGGCAAACAAAAGTAAGCTGCCCTGCTTCTGGATGGCAGATTGCAGGAGCCACTTTGTGGTATCAAACCAGCCCGTCTTGGCACTGGTGCCACCACTGGTCTGGGAACCATCCTGCGTAACGTGGATTATAAGGAGCCAGCTGGCCACTCCCAGCCACAGGCCCCCAAACACAAACAATGGCGCTTTTCCCTGGAAAACAAAACAGGCCTGCCAACTTTTTAATGGCAGATTGCAGGAGCCACTTTGCACCATCAAACTCGCCCGACTTGGCAATGGTGCCACCTCTGGTCTGGGAACCATCCTGCGTATCGTGGATTCTAAGGAGCCAGCCGGCCACTCCCAGCCACAGGCCCCCAAACACAAACAACGGCGCTTTCCCCTGGAAAACAAAACTCGCCTGCCAACTTTTTGATGGCAGATTGCAGGAGCCACTTTGCACCATCAAACCAGCCCGACTTGGCCCTGGTGCCACCTCTGGTCTGGGAACCATCCTGCGTATCGTGGATTCTAATTAGCCAGCCGGCCACTCCCAGCCACAGGCCCCCAAACACAAACAACGGCGCTTTTCCCTGGAAAACTCACCTGCCAAATTTTTGATGGCAGGTTGCAGGAGCCACTTGGTACTATCAAACCAGCCCAACTTGGCACTGGTGCCACCATGGGTCTGGTCACCATCCTGCCTATCGTAGCTTTTCAGGAGCCAGCCAGTCAGTCCCACCCATAGGCCCCCAGAAAAAACCTCGGCCCGTTTCCCTGGCAAACAAAAGTAAGCTAACCCGCTTCTGGATGGCAGATTGCAGGAGCCACTTTGCACCATCAAACTAGCCCGACATGGCACTGGTGCCACCTCTGGTCTGGGAACCATCCTGCGTATCGTGGATTCTAAGGAGCCAGCCGGCCACTCCCAGCCACAAGCCCCCAAACACAAACAACGGCGCTTTTCCCTGGAAAACAAAACTCGCCTGCCAAATTTTTCATGGCAGATTGCAGTAGCCGCTTGGTACTATCAAATCAGCCCAACTTGGCCCTGGTGCCACCATGAGTCTGGTAACCATCCTGCCTATCGTAGCTTTTCAGGAGCCAGCCGGTCACTCCCAGCCATAGGCCCCCAGAGACGAACCTCGGCCCGTTTCCCTGGCAAACAAAAGTAAGCTGCCCCACTTCTGGATGGCAGATTGCAGGAGCCACTTGGTACTATCAAACCAGCCCGACTTGGAACTGGTGCCACCTCTGGTCTGGGAACCATCCTGCGTATCGTGGATTCTAAGGAGCCAGCCGGCCACTCCCAGCCACAGGCCACCAAAAAAAATCAACGGCACTTTTCCCTGGAAAACAAAACTTGTCTGCCAACTTTTTGATGGCAGATTGCACGAGCCGCTTGATACTATCAAATCAGCCCAACTTGGCCCTGGAGCCACCATGGGTCTGGTAACCATCCTGCCTATCGTAGCTTTTCAGGAGCCAGCCGGTCACTCCCAGCCATAGGCCCCAAGACAAAAACCTCGGCCCGTTTCCCTGGCAAACAAAAGTAAGCTGCCCCGCTTCTGGATGGCAGATTGCAGGAGCCACTTGGTTCTATCAAACCAGCCCGACTTGGAACTGGTGCCACCTCTGGTCTGTGAACCATCCTGCGTATCGTGGGTTCTAAGGAGCCAGCCGGCCACTCCCAGCCACAGTCCACCAAACACAAACAACGGCACTTTTCCCTGGAAAACAAAACTCGCCTGCAAACTTTTTCATGGCAGATTGCAGGAGCCACTTTGCATCATCAAACTAGCCCGACATGGCACTGGTGCCACCTCTGGTCTGGGAACCATCCTGCGTATCGTGGATTCTAATTAGCCAGCCGGCCACTCCCAGCCATAGGCCCCCAAACACAAACAACAGCGCTTTTCCCTGGAAAACAAAACTCGCCTGCCAACTTTTTGATGGCAGATTGCAGGAGCCGCTTGGTACTATCAAATCAGCCCAACTTGGCACTGGTGCCACCATGGGTCTGGTCACCATCCTGCCTATCGTAGCTTTTCAGGAGCCAGCCGGTCACTCCCAGCCATAGGCCCCCAGACACAAACCTCGGCCCGTTTCCCTGGCAAACAAAAGTAAGCTGCCCCGCTTCTGGATGGCAGATTGCAGGAGCCACTTGGTACTATCAAACCAGCCCGACTTGGAACTGGTGCCACCTCTGGTCTGGGAACCATCCTGCGTATCGTGGATTCTAAGGAGCCAGCCGGCCACTCCCAGCCACAGGCCACCAAAAAAAATCAACGGCACTTTTCCCTGGAAAACAAAACTCGTCTGCCAACTTTTTGATGGCAGATTGCACGAGCCGCTTGATACTATCAAATCAGCCCAACTTGGCACTGGAGCCACCATGGGTCTGGTAACCATCCTGCCTATCGTAGCTTTTCAGGAGCCAGCCGGTCACTCCCAGCCATAGGCCCCCAGACAAAAACCTCGGCCCGTTTCCCTGGCAAACAAAAGTAAGCTGCCCCGCTTCTGGATGGCAGATTGCAGGAGCCACTTGGTTCTATCAAACCAGCCCGACTTGGAACTGGTGCCACCTCTGGTCTGTGAACCATCCTGCGTATCCTGGGTTCTAAGGAGCCAGCCGGCCACTCCCAGCCACAGTCCACCAAACACAAACAACGGCACTTTTCCCTGGAAAACAAAACTCGCCTGCAAACTTTTTCATGGCAGATTGCAGGAGCCACTTTGCATCATCAAACTAGCCCGACATGGCACTGGTGCCACCTCTGGTCTGGGAACCATCCTGCGTATCGTGGATTCTAATTAGCCAGCCGGCCACTCCCAGCCATAGGCCCCCAAACACAAACAACAGCGCTTTTCCCTGGAAAACAAAACTCGCCTGCCAACTTTTTGATGGCAGATTGCAGGAGCCGCTTGGTACTATCAAATCAGCCCAACTTGGCACTGGTGCCACCATGGGTCTGGTCACCATCCTGCCTATCGTAGCTTTTCAGGAGCCAGCCGGTCACTCCCAGCCATAGGCCCCCAGACACAAACCTCGGCCCGTTTCCCTGGCAAACAAAAGTAAGCTGCCCCGCTTCTGGATGGCAGATTGCAGGAGCCACTTGGTACTATCAAACCAGCCCGACTTGGAACTGGTGCCGCCGCTGGTCTGGGAACCATCCTGCGTATCGTGGATTCTAAGGAGCCAGCCGGCCACTCCCAGCCACAGGCCACCAAAAAAAATCAACGCCACTTTTCCCTGGAAAACAAAACTGGCCGGCCAACTTTTTCATGGCAGATTGCAGGAGCCACTTTTCACCATCAAATTAGCCCGACTTGGCCCTGGTGCCACCTCTGGTCTGGGAACCATCCTGCCTATCGTAGCTTTTCAGGAGCCAGCCGGTCACTCCCAGCCATAGGCCCCCAGACACAAAGCTCGGCCCGTTTCCCTGGCAAACAAAATTAAGCGGCCCCACTTCTGGATGGCAGATTGCAGGAGCTATTTAGTACTATCAAACCAGCCCGACTTGGCACTGGTGCCACCTTGGCTCTGGGAACCATCCTGCCTATTGTGGATTTTCAGGGGTCAGCCGGCCACTCTCAGCCATATGCCCCCAAAATAAAACCACGGCCCTTTTCTCCAGCAAACAAAACTCAACTGCCCCTCTTCTGGATGGCAAATTGCAGGACGCACTTGGTACTACAAAAACAGCACAACTTGGCACTGGTGCCACCTTGGGTCTGGTCACCATCCTGCGTATCGAGCATTTTAAGGAGCCAGCCGTCCAATCCCAGCCATATGCCCCCAAAAAAAAACCACGGTCCGTTTCTCTGGCAAACAAAACTCAGCTGCCCCGCTTCTGGATGGCAGATTGCAGGAGCCACATGGTACTATCAAACCAGCCTGACTTGGCACTGGTGCCACCTTGGGTCTGTGAACCATCCTGCGTATTGTGGATTGTCAGGAGCCAGCCGACCACTCTCGGCCACAGACCCCAATCAAAAACAACGGCCCGATTCACAGGCAAAAAAAACTCAGCTGCCCCACTTCTGGATGGGAGATTGCAGGAGGCGCTTGACGCTGTAAAAACAGCCCGACTTGGCACTGGTGCCACCTTGGGTCTGGTAACCATGCTGCGTATCATGGAATTTCAGGAGCCAGCCGGCCACTGCCAGCCACAGGACCCAAACACATACCACAGCCCTTTTCTCTGGCAAGCAAAACTCAGCTGCCCCGCTTCTGGATGGCAGATTGCAGGGGCCACTTGCTACTATAAAACCAGCCCAACTTGGCACTGCTGCCACCATGGGTCTGGTCACCATCCTGCCTATCGTAGCTTTTCAGGAGCCAGCCGGCCACTCCCAGCCACAGGCCCCCAAACAAAAACAACGGCGCTTTTCCCTGGAAAACAAAACTCGCCTGGCAACATTTTGATGGCAGATTGCAGGGACCACTTGGTACTATCAAACCAGCCCAACTTGGCACTGGTTCCACCATGGGTCTGGTAACCATCCAGCCTATTGTAGCTTTTCAGGAGCCAGCCGGTCACTCCCAGCCATAGGCCCCAGAAAAAAAGCTCTGCCCGTTTCCCGGGCAAGCAAAAGTATGCTACCCCGCTTCAGAATGGCAGATTGCAGGAGCCACTTTGCACCATCAAACCAGCCCGACTTGGCACTGGTGCCACCATGGGTCTGGGAACCATCCTGCGTATTGTGGATTCTAAGGAGCCAGCTGGCCACTCCCAGCCACAGGCCCCCAAACACAAACCTCAGCCCGTTTCCATGGCAAACAAAAGTAAGCTACCCCGCTTCTGGATGGCAGATTGCAGGAGCCACTTTGCACCATCAAACTAGCCCGACTTGGCACTGGTGCCACCTCTGGTCTGGGAACCATCCTGCCTATCGTAGCTTTTCAGGAGCCAGCCGGTCACTCCCAGCCATAGGCCCCCAGACACAAACCTCGGCCCGTTTCCCTGGCAAACAAAATTAAGCTGCCCTGCTTCTGGATGGCAGATTGCAGGAGCTATTTAGTACTATCAAACCAGCCCAACTTGGCACTGGTGCCACCTTGGCTCTGGGAACCATCCTGCCTATTGTGGATTTTCAGGGGTCAGCCGGCCACTCTCAGCCATATGCCCTCAAACACAAACCACGGCCCTTTTCTCTGGCAAAGAAAACTCAGCTGCCCCGCTTCTGGATGGCAGATTGCAGGAGGCACTTGGTACTATCAAACCAGCCCGACTTGGCACTGGTGCCACCTTGGGTCTGTGAACCATCCTGCGTATTGTGGATTGACAGGAGCCACCCGACCACTCCCATCCACAGGCCCCCAAACAAAATCAACGGCGCATTTCCCTGGAAAACAAAACTGGCCTGCCAACTTTTTGATGGCAGATTGCAGGAGCCACTTTGCACCATCAAACTAGCCCGACTTGGCACTGGTGCCACCATGGTCTGGGAACCTTCCTGCGTATCGTGGATTCTAATTAGACAGCCAGCCACTCCCAGCCACAGGCCCCCAAACACAAACAACAGCGCTTTCCCCTGGAAAACAAAACTCGCCTGCCAACTATTTGATGGCAGGTTGCAGGAGCCACTTGGTACTATCAAATCAGCCCAACTTGGCACTGGTGCCACCATGAGTCTGGTAACCATCCTGCCTATCGTAGCTTTTCAGGAGGCAGCCGGTCACTCCCAGCCATAGGCCCCCAGAGACGAACCTCGGCCCGTTTCCCTGGCAAACAAAAGTAAGCTGCCCCGCTTCTGGATGGCAGATTGCAGGAGCCACTTGGTACTATCAAACCAGCCCGACTTGGAACTGGTGCCACCTCTGGTCTGGGAACCATCCTGCGTATCGTGGATTCTAAGGAGCCAGCCGGCCACTCCCAGCCACAGGCCACCAAAAAAAATCAACGGCACTTTTCCCTGGAAAATAAAACTCGTCTGCCAACTTTTTGATGGCAGATTGCACGAGCCGCTTGATACTATCAAATCAGCCCAACTTGGCACTGGAGCCACCATGGGTCTGGTAACCATCCTGCCTATCGTAGCTTTTCAGGAGCCAGCCGGTCACTCCCAGCCATAGGCCCCCAGACAAAAACCTCGGCCCGTTTCCCTGGCAAACAAAAGTAAGCTGCCCCGCTTCTGGATGGCAGATTGCAGGAGCCACTTGGTTCTATCAAACCAGCCCGACTTGGAACTGGTGCCACCTCTGGTCTGTGAACCATCCTGCGTATCGTGGGTTCTAAGGAGCCAGCCGGCCACTCCCAGCCACAGTCCACCAAACACAAACAACGGCACTTTTCCCTGGAAAACAAAACTCGCCTGCAAACTTTTTCATGGCAGATTGCAGGAGCCACTTTGCATCATCAAACTAGCCCGACATGGCACTGGTGCCACCTCTGGTCTGGGAACCATCCTGCGTATCGTGGATTCTAATTAGCCAGCCGGCCACTCCCAGCCATAGGCCCCCAAACACAAACAACAGCGCTTTTCCCTGGAAAACAAAACTCGCCTGCCAACTTTTTGATGGCAGATTGCAGGAGCCGCTTGGTACTATCAAATCAGCCCAACTTGGCACTGGTGCCACCATGGGTCTGGTCACCATCCTGCCTATCGTAGCTTTTCAGGAGCCAGCCGGTCACTCCCAGCCATAGGCCCCCAGACACAAACCTCGGCCCGTTTCCCTGGCAAACAAAAGTAAGCTGCCCCGCTTCTGGATGGCAGATTGCAGGAGCCACTTGGTACTATCAAACCAGCCCGACTTGGAACTGGTGCCACCTCTGGTCTGGGAACCATCCTGCGTATCGTGGATTCTAAGGAGCCAGCCGGCCACTCCCAGCCACAGGCCACCAAAAAAAATCAACGGCACTTTTCCCTGGAAAACAAAACTCGTCTGCCAACTTTTTGATGGCAGATTGCACGAGCCGCTTGATACTATCAAATCAGCCCAACTTGGCACTGGAGCCACCATGGGTCTGGTAACCATCCTGCCTATCGTAGCTTTTCAGGAGCCAGCCGGTCACTCCCAGCCATAGGCCCCCAGACAAAAACCTCGGCCCGTTTCCCTGGCAAACAAAAGTAAGCTGCCCCGCTTCTGGATGGCAGATTGCAGGAGCCACTTGGTTCTATCAAACCAGCCCGACTTGGAACTGGTGCCACCTCTGGTCTGTGAACCATCCTGCGTATCCTGGGTTCTAAGGAGCCAGCCGGCCACTCCCAGCCACAGTCCACCAAACACAAACAACGGCACTTTTCCCTGGAAAACAAAACTCGCCTGCAAACTTTTTCATGGCAGATTGCAGGAGCCACTTTGCATCATCAAACTAGCCCGACATGGCACTGGTGCCACCTCTGGTCTGGGAACCATCCTGCGTATCGTGGATTCTAATTAGCCAGCCGGCCACTCCCAGCCATAGGCCCCCAAACACAAACAACAGCGCTTTTCCCTGGAAAACAAAACTCGCCTGCCAACTTTTTGATGGCAGATTGCAGGAGCCGCTTGGTACTATCAAATCAGCCCAACTTGGCACTGGTGCCACCATGGGTCTGGTCACCATCCTGCCTATCGTAGCTTTTCAGGAGCCAGCCGGTCACTCCCAGCCATAGGCCCCCAGACACAAACCTCGGCCCGTTTCCCTGGCAAACAAAAGTAAGCTGCCCCGCTTCTGGATGGCAGATTGCAGGAGCCACTTGGTACTATCAAACCAGCCCGACTTGGAACTGGTGCCGCCGCTGGTCTGGGAACCATCCTGCGTATCGTGGATTCTAAGGAGCCAGCCGGCCACTCCCAGCCACAGGCCACCAAAAAAAATCAACGCCACTTTTCCCTGGAAAACAAAACTGGCCGGCCAACTTTTTCATGGCAGATTGCAGGAGCCACTTTTCACCATCAAATTAGCCCGACTTGGCCCTGGTGCCACCTCTGGTCTGGGAACCATCCTGCCTATCGTAGCTTTTCAGGAGCCAGCCGGTCACTCCCAGCCATAGGCTCCCAGACACAAAGCTCGGCCCGTTTCCCTGGCAAACAAAATTAAGCGGCCCCACTTCTGGATGGCAGATTGCAGGAGCTATTTAGTACTATCAAACCAGCCCGACTTGGCACTGGTGCCACCTTGGCTCTGGGAACCATCCTGCCTATTGTGGATTTTCAGGGGTCAGCCGGCCACTCTCAGCCATATGCCCCCAAAATAAAACCACGGCCCTTTTCTCCAGCAAACAAAACTCAACTGCCCCTCTTCTGGATGGCAAATTGCAGGACGCACTTGGTACTACAAAAACAGCACAACTTGGCACTGGTGCCACCTTGGGTCTGGTCACCATCCTGCGTATCGAGCATTTTAAGGAGCCAGCCGTCCAATCCCAGCCATATGCCCCCAAAAAAAAACCACGGTCCGTTTCTCTGGCAAACAAAACTCAGCTGCCCCGCTTCTGGATGGCAGATTGCAGGAGCCACATGGTACTATCAAACCAGCCTGACTTGGCACTGGTGCCACCTTGGGTCTGTGAACCATCCTGCGTATTGTGGATTGTCAGGAGCCAGCCGACCACTCTCGGCCACAGACCCCAATCAAAAACAACGGCCCGATTCACAGGCAAAAAAAACTCAGCTGCCCCACTTCTGGATGGGAGATTGCAGGAGGCGCTTGACGCTGTAAAAACAGCCCGACTTGGCACTGGTGCCACCTTGGGTCTGGTAACCATGCTGCGTATCATGGAATTTCAGGAGCCAGCCGGCCACTGCCAGCCACAGGACCCAAACACATACCACAGCCCTTTTCTCTGGCAAGCAAAACTCAGCTGCCCCGCTTCTGGATGGCAGATTGCAGGGGCCACTTGCTACTATAAAACCAGCCCAACTTGGCACTGCTGCCACCATGGGTCTGGTCACCATCCTGCCTATCGTAGCTTTTCAGGAGCCAGCCGGCCACTCCCAGCCACAGGCCCCCAAACAAAAACAACGGCGCTTTTCCCTGGAAAACAAAACTCGCCTGGCAACATTTTGATGGCAGATTGCAGGGACCACTTGGTACTATCAAACCAGCCCAACTTGGCACTGGTTCCACCATGGGTCTGGTAACCATCCAGCCTATTGTAGCTTTTCAGGAGCCAGCCGGTCACTCCCAGCCATAGGCCCCAGAAAAAAAGCTCTGCCCGTTTCCCGGGCAAGCAAAAGTATGCTACCCCGCTTCAGAATGGCAGATTGCAGGAGCCACTTTGCACCATCAAACCAGCCCGACTTGGCACTGGTGCCACCATGGGTCTGGGAACCATCCTGCGTATTGTGGATTCTAAGGAGCCAGCTGGCCACTCCCAGCCACAGGCCCCCAAACACAAACCTCAGCCCGTTTCCATGGCAAACAAAAGTAAGCTACCCCGCTTCTGGATGGCAGATTGCAGGAGCCACTTTGCACCATCAAACTAGCCCGACTTGGCACTGGTGCCACCTCTGGTCTGGGAACCATCCTGCCTATCGTAGCTTTTCAGGAGCCAGCCGGTCACTCCCAGCCATAGGCCCCCAGACACAAACCTCGGCCCGTTTCCCTGGCAAACAAAATTAAGCTGCCCTGCTTCTGGATGGCAGATTGCAGGAGCTATTTAGTACTATCAAACCAGCCCAACTTGGCACTGGTGCCACCTTGGCTCTGGGAACCATCCTGCCTATTGTGGATTTTCAGGGGTCAGCCGGCCACTCTCAGCCATATGCCCTCAAACACAAACCACGGCCCTTTTCTCTGGCAAAGAAAACTCAGCTGCCCCGCTTCTGGATGGCAGATTGCAGGAGGCACTTGGTACTATCAAACCAGCCCGACTTGGCACTGGTGCCACCTTGGGTCTGTGAACCATCCTGCGTATTGTGGATTGACAGGAGCCACCCGACCACTCCCATCCACAGGCCCCCAAACAAAATCAACGGCGCTTTTCCCTGGAAAACAAAACTGGCCTGCCAACTTTTTGATGGCAGATTGCAGGAGCCACTTTGCACCATCAAACTAGCCCGACTTGGCACTGGTGCCACCATGGTCTGGGAACCTTCCTGCGTATCGTGGATTCTAATTAGACAGCCAGCCACTCCCAGCCACAGGCCCCCAAACACAAACAACAGCGCTTTCCCCTGGAAAACAAAACTCGCCTGCCAACTATTTGATGGCAGATTGCAGGAGCCGCTTGGTACTATCAATTCAGCCCAACGTGGCACTGGTGCCACCATGAGTCTAGTAACCATACTGCCTATCGTAGCTATTCAGGAGCCAGCCAGTCACTCCCAGCCATAGGCCCCCAGACAAAAACCTCGGCCCGTTTCCCTTGCAAACAAAAGTAAGCTGCCCCGATTCTGGATTGCAGATTGCAGGAGCCACTTGGTACTATCAAACAAGCCCGACTTGGAACTGGTGCCACCTCTGGTCTGGGAACCATCCTGCGTATCGTGGATTCTAAGGAGCCAGCCGGCCACTCCCAGCCACAGGCCCCCAAACAAAATCAACGGCGCTTTTGTCTGGCAAACAAAACTCGCCTGCCAACATTTTGATGGCAGATTGCAGGAGCCACTTGGTACTATCAATTCAGCCCGACTTGGCACTGGTGCCACCATGGGTCTGGTCACCATCCTGCCTATCGTAGCTTTTCAGGACCCAGCCGGTCACTCCCAGCCATCGGCCCCCAGACACAAACCACGGCCCGTTTCCCTGGCAAACAAAAGTAAGCTGCCCCACTTCTGGATGGCAGATTGCAGGACGCACTTGGTACTATCAAACCAGCCTACCTTGGCAATGGTGCAACCTTGGGTCTGGGAACCATCCTGCGTATCGTGGATTCTAAGGAGCCAGCCGGCCATTCCCAGCCACAGGCCACCAAACACAAACAACGGCACTTTTCCCTGGAAAACCAAACTCGCCTGCCAACTTTTTGATGGCAGATTGCAGGAGCCACTTGGTACTATCAAATCAGCCCAACTTGGCACTGGTGCCACCATGGGTCTGGTAACCGTCCTGCCTATCGTAGCTTTACAGGAGCCAGCCGGTCACTTCCAGCCATAGGCCCCCATACACAAACCTCGGCCCGTTTCCCTGGCAAACAAAAGTAAGCTGCCCCGCTTCTGGATGGCAGATTGCAGGAGCCACTTGGTACTATCAAACCAGCCCGGCTTGGCACTGGTGCCACCTCTGGTCTGTGAACCATCCTGCGTATCGTGGGTTCTAAGGAGCCAGCCGGCCACTCCCAGCCACAGTCCACCAAACACAAACAACGGCACTTTTCCCTGGAAAACAAAACTCGCCTGCAAACTTTTTCATGGCAGATTGCAGGAGCCACTTTGCATCATCAAACTAGCCCGACATGGCACTGGTGCCACCTCTGGTGTGGGAACCATCCTGCGTATCGTGGATTCTAATTAGCCAGCCGGCCACTCCCAGCCATAGGCCCCCAAACACAAACAACGGCGCTATTCCCTGGAGAACAAAACTCGCCTGCCAACTTTTTGATGGCAGATTGCAGGAGCCACTTGGTACTATCAAATCAGCCCAACTTGGCCCTGGTGCCACCATGGGTCTGGTCACCATCCTGCCTATCGTAGCTTTTCAGGAGCCAGCCGGTCACTCCCAGACATAGGCCCCAAGACACAAACCTCGGCCCGTTTCCCTGGCAAACAAAAGTAAGCTGCCCCGCTTCTGGATGGCAGATTGCAGGAGCCACTTGGTACTATCAAACCAGTCCGACTTGGAACTGGTGCCACCTCTGGTCTGCGAACCATCCTGCGTATCGTAGCTTTTCAGGAGCCAGCCGGCCACTCCCAGCCATAGTCCCCCAGACACAAACCTCGGCCCGTTTCTCTTGCAAACAAAATTAAGCGGCCCCACTTCTGGATGGCAGATTGCAGGAGCTATTTAGTACTATCAAACCAGCCCGACTTGGCACTGGTGCCACCTTGGCTCTGGGAACCATCCTGCCTTTTGTGGATTTTCAGGGGTCAGCCGGCCACTCTCAGCCATATGCCCCCAAAAAAAAACCACGGCCCTTTTCTCTGGCAAACAAAACTCAACTGCCCCTCTTCTGGATGGCAAATTGCAGGACGCACTTGGTACTACAAAAACAGCACAACTTGGCACTGGTGCCACCTTGGGTCTGGTCACCATCCTGCGTATCGAGCATTTTAAGGAGCCAGCCGGCCACTCCCAGCCATATGCCCCCAAAAAAAAACCACGGCCCGTTTCTCTGGCAAACAAAACTCAGCTGCCCCGCTTCTGGATGGCAGATTGCAGGAGCCACTTTCTGGTATCAAACCGGCCCAACTTAGAACTGGTGCCACCACTGGTCTCGGAACCATCCTTCGTATCGTGGATTCTAAGGAGCCAGCCGACCACTCCCAGCCACAGGACCCCAAACACAAACAACGGCGCTTTTCCCTGGAAAACTAAACTCGCCTCCAACATTTTGATGGCAGATTGCTGGGACCACTTGGTACTATCAAACCAGCCCGACTTGGCAATGATTCCACCATGGGTCTGGTCACCATCCTGCCTATCGTAGCTTTTCAGGAGCCAGCCGGTCACTCCCAGCCATAGGCCCCAGACAAAAAGCTCTGCCCGTTTCCCGGGCAAACAAAAGTATGCTACCCCGCATCAGGATGGCAGATTGCAGGAGCCACTTTGCACCATCAAACCAGCCCGACTTGGCACTGGTGCCACCTCTGGTCTGGAAACCTTCCTGCGTATTGTGGATTCTAAGGAGCCAGCTGGCCACTCCCAGCCACAGGCCCCCAAACACAAACCTCAGCCCGTTTCCATGGCAAACAAAAGTAAGCTACCCCGCTTCTGGATGGCAGATTGCAGGAGCCACTTTGCACCATCAAACTAGCCCGACTTGGCACTGCTGCCACCTCTGGTCTGGGAACCATCCTGCCTATCGTAGCTTTTCAGGAGCCAGCCGGTCACTCCCAGCCATAGGCCCCCAGACACAAACCTCGGCCCGTTTCCCTGGCAAACAAAATTAAGCTGCCCTGCTTCTGGATGGCAGATTGCAGGAGCTATTTAGTACTATCAAATCAGCCCAACTTGGCACTGGTGCCACCTTGGCTCTGGGAACCATCCTGCCTATTGTGGATTTTCAGGGGTCAGCCGGCCACTCTCAGCCATATGCCCTCAAACACAAACCACGGCCCTTTTCTCTGGCAAAGAAAACTCAGCTGCCCCGCTTCTGGATGGCAGATTGCAGGAGACACTTTGCACCATCAAACCAGCCCGACTTGGCACTGGTGCCACCTCTGGTCTGGGAACCATCCTGCGTATTGTGGATTGACAGGAGACAGCCGACCACTCCCAGCCACAGGCCCCCAAACAAAAACAACGGCGCTTTTCCCTGGAAAACAAAACTGGCCTGCCAACTTTTTGATGGCAGGTTGCAGGAGCCACTTTGCACCATCAAACTAGCCCGACTTGGCACTGGTGCCACCTCTGGTCTGGGAACCATCCTGCGTATCGTGGATTCTAATTAGCCAGCCGGCCACTCCCAGCCACAGGCCCCCAAACACAAACAACGGCGCTTTTCCCTGGAAAACAAAACTCGCATGCCAACATTTTGATGGCAGATTGCAGGAGCCACTTGGTACTATCAAACCAGCCCAACTTGGCACTGGTGCCACCATGGGTCTGGTCACCATCCTGCCTATCGTAGCTTTTCAGGAGCCAGCCGGTCAGTCACACCCATAGGGCGCCAAGTCACAACCTCGGCACGTTTCCCTGGCAAACAAAAGTAAGCTGCCCCGCTTCTGGATGGTAGATTGCAGGAGCCACTTGGTACTATCAAACCAGCCCGACTTGGCAATGGTGCCACCTCTGGTCTGGGAACCATCCTGCGTATCGTGGATTCTAAGGAGCCAGCCGGCCACTCCCAGCCACAGGCCGCCAAACAAAATCAACGGCGCTTTTCTCTGGCAAACAAAACTCGCCTGCCAACTTTTTGATGGCAGATTGCAGGAGGCACTTGGTACTATCAAACCAGCCCGACTTGGCACTGGTGCCACCATGGGTCTGGTCACCATCGTGCCTATGGTAGCTTTTCAGGAGCCAGCCGGTCACTCCCAGCCATCGGCCCCCAGACACAAACCACGGCCCGTTTCCCTGGCAAACCAAAGTAAGCTGCCCCACTTCTGGATGGCAGATTGCAGGACGCACTTGGTACTATCAAACCAGCCTACCTTGGCAATGGTGCAACCTTGGGTCTGGGAACCATCCTGCGTATCGTGGATTCTAAGGAGCCAGCCGGCCATTCCCAGCCACAGGCCACCAAACACAAACAACGGCACTCTTCCCTGGAAAACAAAACTCGCCTGCCAACTTTTTGATGGCAGATTGCAGGAGCCACTTGGTACTATCAAATCAGCCCAACGTGGCACTGGTGCCACCATGGGTCTGGTAACCGTCCTGCCTATCGTAGCTTTTCAGGAGCCAGCCGGTCACTTCCAGCCATAGGCCCCCAGACACAAACCTCGGCCCGTTTCCCTGGCAAACAAAAGTAAGCTGCCCCACTTCTGGATGGCAGATTGCAGGAGCCACTTGGTACTATCAAACCAGCCCGACTTGGCACTGGTGCCACCTCTGGTCTGGGAACCATCCCGCGTATCGTGGATTCTAAGGAGCCAGCCGGCCACTCCCAGCCACAGGCCACCAAAAAAAATCAACGGCACTTTTCCCTGGAAAACAAAACTCGCCTGCCAACTTTTTGATGGCAGATTGCAGGAGCCACTTGGTACTATCAAACCAGCCCAACTTGGCACTGGTGCCACCATGGGTCTGGTCACCATCGTGCCTATCGTAGCTTTTCAGGAGCCAGCCGGTCACTCCCAGCCATAGGCCCCCAGACAAAAATCTCGGCCCGTTTCACTGGCAAACAAAATTAAGCTACTCCGCTTCTGGATGGCAGATTGCAGGAGCTATTTAGTACTATCAAACCAGCCCAACTTGGCACTGGTGCCGCCTCTGGTCTGGGAACCATTCTGCGTATCGAGGATTTTAAGGAGCCAGCCGGCCACTCCCAGCCATAGGCCCCCAGACACAAACCACGGCCCTTTTCCTTGGCAAAAAAAAGTAAGCTGCCCCGCTTCTGGATGGCAGATTGCAGGAGCCACTTGGTACTATCAAACCAGCCCAACATGGCACTGCTGCCACCATGGGTCTGGTAGCCATTCTGCCTATGGCAGCTTTTCAGGAGCCAGCCGGCCACTCCCAGCCACAGGCCCCCAAACAAAAACAACGGCGCTTTTCCCTGGAAAACAGAACTCGCCTGCCAACTTTTTGATGGCAGATTGCAGGAGCCGCTTGGTACTATCAAACCAGCCCAACTTGGCACTGGTGCCACCATGGGTCTGGTCACCATCCTGCCTATCGTAGCTTTTCAGGAGCCAGCCGGTCACTCCCAGCCATAGGCCCCCATGCACAAACCACGGCCCGTTTCACTGGCAAACAAAATTAAGCTACTCCGCTTCTGGATGGCAGATTGCAGGAGCTATTTAGTACTATCAAACCAGCCCGACTTGGCACTGGTGCCACCACTGGTCTGGGAACCATCCTGCGTATCGTGGATTATAAGGAGCCAGCCGGCCACTCCCAGCCACAGTCCACCAAACACAAACAACGGCACTTTTCCCTGGAAAACAAAACTCGCCTGCCAACTTTTTCATGGCAGATTGCAGGAGCCACTTTGCACCATCAAACTAGACCGACTTGGCACTGGTGCCACCATGGTCTGCGAACCATCCTGCGTATCGTGGATTCTAATTAGCCAGCCCGCCACTCCCAGCCGCAGGCCCCCAAATACAAACAACGGCGCTTTTCCCTGGAAAACAAAACTCGCCTGCCAACATTTTGATGGCAGATTGCAGGAGCCACTTTGCACCATCAAACCAGCCCGACATGGCACTGGTGCCACCTCTGGTCTGGGAACCATCCTGCGTATCGTGGATTCTAAGGAGCCAGCCGGCCACTCCCAGCCATAGGCCCCCAAACACAAACAACGGCGCTTTCCCCTGGAAAACAAAACTCGCCTGCCAACTTTTTGATGGCAGATTGCAGGAGCCGCTTGGTACTATCAAATCAGCCCAACGTGGCACTGGTGCCACCATGAGTCTTCTAACCATCCTGCCTATCGTAGCTTTTCAGGAGCCAGCCAGTCACTCCCAGCCATAGGCCCCCAGACACAAACCTCGGCCCGTTTCCCTTGCAAACAAAAGTAAGCTGCCCCGCTTCTGGATGGCAGATTGCAGGGGCCACTTGGTACTATCAAACAAGCCCGACTTGGAACTGGTGCCACCTCTGGTCTGGGAACCATCCTGCGTATCGTGGATTCTAAGGAGCCAGCCGGCCACTCCCAGCCACAGGCCACCAAAAAAAATCAACGGCACTTTTCCCAGGAAAACAAATCTCGCCTGCCAACTTTTTGATGGCAGATTGCAGGAGCCACTTGGTACTATCAAACAAGCCCGACTTGGCACTGCTGCCACCATGGGTCTGGTCACCATCGTGCCTATCGTAGCTTTTCAGGAGCCAGCCGGTCACTCCCAGCCATAGGCCCCCAGACAAAAACCTCGGCCCGTTTCCCTGGCAAACAAAATTAAGCTACTCCGCTTCTGGATGGCAGATTGCAGGAGCTATTTAGTACTATCAAACCAGCCCAACTTGGCACTGGTGCCACCTTGGCTCTGGGAACCATCCTGCGTATCGGGGATTTTAAGGAGCCAGCCGGCCACTCCCAGCCATAGGCCCCCAGACACAAACCACGGCCCGTTTCCTTGGCAAACAAAAGTAAGCTGCCCCGCTTCTGGATGGCAGATTGCAGGAGCCACTTTGTGGTATCAAACCAGCCCGTCTTGGCACTGGTGCCACCACTGGTCTGGGAACCATCCTGCGTAACGTGGATTATAAGGAGCCAGCTGGCCACTCCCAGCCACAGGCCCCCAAACACAAACAACGGCGCTTTTCCCTGGAAAACAAAACTGGCCTGCCAACTTTTTAATGGCAGATTGCAGGAGCCACTTTGCACCATCAAACTAGCCCGACTTGGCAATGGTGCCACCTCTGGTCTGGGAACCATCCTGCGTATCGTGGATTCTAAGGAGCCAGCCGGCCACTCCCAGCCACAGGCCCCCAAACACAAACAACGGCGCTCTTCCCTGGAAAACAAAACTCGCCTGCCAACTTTTTGATGGCAGATTGCAGGAGCCACTTTGCACCATCAAACCAGCCCGACTTGGCCCTGGTGCCACCTCTGGTCTGGGAACCATCCTGCGTATCGTGGATTCTAAGGAGCCAGCCGGCCACTCCCAGCCACAAGCCCCCAAAGAAAAACAACGGCGCTTTTCCCTGGAAAACAAAACTCGCCTGCGAAATTTTTGATGGCAGATTGCAGTAGCCGCTTGGTACTATCAAATCAGCCCAACTTGGCACTGGTGCCACCATGAGTCTGGTAACCATCCTGCCTATCGTAGCTTTTCAGGAGCCAGCCGGTCACTCCCAGCCATAGGCCCCCAGAGACGAACCTCGGCCCGTTTCCCTGGCAAACAAAAGTAAGCTGCCCCGCTTCTGGATGGCAGATTGCAGGAGCCACTTGGTACTATCAAACCAGCCCGACTTGGAACTGGTGCCACCTCTGGTCTGGGAACCATCCTGCGTATCGTGGATTCTAAGGAGCCAGCCGGCCACTCCCAGCCACAGGCCACCAAAAAAAATCAACGGCACTTTTCCCTGGAAAACAAAACTCGTCTGCCAACTTTTTGATGGCAGATTGCACGAGCCGCTTGATACTATCAAATCAGCCCAACTTGGCACTGGAGCCACCATGGGTCTGGTAACCATCCTGCCTATCGTAGCTTTTCAGGAGCCAGCCGGTCACTCCCAGCCATAGGCCCCCAGACAAAAACCTCGGCCCGTTTCCCTGGCAAACAAAAGTAAGCTGCCCCACTTCTGGATGGCAGATTGCAGGACCCACTTGGTACTATCAAACCAGCCCGACTTGGAACTGGTGCCACCTCTGGTCTGTGAACCATCCTGCGTATCGTGGGTTCTAAGGAGCCAGCCGGCCACTCCCAGCCACAGTCCACCAAACACAAACAACGGCACTTTTCCCTGGAAAACAAAACTCGCCTGCAAACTTTTTCATGGCAGATTGCAGGAGCCACTTTGCATCATCAAACTAGCCCGACATGGCACTGGTGCCACCTCTGGTCTGGGAACCATCCTGCGTATCGTGGATTCTAATAAGCCAGCCGGCCACTCCCAGCCATAGGCCCCCAAACACAAACAACGGCGCTTTTCCCTGGAAAACAAAACTCGCCTGCCAACTTTTTGATGGCAGATTGCAGGAGCCGCTTGGTACTATCAAATCAGCCCAACTTGGCACTGGTGCCACCATGGGTCTGGTCACCATCCTGCCTATCGTAGCTTTTCAGGAGCCAGCCGGTCACTCCTAGCCATAGGCCCCCAGACACAAACCTCGGCCCGTTTCCCTGGCAAACAAAAGTAAGCTGCCCCGCTTCTGGATGGCAGATTGCAGGAGCCACTTGGTACTATCAAACCAGCCTGACTTGGAACTGGTGCCGCCGCTGGTCTGGGAACCATCCTGCGTATCGTGGATTCTAAGGAGCCAGCCGGCCACTCCCAGCCACAGGCCACCAAACAAAATCAACGCCACTTTGCCCTGGAAAACAAAACTGGCCTGCCAACTTTTTCATGGCAGATTGCAGGAGCCACTTTTCACCATCAAACTAGCCCGACTTGGCCCTGGTGCCACCTCTGGTCTGGGAACCATCCTGCCTATCGTAGCTTTTCAGGAGCCAGCCGGTCACTCCCAGCCATAGGCCCCCAGACACAAAGCTCGGCCCGTTTCCCTGGCAAACAAAATTAAGCGGCCCCACTTCTGGATGGCAGATTGCAGGAGCTATTTAGTACTATCAAACCAGCCCGACTTGGCACTGGTGCCACCTTGGCTCTGGGAACCATCCTGCCTATTGTGGATTTTCAGGGGTCAGCCGGCCACTCTCAGCCATATGCCCCCAAAATAAAACCACGGCCCTTTTCTCCAGCAAACAAAACTCAACTGCCCCTCTTCTGGATGGCAAATTGCAGGACGCACTTGGTACTACAAAAACAGCACAACTTGGCACTGGTGCCACCTTGGGTCTGGTCACCATCCTGCGTATCGAGCATTTTAAGGAGCCAGCCGTCCAATCCCAGCCATATGCCCCCAAAAAAAAACCACGGTCCGTTTCTCTGGCAAACAAAACTCAGCTGCCCTGCTTCTGGATGGCAGATTGCAGGAGCCACATGGTACTATCAAACCAGCCTGACTTGGCACTGGTGCCACCTTGGGTCTGTGAACCATCCTGCGTATTGTGGATTGTCAGGAGCCAGCCGACCACTCTCGGCCACAGACCCCAATCAAAAACAACGGCCCGATTCACAGGCAAAAAAAACTCAGCTGCCCCACTTCTGGATGGGAGATTGCAGGAGGCGCTTGACGCTGTAAAAACAGCCCGACTTGGCACTGGTGCCACCTTGGGTCTGGTAACCATGCTGCGTATCATGGAATTTCAGGAGCCAGCCGGCCACTGCCAGCCACAGGACCCAAACACATACCACAGCCCTTTTCTCTGGCAAGCAAAACTCAGCTGCCCCGCTTCTGGATGGCAGATTGCAGGGGCCACTTGCTACTATAAAACCAGCCCAACTTGGCACTGCTGCCACCATGGGTCTGGTCACCATCCTGCCTATCGTAGCTTTTCAGGAGCCAGCCGGCCACTCCCAGCCACAGGCCCCCAAACAAAAACAACGGCGCTTTTCCCTGGAAAACAAAACTCGCCTGGCAACATTTTGATGGCAGATTGCAGGGACCACTTGGTACTATCAAACCAGCCCAACTTGGCACTGGTTCCACCATGGGTCTGGTAACCATCCAGCCTATTGTAGCTTTTCAGGAGCCAGCCGGTCACTCCCAGCCATAGGCCCCAGAAACAAAGCTCTGCCCGTTTCCCGGGCAAGCAAAAGTATGCTACCCCGCTTCAGGATGGCAGATTGCAGGAGCCACTTTGCACCATCAAACCAGCCCGACTTGGCACTGGTGCCACCATGGGTCTGGGAACCATCCTGCGTATCGTGGATTCTAAGGAGCCAGCTGGCCACTCCCAGCCACAGGCCCCCAAACACAAACCTCAGCCCGTTTCCATGGCAAACAAAAGTAAGCTACCCCGCTTCTGGATGGCAGATTGCAGGAGCCACTTTGCACCATCAAACTAGCCCGACTTGGCACTGGTGCCACCTCTGGTCTGGGAATCATCCTGCCTATCGTAGCTTTTCAGGAGCCAGCCGGTCACTCCCAGCCATAGGCCCCCAGACACAAACCTCGGCCCGTTTCCCTGGCAAACAAAATTAAGCTGCCCTGCTTCTGGATGGCAGATTGCAGGAGCTATTTAGTACTATCAAATCAGCCCGACTTGGCACTGGTGCCCCCTCTGGTCTGGGAACCATCCTGCGTATCGTGGATTCTAAGGAGACAGCCGGCCACTCCCAGCCATAGGTCCCCAAACACAAACAACGGCGCTATTCCCTGGAAAACAAAACTCGCCTGCCAACTTTTTGATGGCAGATTGCAGGAGCCACTTGGTACTATCAAATCAGCCCAACTTAGCACGGCTGCCACCATGGGTCTGGTCACCATCGTGCCTATCGTAGCTTTTCAGGAGCCAGCCGGTCACTCCCAGACATAGGCCCCCAGACACAAACCTCGGTCCGTTTCCCTGGCAAACAAAAGTAAGCTAACCCGCTTCAGGATGGCAGATTGCAGGAGCCACTTGGTACTATCAAACCAGCCAGACTTGGAACTGGTGCCACCTCTGGTCTGCGAACCATCCTGCGTATCGTGGATTCTAAGGAGCCAGCCGGCCACTCCCAGCCACAGGCCACCAAAAAAATCAAAGGCACTTTTCCCTGGAAAACAAAACTCGCCTGCCAACTTTTTGATGGCAGATTGCAGGAGCCACTTTTCACCATCAAACTAGCCCGACTTGGCACTGGTGCCACCTCTGGTCTGGGAACCATCCTGCGTATCGTAGCTTTTCAGGAGCCAGCCGGTCACTCCCAGCCATAGTCCCCCAGACACAAACCTCGGCCCGTTTCCCTTGCAAACAAAATTAAGCGGCCCCACTTCTGGATGGCAGATTGCAGGAGCTATTTAGTACTATCAAACCAGCCCGACTTGGCACTGGTGCCACCTTGGCTCTGGGAACCATCCTGCCTATTGTGGATTTTCAGGGGTCAGCCGGCCACTCTCAGCCATATGCCCCCAAAAAAAAACCACGGCCCTTTTCTCTGGCAAACAAAACTCGCCTGCCCCTCTTCTGGATGGCAAATTGCAGGACGCACTTGGTACTACAAAAACAGCACAACTTGGCACTGGTGCCACCTTGGGTCTGGTCACCATCCTGCGTATCGAGCATTTTAAGGAGCCAGCCGGCCACTCCCAGCCATATGCCCCCAAAAAAAAACCACGGCCCGTTTCTCTGGCAAACAAAACTCAGCTGCCCCGCTTCTGGATGGCAGATTGCAGGAGCCACTTTGTGGTATCAAACCGGCCCAACTTAGAACTGGTGCCACCACTGGTCTCGGAACCATCCTTCGTATCGTGGATTCTAAGGAGCCAGCCGACCACTCCCAGCAACAGGACCCCAAACACAAACAACGGCGCTTTTCCCTGGAAAACAAAATTCGCCTGCCAACTTTTTGATGGCAGATTGCTGGGACCACTTGGTACTATCAAACCAGCCCGACTTGGCACTGATTCCACCATGGGTCTGGTAACCATGCAGCCTATCGTAGCTTTTCAGGAGCCAGCCGGTCACTCCCAGCCATAGGCCCCAGACAAAAAGCTCTGCCCGATTCCCGGGCAAACAAAAGTATGCTACCCCGCATCAGGATGGCAGATTGCAGGAGCCACTTTGCACCATCAAACCAGCCCGACTTGGAACTGGTGCCACCTCTGGTCTGGGAACCATCCTGCGTATTGTGGATTCTAAGGAGCCAGCTGGCCACTCCCAGCCACAGGCCCCCAAACACAAACCTCAGACCGTTTCCCTGGCAAACAAAAGTAAGCTACCCCGCTTCTGGATGGCAGATTGCAGGAGCCACTTTGCACCATCAAACTAGCCCGACTTGGCACTGGTGCCACCTCTGGTCTGGGAACCATCCTGCCTATCGTAGCTTTTCAGGAGCCAGCCGGTCACTCCCAGCCATAGGCCCCCATACACAAACCTCGGCCCGTTTCCCTGGCAAACAAAATTAAGCTGCCCTGCTTCTGGATGGCAGATTGCAGGAGCTATTTAGTACTATCAAACCAGCCCAACTTGGCACTGGTGCCACCTTGGCTCTGGGAACCATCCTGCCTATTGTGGATTTTCAGGGGTCAGCCGGCCACTCTCAGCCATATGCCCTCAAACACAAACCACGGCCCTTTTCTCTGGCAAAGAAAACTCAGCTGCCCCGCTTCTGGATGGCAGATTGCAGGAGACACTTTGCACCATCAAACCAGCCCGTCTTGGCACTGGTGCCACCTCTGGTCTGGGAACCATCCTGCGTATTGTGGATTGACAGGAGCCAGCCGACCACTCCCAGCCACAGGCCCCCAAACAAAAACAACGGCGCTTTTCCCTGGAAAACAAAACTGGCCTGCCAACTTTTTGATGGCAGATTGCAGGAGCCACTTTGCACCATCAAACTAGCCCGACTTGGCACTGGTGCCACCATGGTCTGGGAACCTTCCTGCGTATCGTGGATTCTAATTAGCCAGCCGGCCACTCCCAGCCACAGGCCCCCAAACACAAACAACGGCGCTTTTCCCTGGAAAACAAAACTCGCCTGCCAACATTTTGATGGCAGATTGCAGGAGCCACTTGGTACTATCAAACCAGCCCAACTTGGCACTGGTGCCACCATGGGTCTGGTCACCATCCTGCCTATCGTAGCTTTTCAGGAGCCAGCCGGTCAGTCACACCCATAGGGCGCCAAGACACAACCTCGGCACGTTTCCCTGGCAAACAAAAGTAAGCTGCCCCGCTTCTGGATGGTAGATTGCAGGAGCCACTTGGTACTATCAAACCAGCCCGACTTGGCAATGGTGCCACCTCTGGTCTGGGAACCATCCTGCGTATCGTGGATTCTAAGGAGCCAGCCGGCCACTCCCAGCCACAGGCCGCCAAACAAAATCAACGGCGCTTTTCTCTGGCAAACAAAACTCGCCTGCCAACTTTTTGATGGCAGATTGCAGGAGCCACTTGGTACTATCAAACCAGCCCGACTTGGCACTGGTGCCACCATGGGTCAGGTCACCATCGTGCCTATGGTAGCTTTTCAGGAGCCAGCCGGTCACTCCCAGCCATCGGCCCCCAGACACAAACCACGGCCCGTTTCCCTGGCAAACCAAAGTAAGCTGCCCCACTTCTGGATGGCAGATTGCAGGACGCACTTGGTACTATCAAACCAGCCTACCTTGGCAATGGTGCAACCTTGGGTCTGGGAACCATCCTGCGTATCGTGGATTCTAAGGAGCCAGCCGCCCATTCCCAGCCACAGGCCACCAAACACAAACAACGGCACTCTTCCCTGGAAAACAAAACTCGCCTGCCAACTTTTTGATGGCAGATTGCAGGAGCCACTTGGTACTATCAAACCAGCCCGACTTGGAACTGGTGCCACCTCTGGTCTGGGATCCATCCCGCGTATCGTGGATTCTAAGGAGCCAGCCGGCCACTCCCAGCCAGAGTCCACCAAACACAAACAACGGCGCTTTTCCCTGGAAAACAAAACTCGCCTGCCAACTTTTTGATGGCAGATTGCAGGAGCCACTTTTCACCATCAAACTAGCCCGACTTGGCACTGGTGCAACCTCTGGTCTGGGAACCATCCTGCGTATCGTGGATTCTAAGGAGCCAGCCGGCCACTCCTAGCCATAGGCCCCCAAACAAAAAGAACGGCGCTTTTCCCTGGAAAACAAAACTCGACTGCCAGCTTTTTGATGGCAGATTGCAGGAGCCACTTGGTACTATCAAACCAGCCCAACTTGGCACTGGTGCAACCATGGGTCTGGTCACCATCGTGCCTATCGTAGCTTTTCAGGAGCCAGCCGGTCACTCCCAGCCATAGGCCCCCAGACAAAAACCTCGGCCCGTTTCCCTGGCAAACAAAATTAAGCTGCCCCGCTTCTGGATGGCAGATTGCAGGAGCTATTTAGTACTATCAAACCAGCCCGACTTGGCACTGGTGCCACCTTGGCTCTGGGAACCATCCTGCCTATTGTGGATTTTCAGGGGTCAGCCGGCCACTCTCAGCCATATGCCCTCAAACACAAACCACGGCGCTTTTCTCTGGCAAACAAAACTCAACTGCCCCTCTTCTGGATGGCAAATTGCAGGACCCACTTGGTAGTACAAAAACAGCACAACCTGGCACTGGTACCACCTTGGGTCTGGTCACCATCCTGCGTATCGAGGATTTTAAGGAGCCAGCCGGCCACTCCCAGCCATATGGCCCCAAAAACAAACCACGGCCCTTTTCTCTGGCAAACAAAAATCCGCTGCACCGCTTCTGGATGGCAGATTGCAGGAGCCACTTGGTACTATCAAACCACCCCGACTTGGCACTGGTGCCACCTTGGGTCTGTGAACCATCCTGCGTAATGTGGATTGTCAGGAGCCAGCCGACCACTCTCGGCCACAGACCCCAATCAAAAACAACGGCCCGATTCACAGGCAAAAAAAACTCAGCTGCCCCACTTCTGGATGGGAGATTGCAGGAGGCGCTTGACGCTGTCAAAACAGCCCGACTTGGCACTGGTGCCACCTTGGGTCTGGGAACCATGCTGCGTATCATGGAATTTCAGGAGCCAGCCGGCCACTGCCAGCCACAGGACCCAAAAACATACCACAGCCCTTTTCTCTGGCAAGCAAAACTCAGCTGCCCCTCTTTTAGATGGCAGATTGCAGGAGCCACTTGGTACTATCAAACCAGCCCAACTTGGCACTGGTGCCACCATGGGTTGGTAACCATCTTGCCCATCGTAGCTTTTCATGACCGAGCCGGTCACTCCAAGCCATAGGCTCGCAGACACAAACCACGGCCCGTTTCCTTGGCAAAAAAAAGTAAGCTGCCCCGCTTCTGGATGGCAGATTGCAGGAGCCACTTGGTATTATCAATCCAGCCCAACTTGGCACTGGTGCCACCATGGGTCTGGTAACCATCCTGCCTATCGTAGCTTTTCAGGAGCCAGCCGGCCACTCCCAGCCACAGGCCTCCAAACAAAAATAACGGCGCTTTTCCCTGGAAAACAGAACTCGCCTGCCAACTTTTTGATGGCAGATTGCAGGAGCCACTTGGTACTATCAAACCAGCCCAACTTGGCACTGGTGCCACCATGGGTCTGGTCAACATCCTGCCTATCGTAGCTTTTCACGACCGAGCCGGTCACTCCCAGCCATAGGCCCCCAGACACAAACCACGGCCCGTTTCCTTGGCAAACAAAAGTAAGCTGCCCCGCTTCTGGATGGCAGATTGCAGGAGCCACTTTGCACCATCAAACTAGCCCAACTTGGCACTGGTGCCACCATGGGTCTGGTAACCATCCTGCCTATCGTAGCTTTTCAGGAGCCAGCCGGCCACTCCCAGCCACAGGCCTCCAAACAAAAACAATGGCGCTTTTCCCTGGAAAACAGAACTCGCCTGCCAACTTTTTGATGGCAGATTGCAGGAGCCACTTGGTACTATCAAACCAGCCCAACTTGGCACTGGTGCCACCATGGGTCTGGTCAACATCCTGCCTATCGTAGCTTTTCACGACCGAGCCGGTCACTCCCAGCCATAGGCCCCCAGACACAAACCACGGCCCGTTTCCTTGGCAAACAAAAGTAAGCTGCCCCGCTTCTGGATGGCAGATTGCAGGAGCCACTTGGTACTATCAAACAAGCCCGACTTGGAACTGGTGCCACCTCTGGTCTGGGAACCATCCTGCGTATCATGGATTCTACAGAGCCAGCCGGCCACTCCCAGCCACAGGCCGCCAAACAAAATAAACGGCACTTTTCCCTGGAAAACAAAATTCGCCTGCCAACTTTTTGATGACAGATTGCAGGAGCTGCTTGGTACTATCAAATCAGCCCAACTTGGCACTGGTGCCACCATGAGTCTGGTCACCATCCTGCCTGTCGTAGCTTTTCAGGAGCCAGCCGGTCACTCCCAGCCATAGGCCCCCACACACGAACCTCGGCCCTTTTCTCTGGCAAACAAAACTCAGCTGCACCGCTTCTGGATGGCAGATTGCAGGAGCCACTTTGCACCATCAAACCAGCCCGACTTGGCACTGGTGCCACCTCTGGTCTGGGAACCATCCTGCATATCGTGGATTCTAATTAGCCAGCCGGCCACTCCCAGCCACAGGCCCCCAAACACAAACAACGGCGCTTTTCCCTGGAAAACAAAACTCGCCTGCCAACATTTTGATGGCAGATTGCAGGAGCCACTTTGCACCATCAAACCAGCCAGACTTGGCTCTGGTGCCACCTCTGGTCTGGGAACCATCCTGCGTATCGTGGATTCTAATTAGCCAGCCGGCCACTCCCAGCCATAGGCCCCCAAACACAAACAACGGCGCTTTCCCCTGGAAAACAAAACTCGCCTGCCAACTTTTTGATGGCAGATTGCAGGAGCCGCTTGGTATTATCAAATCAGCCAAATGTGGCACTGGTGCCACCATGAGTCTTGTAACCATCCTGCCTATCGTAGCTTTTCAGGGCCCAGCCAGTCACTCCCAGCCATAGGCCTCCAGACAAAAACCTCGGCCCGTTTCCCTTGCAAACAAAAGTAAGCTGCCCCGCTTCAGGATGGCAGATTGCAGGAGCCACTTGGTACTATCAAACCAGCCCGACTTGGAACTGGTGCCACCTCTGGTCTGGGAACCATCCTGCGTATCGTGGATTCTAAGGAGCCAGCCGGCCACTCCTAGCCATAGGCCCCCAGACACAAACCACGGCCCGTTTCCTTGGCAAAAAAAAGTAAGCTGCCCAGCTTCTGGATGGCAGATTGCAGGAGCCACTTGGTACTATCAAACCAGCCCAACTTGGCACTGCTGCCACCATGGGTCTGGTCACCATCCTGCCTATCGTAGCTTTTCAGGAGCCAGCCGGCCACTCCCAGCCACAGGCCCCCAAACAAAATCAACGGCGCTTTTCCCTGGAAAACAAAACTCGCCTGGCAACATTTTGATGGCAGATTGCAGGGACCACTTGGTACTATCAAACCAGCCCAACTTGGCACTTGTTCCACCATGGGTCTGGTAACCATCCAGCCTATTGTAGCTTTTCAGGAGCCAGCCGGTCACTCCCAGCCATAGGCCCCAGAAACAAAGCTCTGCCCGTTTCCCGGGCAAGCAAAAGTATGCTACCCCGCTTCAGGATGGCAGATTGCAGGAGCCACTTTGCACCATCAAACCAGCCCGACTTGGCACTGGTGCCACCATGGGTCTGGGAACCATCCTGCGTATTGTGGATTCTAAGGAGCCAGCTGGCCACTCCCAGCCACAGGCCCCCAAACACAAACCTCAGCCCGTTTCCATGGCAAACAAAAGTAAGCTACCCCGCTTCTGGATGGCAGATTGCAGGAGCCACTTTGCACCATCAAACTAGCCCGACTTGGCACTGGTGCCACCTCTGGTCTGGGAACCATCCTGCCTATCGTAGCTTTTCAGGAGCCAGCCGGTCACTCCCAGCCATAGGCCCCCAGACACAAACCTCGGCCCGTTTCCCTGGCAAACAAAATTAAGCTGCCCTGCTTCTGGATGGCAGATTGCAGGAGCTATTTAGTACTATCAAACCAGCCCAACTTGGCACTGGTGCCACCTTGGCTCTGGGAGCCATCCTGCCTATTGTGGATTTTCAGGGGTCAGCCGGCCACTCTCAGCCATATGCCCTCAAACACAAACCACGGCCCTTTTCTCTGGCAAAGAAAACTCAGCTGCCCCGCTTCTGGATGGCAGATTGCAGGAGGCACTTGGTACTATCAAACCAGCCCGACTTGGCACTGGTGCCACCTTGGGTCTGTGAACCATCCTGCGTATTGTGGATTGACAGGAGCCACCCGACCACTCCCAGCCACAGGCCCCCAAACAAAATCAACGGCGCTTTTCCCTGGAAAACAAAACTGGCCTGCCAACTTTTTGATGGCAGATTGCAGGAGCCGCTTGGTACTATCAATTCAGCCCAACGTGGCACTGGTGCCACCATGAGTCTAGTAACCATACTGCCTATCGTAGCTATTCAGGAGCCAGCCAGTCAATCCCAGCCATAGGCCCCCAGACAAAAACCTCGGCCCGTTTCCCTTGCAAACAAAAGTTAGCTGCCCCGAATCTGGATGGCAGATTGCAGGGGCCACTTGGTACTATCAAACAAGCCCGACTTGGAACTGGTGCCACCTCTGGTCTGGGAACCATCCTGCGTATCGTGGATTTTCAGGAGCCAGCCGGCCACTCCCAGCCACAGGCCCCCAAACAAAATCAACGGCGCTTTTCTCTGGCAAACAAAACTCGCCTGCCAACTTTTTGATGGCAGATTGCAGGAGCCACTTGGTACTATCAAACCAGCCCGACTTGGCACTGGTGCCACCATGGGTCTGGTCACCATCCTGCCTATCGTAGCTTTTCAGGACCCAGCCGGTCACTCCCAGCCATTGGCCCCCAGACACAAACCACGGCCCGTTTCCCTGGCAAACAAAAGTAAGCTGCCCCACTTCTGGATGGCAGATTGCAGGACGCACTTGGTACTATCAAACCAGCCTACCTTGGCAATGGTGCAACCTTGGGTCTGGGAACCATCCTGCGTATCGTGGATTCTAAGGAGCCAGCCGGCCATTCCCAGCCACATGCCACCAAACACAAACAACGGCACATTTCCCTGGAAAACCAAACTCGCCTGCCAACTTTTTGATGGCCGATTGCAGGAGCCACTTGGTACTATCAAATCAGCCCAACTTGGCACTGGTGCCACCATGGGTCTGGTAACCGTCCTGCCTATCGTAGCTTTACAGGAGCCAGCCGGTCACTTCCAGCCATAGGCCCCCATACACAAACCTCGGCCCGTTTCCCTGGCAAACAAAAGTAAGCTGCCCCGCTTCTGGATGGCAGATTGCAGGAGCCACTTGGTACTATCAAACCAGCCCGGCTTGGCACTGGTGCCACCTCTGGTCTGTGAACCATCCTGCGTATCGTGGGTTCTAAGGAGCCAGCCGGCCACTCCCAGCCACAGTCCACCAAACACAAACAACGGCACTTTTCCCTGGAAAACAAAACTCGCCTGCAAACTTTTTCATGGCAGATTGCAGGAGCCACTTTGCATCATCAAACTAGCCCGACATGGCACTGGTGCCACCTCTGGTGTGGGAACCATCCTGCGTATCGTGGATTGTAATTAGCCAGCCGGCCACTCCCAGCCATAGGCCCCCAAACACAAACAACGGCGCTATTCCCTGGAAAACAAAACTCGCCTGCCAACTTTTTGATGGCAGATTGCAGGAGCCACTTGGTACTATCAAATCAGCCCAACTTGGCACTGGTGCCACCATGGGTCTGGTCACCATCCTGCCTATCGTAGCTTTTCAGGAGCCAGCCGGTCACTCCCAGACATAGGCCCCCAGACACAAACCTCGGCCCGTTTCCCTGGCAAACAAAAGTAAGCTGCCCCGCTTCTGGATGGCAGATTGCAGGAGCCACTTGTTACTATCAAACCAGCCCGACTTGGAACTGGTGCCACCTCTGGTCTGCGAACCATCCTGCGTATCGTGGATTCTAAGGAGCCAGCCGGCCACTCCCAGCCACAGGCCACCAAAAAAATCAACGGCACTTTTCCCTGGAAAACAAAACTCGCCTGCCAAATTTTTGATGGCAGATTGCAGGAGCCACTTTTCACCATCAAACTAGCCCGACTTGGCACTGGTGCCACCTCTGGTCTGGGAACCATCCTGCCTATCGTAGCTTTTCAGGAGCCAGCCGGTCACTCCCAGCCATAGTCCCCCAGACACAAACCTCGGCCCGTTTCCCTTGCAAACAAAATTAAGCGGCCCCACTTCTGGATGGCAGATTGCAGGAGCTATTTAGTACTATCAAACCAGCCCGACTTGGCACTGGTGCCACCTTGGCTCTGGGAACCATCCTGCCTATTGTGGATTTTCAGGGGTCAGCCGGCCACTCTCAGCCATATGCCCCCAAAAAAAAACCACGGCCCTTTTCTCTGGCAAACAAAACTCAACTGCCCCTCTTCTGGATGGCAAATTGCAGGACGCACTTGGTACTACAAAAACAGCACAACTTGGCACTGGTGCCACCTTGGGTCTGGTCACCATCCTGCGTATCGAGCATTTTAAGGAGCCAGCCGGCCACTCCCAGCCATATGCCCCCAAAAAAAAACCACGGCCCGTTTCTCTGGCAAACAAAACTCAGCTGCCCCGCTTCTGGATGGCAGATTGCAGGAGCCACTTTGTGGTATCAAACCGGCCCAACTTAGAACTGGTGCCACCACTGGTCTCGGAACCATCCTTCGTATCGTGGATTCTAAGGAGCCAGCCGACCACTCCCAGCAACAGGACCCCAAACACAAACAACGGCGCTTTTCCCTGGAAAACAAAATTCGCCTCCAACATTTTGATGGCAGATTGCTGGGACCACTTGGTACTATCAAACCAGCCCGACTTGGCACTTATACCACCATGGGTCTGGTAACCATGCAGCCTATCGTAGCTTTTCAGGAGCCAGCCGGTCACTCCCAGCCATAGGCCCCAGACAAAAAGCTCTGCCCGTTTCCCGGGCAAACAAAAGTATGCTACCCCGCATCAGGATGGCAGATTGCAGGAGCCACTTTGCATCATCAAACCAGCCCGACTTGGAACTGGTGCCACCTCTGGTCTGGGAACCATCCTGCGTATTGTGGATTCTAAGGAGCCAGCTGGCCACTCCCAGCCACAGGCCCCCAAACACAAACCTCAGCCCGTTTCCATGGCAAACAAAAGTAAGCTACCCCGCTCCTGGATGGCAGATTGCAGGAGCCACTTTGCACCATCAAACTAGCCCGACTTGGCACTGGTGCCACCTCTGGTCTGGGAACCATCCTGCCTATCGTAGCTTTTCAGGAGCCAGCCGGTCACTCCCAGCCATAGGCCCCCATACACAAACCTCGGCCCGTTTCCCTGGCAAACAAAATTAAGCTGCCCTGCTTCTGGATGGCAGATTGCAGGAGCTATTTAGTACTATCAAACCAGCCCAACTTGGCACTGGTGCCACCTTGGCTCTGGGAACCATCCTGCCTATTGTGGATTTTCAGGGGTCAGCCGGCCACTCTCAGCCATATGCCCTCAAACACAAACCACGGCCCTTTTCTCTGGCAAAGAAAACTCAGCTGCCCCGCTTCTGGATGGCAGATTGCAGGAGACACTTTGCACCATCAAACCAGCCCGACTTGGCACTGGTGCCACCTCTGGTCTGGGAACCATCCTGCGTATTGTGGATTGACAGGAGCCAGCCGACCACTCCCAGCCACAGGCCCCCAAACAAAAACAACGGCGCTTTTCCCTGGAAAACAAAACTGGCCTGCCAACTTTTTGATGGCAGATTGCAGGAGCCACTTTGCACCATCAAACTAGCCCGACTTGGCACTGGTGCCACCATGGTCTGGGAACCTTCCTGCGTATCGTGGATTCTAATTAGCCAGCCGGCCACTCCCAGCCATAGGCCCCCAAACACAAACAACGGCGCTATTCCCTGGAAAACAAAACTCGCCTGCCAACTTTTTGATGGCAGATTGCAGGAGCCACTTGGTACTATCAAATCAGCCCAACTTGGCCCTGGTGCCACCATGGGTCTGGTCACCATCCTGCCTATCGTAGCTTTTCAGGAGCCAGCCGGTCACTCCCAGACATAGGCCCCCAGACACAAACCTCGGCCCGTTTCCCTGGCAAACAAAAGTAAGCTGCCCCGCTTCTGGATGGCAGATTGCAGGAGGCACTTGGTACTATCAAACCAGCCCGACTTGGAACTGGTGCCACCTCTGGTCTGCGAACCATCCTGCGTATCGTGGATTCTAAGGAGCCAGCCGGCCACTCCCAGCCACAGGCCACCAAAAAAATCAACGGCACTTTTCCCTGGAAAACAAAACTCGCCTGCCAACTTTTTGATGGCAGATTGCAGGAGCCACTTTTCACCATCAAACTAGCCCGACTTGGCACTGGTGCCACCTCTGGTCTGGGAACCATCCTGCGTATCGTAGCTTTTCAGGAGCCAACCGGTCACTCCCAGCCATAGTCCCCCAGACACAAACCTCGGCCCGTTTCCCTTGCAAACAAAATTAAGCGGCCCCACTTCTGGATGGCAGATTGCAGGAGCTATTTAGTACTATCAAACCAGCCCGACTTGGCACTGGTGCCACCTTGGCTCTGGGAACCATCCTGCCTATTGTGGATTTTCAGGGGTCAGCCGGCCACTCTCAGCCATATGCCCCCAAAAAAAAACCACGGCCCTTTTCTCTGGCAAACAAAACTCAACTGCCCCTCTTCTGGATGGCAAATTGCAGGACGCACTTGGTACTACAAAAACAGCCCAACTTGGCACTGGTGCCACCATGGGTCTGGTCACCATCCTGCCTATCGTAGCTTTTCAGGAGCCAGCCGGTCAGTCACACCCATAGGGCGCCAAGACACAACCTCGGCACGTTTCCCTGGCAAACAAAAGTAAGCTGCCCCGCTTCTGGATGGTAGATTGCAGGAGCCACTTGGTACTATCAAACCAGCCCGAGGTGGCAATGGTGCCACCTCTGGTCTGGGAACCATCCTGCGTATCGTGGATTCTAAGGAGCCAGCCGGCCACTCCCAGCCACAGGCCGCTAAACAAAATCAACGGCGCTTTTCTCTGGCAAACAAAACTCGCCTGCCAACTTTTTGATGGCAGATTGCAGGGACCACTTGGTACTATCAAACCAGCCCGACTTGGCACTGGTGCCACCATGGGTCTGGTCACCATCGTGCCTATGGTAGCTTTTCAGGAGCCAGCCGGTCACTCCCAGCCATCGGCCCCCAGACAAAAACCACGGCCCGTTTCCCTGGCAAACCAAAGTAAGCTGCCCCACTTCTGGATGGCAGATTGCAGGACGCACTTGTACTATCAAACCAGCCTACCTTGGAAATGGTGCAACCTTGGGTCTGGGAACCATCCTGCGTATCGTGGATTCTAAGGAGCCAGCCGGCCATTCCCAGCCACAGGCCACCAAACACAAACAACGGCACTCTTCCCTTGAAAACAAAACTCGCCTGCCAACTTTTTGATGGCAGAATGCAGGAGCCACTTGGTACTATCAAACCAGCCCGACTTGGAACTGGTGCCACCTCTGGTCTGGGAACCATCCCGCGTATCGTGGATTCTAAGGAGCCAGCCGGCCACTCCCAGCCAGAGTCCACCAAACACAAACAACGGCGCTTTTCCCTGGAAAACAAAACTCGCCTGCCAACTTTTTGATGGCAGATTGCAGGAGCCGCTTTTCACCATCAAACTAGCCCGACTTGGCACTGGTGCCACCTCTGGTCTGGGAACCATCCTGCATATCGTGGATTCTAACGAGCCAGCCGGCCACTCCCAGCCATAGGCCCCCAAACAAAAACAACGGCGCTTTTCCCTGGAAAACAAAACTCGCCTGCCAACTTTTTGATGGCAGATTGCAGGAGCCACTTTGTACTATCAAACCAGCCCAACTTGGCACTGGTGCAACCATGGGTCTGGTCACCATCGTGCCTATCGTAGCTTTTCAGGAGCCAGCCGGTCACTCCCAGCCATAGGCCCCCAGACAAAAACCTCGGCCCGTTTCCCTGGCAAACAAAATTAAGCTGCCCCGCTTCTGGATGGCAGATTGCAGGAGCTATTTAGTACTATCAAACCAGCCCGACTTGGCACTGGTGCCACCTTGGCTCTGGGAACCATCCTGACTATTGTGGATTTTCAGGGTTCAGCCGGCCACTCTCAGCCATATGCCCTCAAACACAAACCACGGCGCTTTTCTCTGGCAAACAAAACTCAACTGCCCCTCTTCTGGATGGCAAATTGCAGGACGCACTTGGTAGTACAAAAACAGCACAACCTGGCACTGGTACAACCTTGGGTCTGGTCACCATCCTGCGTATCAAGGATTTTAAGGAGCCAGCCGGCCACTCCCAGCCATATGGCCCCAAAAACAAACCACGGCCCTTTTCTCTGGCAAACAAAAATCCGCTGCCCCGCTTCTGGATGGCAGATTGCAGGAGCCACTTGGTACTATCAAACCACCCCGACTTGGCACTGGTGCCACCTTGGGTCTGTGAACCATCCTGCGTAATGTGGATTGTCAGGAGCCAGCCGACCACTCTCGGCCACAGACCCCAATCAAAAACAACGGCCCGATTCACAGGCAAAAAAAACTCAGCTGCCCCACTTCTGGATGGGAGATTGCAGGAGGCGCTTGACGCTGTCAAAACAGCCCGACTTGGCACTGGTGCCACCTTGGGTCTGGGAACCATGCTGCGTATCATGGAATTTCAGGAGCCAGCCGGCCACTGCCAGCCACAGGACCCAAACACATACCACAGCCCTTTTCTCTGGCAAGCAAAACTCAGCTGCCCCTCTTTTAGATGGCAGATTGCAGGAGCCACTTGGTACTATCAAACCAGCCCAACTTGGCACTGGTGCCACCATGGGTTGGTAACCATCTTGCCCATCGTAGCTTTTCATGACCGAGCCGGTCACTCCAAGCCATAGGCTCGCAGACACAAACCACGGCCCGTTTCCTTGGCAAAAAAAAGTAAGCTGCCCCGCTTCTGGATGGCAGATTGCAGGAGCCACTTGGTACTATCAAACCAGCCCAACTTGGCACTGGTGCCACCATGGGTCTGGTAACCATCCTGCCTATCGTAGCTTTTCAGGAGCCAGGCGGCCACTCCCAGCCACAGGCCTCCAAACAAAAACAACGGCGCTTTTCCCTGGAAAACAGAACTCGCCTGCCAACTTTTTGATGGCAGATTGCAGGAGCCACTTGGTACTATCAAACCAGCCCAACTTGGCACTGGTGCCACCATGGGTCTGGTCAACATCCTGCCTATCGTAGCTTTTCACGACCGAGCCGGTCACTCCCAGCCATAGGCCCCCAGACACAAACCACGGCCCGTTTCCTTGGCAAACAAAAGTAAGCTGCCCCGCTTCTGGATGGCAGATTGCAGGAGCCACTTGGTACTATCAAACAAGCCCGACTTGGAACTGGTGCCACCTCTGGTCTGGGAACCATCCTGCGTATCATGGATTCTAAGGAGCCAGCCGGCCACTCCAAGCCACAGGCCACCAAACAAAATAAACGGCACTTTTGCCTGGAAAACAAAACTCGCCTGCCAACTTTTTGATGACAGATTGCAGGAGCCGCTTGGTACTATCAAATCAGCCCAACTTGGCACTGGTGCCACCATGAGTCTGGTAACCATCCTTCCTATCGTAGCTTTTCAGGAGCCAGCCGGTCACTCCCAGCCACAGGCCCCCAGACACGAACCTCGGCCCTTTTCTCTGGCAAACAAAAGTCAGCTGCACCGCTTCTGGATGGCAGATTGCAGGAGCCACTTTGCACCATCAAACCAGCCCGACTTGGCACTGGTGCCACCTCTGGTCTGGGAACCATCCTGCATATCGTGGATTCTAATTAGCCAGCCGGCCACTCCCAGCCACAGGCCCCCAAACACAAACAACGGCGCTTTTCCCTGGAAAACAAAACTCGCCTGCCAACATTTTGATGGCAGATTGCAGGAGCCACTTTGCACCATCAAACCAGCCAGACTTGGCTCTGGTGCCACCTCTGGTCTGGGAACTATCCTGCGTATCGTGGATTCTAAGGAGCCAGCCGGCCACTCCCAGCCATAGGCCCCCAAACACAAACAACGGCGCTTTCCCCTGGAAAACAAAACTCGCCTGCCAACTTTTTGATGGCAGATTGCAGGAGCCGCTTGGTATTATCAAATCAGCCAAATGTGGCACTGGTGCCACCATGAGTCTTGTAACCATCATGCCTATCGTAGCTTTTCAGGGGCCAGCCAGTCACTCCCAGCCATAGGCCTCCAGACAAAAACCTCGGCCCGTTTCCCTTGCAAACAAAAGTAAGCTGCCCCGCTTCTGGATGGCAGATTGCAGGAGCCACTTGGTACTATCAAACCAGCCCGACTTGGAACTGGTGCCACCTCTGGTCTGGGAACCATCCTGCGTATCGTGGATTCTAAGGAGCCAGCCGGCCACTCGTAGCCATAGGCCCCCAGACACAAACCACGGCCCGTTTCCTTGGCAAAAAAAAGTAAGCTGCCCAGCTTCTGGATGGCAGATTGCAGGAGCCGCTTGGTACTATCAAACCAGCCCAACTTGGCACTGGTGCCACCATGGGTCTGGTCACCATCCTGCCTATGGTAGCTTTTCAGGAGCCAGCCGGTCACTCCCAGCCATAGGCCCCCAGACACAAACCACGGCCCGTTTCCTTGGCAAACAAAAGTAAGCTGCCCCGCTTCTGGATGGCAGATTGCAGGAGCCACTTTTTGGTATCAAACCAGCCCGACTTGGCACTGGTGCCACCACTGGTCTGCGAACCATCCTGCGTATCGTGGATTCTAAGGAGCCAGCTGGCCACTCCCAGCCATAGGCCCCCAAACACAAACAACGGCGCTTTTCCCTGGAAAACAAAACTGGCCTGCCAACTTTTTAATGGCAGATTGCAGGAGCCAGTTTGCACCATCAAACTAGCCCAACTTGGCAATGGTGCCACCTCTGGTCTGGGAACCACCCTGCGTATCGTGGATTCTAATTAGCCAACTGGCCACTCCCACCCACAGGCCCCCAAACACAATCAACGGCGCTTTTCCCTGGAAAACAAAATTCGCCTGCCAACTTTTTGATGGCAGATTGCAGGAGCCACTTTGCACCATAAAACCAGCCCGACTTGGCCCTGGTGCCACCTCTGGTCTGGGAACCATCCTGCGTATCGTGGATTCTAATTAGCCAGACGGCCACTCCCAGCCACAGGCCCCCAAACACAAACAACGGCGCTTTTCCCTGGAAAACAAAACTCACCTGCCAACTTTTTGATGGCAGATTGCAGGAGCCACTTGGTACTATCAAACCAGCCCAACTTGGCACTGCTGCCACCATGGGTCTGGTCACCATCCTGCCTATCGTAGCTTTTCAGGAGCCAGCCAGTCAGTCCCACCCATAGCCCTCCAGAAAAAACCTCGGCTCGTTTCCCTGGCAAACAAAAGTAAGCTACCCCGCTTCTGGATGGCAGATTGCAGGAGCCACTTTGCACCATCAAAGTAGCCCGACTTGGAACTGGTGCCACCTCTGGTCTGGGAACCATCCTGCGTATCGTGGATTCTAAGGAGCCAGCCGGCCACTCCCAGCCACAAGCCCCCAAACACAAACAACGGCGCTTTTCCCTGGAAAACAAAACTCGCCTGCCAACATTTTTATGGCAGATTGCAGGAGCCGCTTGGTACTATCAAATCAGCCCAACTTGGCACTGGTGCCACCATGAGTCTGGTAACCATCCTGCCTATCGTAGCTTTTCAGGAGCCAGCCGGTCATTCCCAGCCATAGGCCCCCAGACACGAACCTCGGCCCGTTTCCCTGGCAAACAAAAGTAAGCTGCCCCGCTTCTGGATGGCAGATTGCAGGAGCCACTTGGTACTATCAAACCAGCCCGACTTGGAACTGGTGCCACCTCTGATCTGGGAACAATCCTGCGTATCGTGGATTCTAAGGAGCCAGCCGGCCACTCCCAGCCAGAGTCCACCAAACACAAACAACGGCACTTTTCCCTGGAAAACAAAACTCGCCTGCCAACTTTTTCATGGCAGATTGCATGAGCCACTTTGCACCATCAAACTAGCCCGACTTGGCACTGGTGCCACCATGGTCTGGGAACCATCCTGCGTATCGTGGATTCTAATTAGCCAGCCGGCCACTCCAGGCCACAGGCCCCCAAACACAAACAACGGAGCTTTTCCCTGGAAAACAAAACTCGCCTGCCAACTATTTGATGGCAGATTGCAGGAGCCGCTTGGTACTATCAATTCAGCCCAACGTGGCACTGGTGCCACCATGAGTCTGGTAACCATCCTGCCTATCGTAGCTTTTCAGGAGCCAGCCAGTCACTCCCATCCATAGGCCCCCAGACAAAAACCTCGGCCCGTTTCCCTTGCAAACAAAAGTAAGCTGCCCCGCTTCTGGATGGCAGATTGCAGGGGCCACTTGGTAATATCAAACAAGCCCGACTTGGAACTGGTGCCACCTCTGGTCTGGGAACCATCCTGCGTATCGTGGATTCTAAGGAGCCAGCCGGCCACTCCCAGCCACAGGCTACCAAAAAAAATCAACGGCACTTTTCCCTGGAAAACAAAACTCGTCTGCCAACTTTTTGATGGCAGATTGCAGGAGCCGCTTGCTACTATCAAATCAGCCCAACTTGGCACTGGAGCCACCATGGGTCTGGTAACCATCCTGCCTATCGTAGCTTTTCAGGAGCCAGCCGGTCACTCAGAGCCATAGGCCCCCATACACAAACCTCGGCCTGTTTCCCTGGCAAACAAAAGTAAGCTACCCCGCTTCTGGATGGCAGATTGCAGGAGCCACTTGGTACTATCAAACCAGCCCGACTTGGAACTAGTGCCACCTCTGGTCTGGGAACCCTCCTGCCTATTGTGGATTTTCAGGGGTCAGCCGGCCACTCTCAGCCATATGCCCCCCAAAAAAAACCACGGCCCTTTTCTCTGGCAAACAAAACTCAACTGCCCCTCTTCTGGATGGCAAATTGCAGGACGTGCTTGGTACTACAAAAACAGCACAACTTGGCACTGGTGCCACCTTGGGTCTGGTCACCATCCTGCGTATCGAGCATTTTAAGGAGCCAGCCGGCCACTCCGAGCCATATGCCCCCAAAAAAAAACCACGGCCCTTTTCTCTGGCAAACAAAACTCAGCTGCCCCGCTTCTGGATGGCAGATTGCAGGAGCCACTTGGTACTATCAAACCAGCCTGACTTGGCACTGGTGCCACCTTGGGTCTGTGAACCATCCTGCGTATTGTGGATTGTCAGGAGCCAGCCGACCACTCTCGGCCACAGACCCCAATCAAAAACAACGGCCCGATTCACAGGCAAAAAAAACTCAGCTGCCCCACTTCTGGATGGGAGATTGCAGGAGGCGCTTGACGCTGTCAAAACAGCCCGACTTGGCACTGGTGCCACCTTGGGTCTGGGAACCATGCTGCGTATCATGGAATTTCAGGAGCCAGCCGGCCACTGCCAGCCACAGGACCCAAACACATACCACAGCCCTTTTCTCTGGCAAGCAAAACTCAGCTGCCCCGCTTCTGGATGTCAGATTGCAGGGGCCACTTGCTACTATAAAACCAGCCCAACTTGGCACTGGTTCCACCATGGGTCTGGTCACCATCCTGCCTATCGTAGCTTTTCACGACCGAGCCGGTCACTCCCAGCCATAGGCCCCCAGACACAAACCACGGCGCTTTTCCTTGGCAAACAAAAGAAAGCTGCCCCGCTTCTGGATGGCAGATTGCAGGAGCCACTTTGTGGTATCAAACCGGCCCAACTTAGAACTGGTGCCACCACTGGTCTCGGAACCATCCTTCGTATCGTGGATTCTAAGGAGCCAGCCGACCACTCCCAGCCACAGGCCCCCAAACACAAACAACGGCGCTTTTCCCTGGAAAACAAAACTCGCCTGCCAACATTTTGATGGCAGATTGCAGGGACCACTTGGTACTATCAAATCAGCCCAACTTGGCACTGGTTCCACCATGGGTCTGGTAACCATCCTGCCTATCGTAGCTTTTCAGGAGCCAGCCGGTCACTCCCAGCCATAGGCCCCAGACAAAAAGTTCTGCCCGTTTCCCGGGCAAACAAAAGTAAGCTACCCCGCTTCTGGATGGCAGATTGCAGGAGCCACTTTGCACCATCAAACTAGCCCGACTTGGCACTGGTGCCACCTCTGGTCTGGGAACCATCCTGCCTATCGTAGCTTTTCAGGAGCCAGCCGGTCACTCCCAGCCATAGGCCCCCATACACAAACCTCGGCCCGTTTCCCTGGCAAACAAAATTAAGCTGCCCCGCTTCTGGATGGCAGATTGCAGGAGCTATTTAGTACTATCAAACCAGCCCAACTTGGCACTGGTGCCACCTTGGCTCTGGGAACCATCCTGCCTATTGTGGATTTTCAGGGGTCAGCCGGCCACTCTCAGCCATATGCCCTCAAACAGAAACCACGGCCCTTTTCTCTGGCAAAGAAAACTCAGCTGCCCCGCTTCTGGATGGCAGATTGCAGGAGGCACTTGGTACTATCAAACCAGCCCAACTTGGCACTGGTGCCACCTTGGGTCTGTGAACCATCCTGCGTCATGTGGATTGACAGGTGCCAGCCGACCACTCTCGGCCACCGACCCCAATCAAAAACAACGGCCCGATTCACAGGCAAAAAAAACTCAGCTGCCCCACTTCTGGATGGGAGATTGCAGGAGGCGCTTGACGCTGTCAAACCAGCCCTACTTGGCACTGGTGCCACCTTGGGTCTGGGAACCATGCTGCGTATCATGGAATTTCAGGAGCCAGCCGGCCACTGCCAGCCACAGGACCCAAACACATACCACAGCCCTTTTCTCTGGCAAGCAAAACTCAGCTGCCCCGCTTTTGGACGGCAGATTGCAGGAGCCACTTGGTACTATCAAACCAGCCCAACTTGGCACTGGTTCCACCATGGGTCTGGTAACCATCCTGCCTATCGTAGCTTTTCAGGAGCCAGCCGGCCACTCCCAGCCACAGGCCCCCAAACAAAAACAACGGCGCTTTTCCCTGGAAAACAGAACTCGCCTGCCAACTTTTTGATGGCAGATTGCAGGAGCCACTTGGTACTATCAAACCAGCCCAACTTGGCACTGGTGCCACCATGGGTCTGGTCAACATCCTGCCTATCGTAGCTTTTCACGACCGAGCCGGTCACTCCCAGCCATAGGCCCCAAGACACAAACCACGGCCCGTTTCCTTGGCAAACAAAAGTAAGCTGCCCCGCTTCTGGATGGCAGATTGCAGGAGCCACTTTGTGGTATCAAACAAGCCCAACTTAGCAGTGGTGCCACCACTGGTCTGGGAACCATCCTGCGTATCGTGGATTCTAAGGAGCCAGACGGCCACTCCCAGCCAGAGGCCCCCAAACACAAACAACGGTGCTTTTCCCTGGAAAACAAAACACGCCTGCCAACTTTTTGATGGCAGATTGCAAGGACCACTTGGTACTATCAAACCAGCCCAACTTGGCCCTGGTGCCACCATGGGTCTGGTAACCATCCTGCCTATCGTAGCTTTTCAGGAGCCAGCCGGTCACTCCCAGCCATAGGCCCCAGACACAAAGCTCTGCCATGTCGGGCTGGTTTGATAGTACCAAGTGGCGCCTGCAATCTGCCATCCAGAAGCGGGGTAGCTTACTTTGGTTTGCCAGGGAAACGGGCCGAGGTTTGTGTCTCGGGGCCTATGGCTGGGAGTGACCGGCTGGCTCCTGAAAAGCTACGATAGGCAGGATGGTTACCAGACCCATGGTGGCACCAGTGCCAAGTTGGGCTGGTTTGATAGTACCAAGTGGCTCCTGCAATCTGCCATCAAAAAGTTGGCAGGCGAGTTTTGTTTTCCAGGGAAAAGCGCCGTTGTTTGTGTTTGGGGGCCTGTGGCTGGGAGTGGCCGGCTGGCTCCTTAGAATCCACGATACGGAGGATGGTTCCCAGACCAGAGGTGGCACCAATGCCAAGTCGGGCTGGTTTGATGGTGCAAAGTGGTTCCTGCAATCTGCCATCCAGAAACGGGGTAGCTTACTTTTGTTTGCCAGAGAAACGGGCCTAGGTTTGTGTCTGGGGGCCTATGGCTGGGAGTGACCGGCTGGCTCCTGAAAAGCTACGATAGGCAGGATGGTTACCAGACCCATGGTGGCAGCATTTCCAAGTTGGGCTGATTTGATAGTACCAAGTGGCTCCTGCAATCTGCCATCAAAAAGTTGGCAGGCGAGTTTTGTTTTCCAGGGAAAAGCGCCGTTGTTTTTGTTTGGGGGCCTGTGGCTGGGAGTGGCCGGCTGGCTCCTTAGAATCCACGATACGCAGGATGGTTCCCAGACCAGAGGTGGCACCAGAGCCAAGTTGGGCTGGTTTGATAGTACCAAGTGGTTGCGGCAATCTGCCATGCAGAAGCGGGGTAGGTTACTTTTGTTTGCCAGGGAAACGGGACGAGCTTTGTGTTTGGGGGCCTATGGCTGGGAGTAACTGTCTGGCTCCTGAAAAGCTACGATAGGCAGGATGGTGACCAGACCGATGGTGGCAGCAGTGCCAAGTTGGGCTGGTTTGATAGTACCAAGTGGCTCCTGCAATCTGCCATCAAAAAGTTGGCAGGCGAGTTTTGTTTTCCAGGGAAAAGCGCCGTTGTTTGTGTTTGGGGGCCTGTGGCTGGGAGTGGCCGGCTGGCTAATTAGAATCCACGATACGCAGGATGGTTCCCAGACCAGAGGTGGCACCAGTGCCAAGTTGGGCTGGTTTGATAGTACCAAGTGTCTCCTGCAATCTGCCATCCAGAAGCGGGGCAGCTTACTTTTGTTTGCCAGGGAAACGGGCCGAGGTTTGGGTCTGGGGGCCTATGGCTGGGAGTGACCGGCTGGCTCCTGAAAAGCTACGATAGGCAGGATGGTGACCAGACCCATGGTGGCAGCAGTGCCAAGATGGGCTGGTTTGATAGTACCAAGTGGCTCCTGCAATCTGCCATCAAAAATTTGGCAGGCGAGTTTTGTTTTCCAGGGAAAAGCGCCGTTGTTTGTGTTTGGGGGCCTGTGGCTGGGAGTGGCCGGCTGGCTCCTTAGAATCCACGTTACGCATGATGGTTCCCAGACCAGAGGTGACACCAGTGCCAAGTCGGGCCAGTTTGATGGTGCAAAGTGGCTCCTGCAATCTGCCATCCAGAAGCGGGGTAGCTTACTTTTGTTTGCCAGGGAAACGGGCCGAGGTTTGTGTCTGGGGGCCTATGGCTGGGAGTGACCGGCAGGCTCCTGAAAAGCTACGATAGGCAGGATGGTGACCAGACCCATGGTGGCACCAGTGCAAGGTTGGGCTGGTTTGATAGTACCAAGTGGCTCCTGCAATCTGCCATCAAAAAGTTGGCAGGCGAGTTTTGTTTTCCAGGGAAAAGCGCCGTTGTTTGTGTTTGGGGGCCTGTGGCTGGGAGTGGCCGGCTGGCTCCTTAGAATCCACGATACGCAGGATGGTTCCCAGACCAGAGGTGGCACCAGTGCCAATTCGGGCTAGTTTGATGTTGCAAAGTGGCTCCTGCAATCTGCCATCCAGAAGCGGGGCAGCTTACTTTTGTTTGCCAGGGAAACGGGTCGAGGTTTGTGTCTGGGGGCCTATGGCTGGGAGTGACCGGCTGGCTCCTGAAAAGCTACGATAGGCAGGATGTTTCCCAGACCCAAGGTGGCACCAGTGCCAAGTTTGGCTGGTTTGATAGTACCAAGTGGCTCCTGCAATCTGCCATCAAAAATTTGGCAGGCGAGTTTTGTTTTCCAGGGAAAAGCGCCATTGTTTTTGTTTGGGGGCCTGTGGCTGGAAGTGGCCGGCTGGCTCCTTAGAATCCACGATACGCAGGATGGTTCCCAGACCCAAGGTGGAACCTGTGCCAATCGGGCTGGGGTGATAGTACCAAGTGTGTCTTGCAATCTGCCATCCAGAAGCGGGGATGCTTACTTTTGTTTGCCAGGGAAACGGGCCGAGGTTTGTGTCTCGGGGCCTATGGCTGGGAGTGACCGGCTGGCGCCTGAAAAGCTACGATAGGCAGGATGGTGACTAGACCCATGGTGGCAGCAGTGCCAAGTTGGGCTGGTTTGATAGTACCAAGTGTCTCCTGCAATCTGCCATCAAAAAGTTGGCAGGCGAGTTTTGTTTTCCAGGGAAAAGCGCCGTTGTTTGTGTTTGGGGGCCTGTGGCTTGGAGTGGCCGGCTGGCTCCTTTGAACCTACGATACGCAGGATGGTTCCCAGACCAGAGGTGGCACCAGTGCCATGTCGGGCTGCTTTGATAGTACCAAGTGGCTCCTGCAATCTGCCATCCAGAAGCGGGGCAGCTTACTTTTGTTTGCCAGGGAAACGGGCCGAGGTTTGTGTCTCGGGGCCTATGGCTGGGAGTGACCGGCTGGCTCCTGAAAAGATACGATAGGCAGGATGGTGACCAGACCCATGGTGGCACCAGTGCCAAGTTGGGCTGGTTTGATAGTGCCAAGTGTCTCCTGCAATCTGCCATCAAAGAGTTGGCAGGCGAGTTTTGTTTTCCAGGGAAAAGCGCCATTGTTTGTGTTTGGGGGCCTGTGGCTGGGAGTGGCCGGCTGGCTAATTAGAATCCACGATACGCAGGATGGTTCCCAGACCAGAGATGGCACCAGTGCCATGTCGGGCTGGTTTGATAGTACCAAGTGGCTCCTGAAATCTGCCATCCAGAAGCGGGGCAGCTTACTTTTGTTTGCCAGGGAAATGGGCCGAGGTTTGTGTCTCGGGGCCCATGGCTGGAAGTGACCGGCTCGCTCCTGAAAAGCTACGATAGGCAGGATGGTGACCAGACCCATGGTGGCACCAGTGCCAAGTTGGGCTGGTTTGATAGTACCAAGTGGCTCCTGCAATCAGCCATCAAAATGTTGGCAGGCGAGTTTTTTTTTCCAGGGAAAAGCGCCGTTGTTTGTGTTTGGGGGCCTGTGGCTGGGAGTGGCCGGCTGGCTAATTAGAATCCACGATACGCAGGATGGTTCCCAGACCCAAGGTGGCACCAGTGCCAAGTTGGGCTGGTTTGATAGTACCAAGTGCGTCCTGCAATCTGCCATCCAGAAGCGGGGATGCTTACTTTTGTTTGCCAGGGAAACGGGCCGAGGTTTGTGTCTCGGGGCCTATGGCTGGGAGTGACCGGCTGGCTCCTGAAAAGCTACGATAGGCAGGATGGTGACCAGACCCATGGTGGCAGCCGTGCCAAGTTGGGCTGGTTTGATAGTACCAAGTGGCTCCTGGAATCTGCCATCAAATGTTGGCAGGCGAGTTTTGTTTTCCAGGGAAAAGCGCCGTTGTTTTGTTTGGGGGCATGTGGCTGGGAGTGGCCGGCTGGCTCCTTAGAATCTACGTTACGCAGGATGGTTCCCAGAGCCAAGGTGGCACCAGTGCCAATTCGGGCTGGTTTGATAGTACCAAGTGTCTCCTGCAATCTGCCATCCAGAAGCGGGGCAGCTTACTTATTTTTGCCAGGGAAACGGGCCGAGATTTGTGTCTGGGGGTCCATGGCTGGGAGTGACCGGCTGGCTCCTGAAAAGCAACGATAGGCAGGATGGTGACCAGACCCATGGTGGCACCAGTGCCAAGTTGGGCTGGTTTGATTGTACCAAGTGGCTCCTGCAATCTGCCATCAAAAAGTTGGCAGGCGAGTTTTGTTTTCCAGGGAAAAGCGCCGTTGTTTGTGTTTGGGGGCCTGTGGCTGGGAGTGGCCGGCTGGCTAATTAGAATCCACGATACGCAGGATGGTTCCCAGACCAGAGGTGGCACCAGTGCCATGTCGGGCTGGTTTGATAGTACCAAGTGGCTCCTGCAATCTGCCATCCAGAAGCGGGGCAGCTTACTTTTTTTTGCAAGGGAAACGGGCTGAGGTTTGTGTTTGAGGGCCTATGGCTGGGATTGAGCGGCTGTCTCCTGAAATGCTACGATAGGCAGGATGGTGACCAGACCCATGGTGGCACCAGTGCCAAGTTGGGCTGGTTTGATAGTACCAAGTGGCTCCTGCAATCTGCCATGAAAAAGTTGGCAGGCGAGTTTTGTTTTCCAGGGAAAAGCGCCGTTGTTTGTGTTTGGGGGCCTGTGGCTGGGAGTGGCCGCCTGGCTCCTTAGAATCCACGATACGCAGGATGGTTCCCAGACCAGAGGTGGCACCAGTGCCAAGTCGGGCTAGTTTGATGGTGCAAAGTGGCTCCTGCAATCTTCCACCCAGAAGCGGGGTAGCTTACTTTTGTTGGCAGGGAAACGCTTTGAGGTTTGTGTCTGGGGGCCTATGGCTGGAAGTGACCGGCTGGCTCCTGAAAAGCTACGATAGGCAGGATGGTGACCAGACCCATGGTGGCACCAGTGCCAAGTTGGGCTGATTTGATAATACCAAGTGGCTCCTGCAATCTGCCATCAAAAAGTTGGCAGGCGAGTTTTGTTTTCCAGGGAAAAGCGCCGTTGTTTGTGTTTGGGGGCCTGTGGCTGGGAGTGGCCGGCTGGCTAATTAGAATCCACGATACGCAGGATGGTTCCCAGACCTGAGGTGGCACCAGTGCCAAGTCGGGCTAGTTTGATGGTGCAAAGTGGCTCCTGCAATCTGCCATCCAGAAGCGGGGCAGCTTACTTTTGTTTGTCAGGGAAACGGGCCGAGGTTTTTGTCTGGGGGCCTATGGCTGGGAGTGACCGGCTGGCTCCTGAAAAGCTACGATAGGCAGGATGGTGACCAGACCCATGGTGGCAGCAGTGCCAAGTTGGGCTGGTTTGATAGTACCAAGTGGCTCCTGCAATCTGCCATCAAAAATTTGGTAGGCGAGTTTAGTTTTCCAGGGAAAAGCGCCGTTGTTTGTGTATGGGGGCCTGTGGCTGGGCGTGGCCGGCTGGCTCCTTTGAACCTACGATACACAGGATGGTTCCCAGAGCCAAGGTGGCACCAGTGCCAATTCGGGCTAGTTTGATGGTGCAAAGTGGCTCCTGCAATCTTCCATCCAGAAGAGGGGTAGCTTACTTTTGTTTGCCAGGGAAACGGGCCGAGGTTTTTGTCTGGGGGCCTATGGCTGGGAGTGACCGGCTGGCTCCTGAAAAGCAACGATAGGCAGGATGGTGACCAGACCCATGGTGGCACCAGTGCAAGGTTGGGCTGGTTTGATAGTACCAAGTGGCTCCTGCAATCTGCCATCAAAACGTTGGCAGGCGAGTTTTGTTTTCCAGGGAAAAGCGCCGTTGTTTGTGTTTGGAGGCCTGTGGCTGGGAGTGGCCGGCTGGCTCCTTAGAATCCACGATACGCAGGATGGTTCCCAGACCAGAGGTGGCACCAGTGCCAAGTCGGGCTAGTTTGATGGTGCAAAGTGGCTCCTGCAATCTGCCATCGAGAAGTGGGGTAGCTTACTTTTGTTTGCCATGGAAACGGGCCTAGGTTTTATACAGGGGGCCTATGGCTGGGTGTGACCGGCTGGCTCCTGAAAAGCTACGATAGGCAGGATGTTTCCCAGACCCAAGGTGGCACCAGTGCCAAGTTGGGCTGGTTTGATAGTGCCAAGTGTCTCCTGCAATCTGCCATCAAAGAGTTGGCAGGCGAGTTTTGTTTTCCAGGGAAAAGCGCCATTGTTTGTGTTTGGGGGCCTGTGGCTGGGAGTGGCCGGCTGGCTAATTAGAATCCACGATACGCAGGATGGTTCCCAGACCAGAGATGGCACCAGTGCCATGTCGGGCTGGTTTGATAGTACCAAGTGGCTCCAGCAATCTGCCATCCAGAAGCGGGGCAGCTTACTTTTGTTTGCCAGGGAAATGGGCCGAGGTTTGTGTCTCGGGGCCCATGGCTGGGAGTGACCGGCTCGCTCCTGAAAAGCTACGATAGGCAGGATGGTGACCAGACCCATGGTGGCACCAGTGCCAAGTTGGGCTGGTTTGATAGTACCAAGTGTCTCCTGCAATCTGCCATCAAAGAGTTGGCAGGCGAGTTTTTTTTTCCAGGGAACAGCGCCGTTGTTTGTGTTTGGGGGCCTGTGGCTGGGAGTGGCCGGCTGGCTAATTAGAATCCACGATACGCAGGATGGTTCCCAGACCCAAGGTGGCACCAGTGCCAAGTTGGGCTGGTTTGATAGTACCAAGTGCGTCCTGCAATCTGCCATCCAGAAGCGGGGATGCTTACTTTTGTTTGCCAGGGAAACGGGCCGAGGTTTGTGTCTCGGGGCCTATGGCTGGGAGTGACCGGCTGGCTCCTGAAAAGCTACGATAGGCAGGATGGTGACCAGACCCATGGTGGCAGCCGTGCCAAGTTGGGCTGGTTTGATAGTACCAAGTGGCTCCTGGAATCTGCCATCAAATGTTGGCAGGCGAGTTTTGTTTTCCAGGGAAAAGCGCCGTTGTTTTGTTTGGGGGCATGTGGCTGGGAGTGGCCGGCTGGCTCCTTAGAATCTACGTTACGCAGGATGGTTCCCAGAGCCAAGGTGGCACCAGTGCCAATTCGGGCTGGTTTGATAGTACCAAGTGTCTCCTGCAATCTGCCATCCAGAAGCGGGGCAGCTTACTTTTGTTTGCAAGGGAAACGGGCCGAGGTTTGTGTTTGGGGGCCTATGGCTGGGATTGAGCGGCTGTCTCCTGAAATGCTACGATAGGCAGGATGGTGACCAGACCCATGGTGGCACCAGTGCCAAGTTGGGCTGGTTTGATAGTACCAAGTGGCTCCTGCAATCTGCCATCAAAAAGTTGGCAGGCGAGTTTTGTTTTCCAGGGAAAAGCGCCGTTGTTTGTGTTTGGGGGCCTGTGGCTGGGAGTGGCCGCCTGGCTCCTTAGAATCCACGATACGCAGGATGGTTCCCAGACCAGAGGTGGCACCAGTGCCAAGTCGGGCTAGTTTGATGGTGCAAAGTGGCTCCTGCAATCTTCCACCCAGAAGCGGGGTAGCTTACTTTTGTTGGCAGGGAAACGGTTTGAGGTTTGTGTCTGGGGGCCTATGGCTGGAAGTGACCGGCTGGCTCCTGAAAAGCTACGATAGGCAGGATGGTGACCAGACCCATGGTGGCACCAGTGCCAAGTTGGGCTGGTTTGATAGTACCAAGTGGCTCCTGCAATCAGCCATCAAAATGTTGGCAGGCGAGTTTTTTTTTCCAGGGAAAAGCGCCGTTGTTTGTGTTTGGGGGCCTGTGGCTGGGAGTGGCCGGCTGGCTAATTAGAATCCACGATACGCAGGATGGTTCCCAGACCTGAGGTGGCACCAGTGCCAAGTCGGGCTAGTTTGATGGTGCAAAGTGGCTCCTGCAATCTGCCATCCAGAAGCGGGGCAGCTTACTTTTGTTTGTCAGGGAAACGGGCCGAGGTTTTTGTCTGGGGGCCTATGGCTGGGAGTGACCGGCTGGCTCCTGAAAAGCTACGATAGGCAGGATGGTGACCAGACCCATGGTGGCAGCAGTGCCAAGTTGGGCTGGTTTGATAGTACCAAGTGGCTCCTGCAATCTGCCATCAAAAATTTGGTAGGCGAGTTTAGTTTTCCAGGGAAAAGCGCCATTGTTTGTGTATGGGGGCCTGTGGCTGGGAGTGGCCGGCTGGCTCCTTTGAACCTACGATACACAGGATGGTTCCCAGAGCCAAGGTGGCACCAGTGCCAATTCGGGCTAGTTTGATGGTGCAAAGTGGCTCCTGCAATCTTCCATCCAGAAGCGGGGTAGCTTACTTTTGTTTGCCAGGGAAACGGGCCGAGGTTTTTGTCTGGGGGCCTATGGCTGGGAGTGACCGGCTGGCTCCTGAAAAGCAACGATAGGCAGGATGGTGACCAGACCCATGGTGGCACCAGTGCAAGGTTGGGCTGGTTTGATAGTACCAAGTGGCTCCTGCAATCTGCCATCAAAACGTTGGCAGGCGAGTTTTGTTTTCCAGGGAAAAGCGCCGTTGTTTGTGTTTGGAGGCCTGTGGCTGAGAGTGGCCGGCTGGCTCCTTAGAATCCACGATACGCAGGATGGTTCCCAGACCAGAGGTGGCACCAGTGCCAAGTCGGGCTAGTTTGATGGTGCAAAGTGGCTCCTGCAATCTGCCATCGAGAAGTGGGGCAGCTTACTTTTGTTTGCCAGGGAAACGGGCCTAGGTTTTATACAGGGGGCCTATGTCTGGGTGTGACCGGCTGGCTCCTGAAAAGCTACGATAGGCCGGATGTTTCCCAGACCCAAGGTGGCACCAGTGCCAAGTTGGGCTGGTTTGATAGTACCAAGTGGCTCCTGTATTTTGCCATCAAAAAGTTGGCAGGCGAGTTTTGTTTTCCAGGGAAAAGCGCCATTGTTTTTGTTTGGGGGCCAGTGGCTGGAAGTGGCCGGCTGGCTCCTTGGAATCCACGATACGCAGCATGGTTCCCAGACCCAAGGTGGAACCAGTGCCAAGTTGGGCTGGGGTGATAGTACCAAGTGCGTCTTGCAATCTGCCATCCAGAAGCGGGGATGCTTACTTTTGTTTGCCAGGGAAACGGGCCGAGGTTTGTGTCTGGGGGCCTATGGCTGGGAGTGACCGGCTGGCTCCTGAAAAGCTACGATAGGCAGGATGGTGACCAGACCCATGGTGGCACCAGTGCAAGGTTGGGCTGGTTTGATAGTACCAAGTGGCTCCTGCAATCTGCCATCAAAATTTTGGCAGGCGAGTTTTGTTTTCCAGGGAAAAGCGCCGTTGTTTGTGTTTGGGGGCCTGTGGCTGGGAGTGGCCGGCTGGCTCCTTAGAATCCACGATACGCAGGATGGTTCCCAGACCAGAGGTGGCACCAGTGCCAAGTCGGGCTAGTTTGATGGTGCAAAGTGGCTCCTGCAATCTGCCATCGAGAAGTGGGGTAGCTTACTTTTGTTTGCCATGGAAACGGGCCTAGGTTTTATACAGGGGGCCTATGGCTGGGAGTGACCGGCTGGCTCCTGAAAAGCTACGATAGGCAGGATGTTTCCCAGACCCAAGGTGGCACCAGTGCCAAGTTGGGCTGGTTTGATAGTGCCAAGTGTCTCCTGCAATCTGCCATCAAAGAGTTGGCAGGCGAGTTTTGTTTTCCAGGGAAAAGCGCCATTGTTTGTGTTTGGGGGCCTGTGGCTGGGAGTGGCCGGCTGGCTAATTAGAATCCACGATACGCAGGATGGTTCCCAGACCAGAGATGGCACCAGTGCCATGTCGGGCTGGTTTGATAGTACCAAGTGGCTCCAGCAATCTGCCATCCAGAAGCGGGGCAGCTTACTTTTGTTTGCCAGGGAAATGGGCCGAGGTTTGTGTCTCGGGGCCCATGGCTGGGAGTGACCGGCTCGCTCCTGAAAAGCTACGATAGGCAGGATGGTGACCAGACCCATGGTGGCACCAGTGCCAAGTTGGGCTGGTTTGATAGTACCAAGTGTCTCCTGCAATCTGCCATCAAAGAGTTGGCAGGCGAGTTTTTTTTTCCAGGGAAAAGCGCCGTTGTTTGTGTTTGGGGGCCTGTGGCTGGGAGTGGCCGGCTGGCTAATTAGAATCCACGATACGCAGGATGGTTCCCAGACCCAAGGTGGCACCAGTGCCAAGTTGGGCTGGTTTGATAGTACCAAGTGCGTCCTGCAATCTGCCATCCAGAAGCGGGGATGCTTACTTTTGTTTGCCAGGGAAACGGGCCGAGGTTTGTGTCTCGGGGCCTATGGCTGGGAGTGACCGGCTGGCTCCTGAAAAGCTACGATAGGCAGGATGGTGACCAGACCCATGGTGGCAGCCGTGCCAAGTTGGGCTGGTTTGATAGTACCAAGTGGCTCCTGGAATCTGCCATCAAATGTTGGCAGGCGAGTTTTGTTTTCCAGGGAAAAGCGCCGTTGTTTTGTTTGGGGGCATGTGGCTGGGAGTGGCCGGCTGGCTCCTTAGAATCTACGTTACGCAGGATGGTTCCCAGAGCCAAGGTGGCACCAGTGCCAATTCGGGCTGGTTTGATAGTACCAAGTGTCTCCTGCAATCTGCCATCCAGAAGCGGGGCAGCTTACTTTTGTTTGCAAGGGAAACGGGCCGAGGTTTGTGTCTCGGGGCCTATGGCTGGGATTGAGCGGCTGTCTCCTGAAATGCTACGATAGGCAGGATGGTGACCAGACCCATGGTGGCACCAGTGCCAAGTTGGGCTGGTTTGATAGTACCAAGTGGCTCCTGCAATCTGCCATCAAAAAGTTGGCAGGCGAGTTTTGTTTTCCAGGGAAAAGCGCCGTTGTTTGTGTTTGGGGGCCTGTGGCTGGGAGTGGCCGCCTGGCTCCTTAGAATCCACGATACGCAGGATGGTTCCCAGACCAGAGGTGGCACCAGTGCCAAGTTGGGCTAGTTTGATGGTGCAAAGTGGCTCCTGCAATCTTCCACCCAGAAGCGGGGTAGCTTACTTTTGTTGGCAGGGAAACGGTTTGAGGTTTGTGTCTGGGGGCCTATGGCTGGAAGTGACCGGCTGGCTCCTGAAAAGCTACGATAGGCAGGATGGTGACCAGACCCATGGTGGCACCAGTGCCAAGTTGGGCTGGTTTGATAGTACCAAGTGGCTCCTGCAATCAGCCATCAAAATGTTGGCAGGCGAGTTTTTTTTTCCAGGGAAAAGCGCCGTTGTTTGTGTTCGGGGGCCTGTGGCTGGGAGTGGCCGGCTGGCTAATTAGAATCCACGATACGCAGGATGGTTCCCAGACCTGAGGTGGCACCAGTGCCAAGTCGGGCTAGTTTGATGGTGCAAAGTGGCTCCTGCAATCTGCCATCCAGAAGCGGGGCAGCTTACTTTTGTTTGTCAGGGAAACGGGCCGAGGTTTTTGTCTGGGGGCCTATGGCTGGGAGTGACCGGCTGGCTCCTGAAAAGCTACGATAGGCAGGATGGTGACCAGACCCATGGTGGCAGCAGTGCCAAGTTGGGCTGGTTTGATAGTACCAAGTGGCTCCTGCAATCTGCCATCAAAAATTTGGTAGGCGAGTTTAGTTTTCCAGGGAAAAGCGCCATTGTTTGTGTATGGGGGCCTGTGGCTGGGAGTGGCCGGCTGGCTCCTTTGAACCTACGATACACAGGATGGTTCCCAGACCAGAGGTGGCACCAGTGCCAAGTCGGGCTAGTTTGATGGTGCAAAGTGGCTCCTGCAATCTGCCATCGAGAAGTGGGGCAGCTTACTTTTGTTTGCCAGGGAAACGGGCCTAGGTTTTATACAGGGGGCCTATGTCTGGGTGTGACCGGCTGGCTCCTGAAAAGCTACGATAGGCCGGATGTTTCCCAGACCCAAGGTGGCACCAGTGCCAAGTTGGGCTGGTTTGATAGTACCAAGTGGCTCCTGTATTTTGCCATCAAAAAGTTGGCAGGCGAGTTTTGTTTTCCAGGGAAAAGCGCCATTGTTTGTGTTTGGGGGCCAGTGGCTGGAAGTGGCCGGCTGGCTCCTTGGAATCCACGATACGCAGCATGGTTCCCAGACCCAAGGTGGAACCAGTGCCAAGTTGGGCTGGGGTGATAGTACCAAGTGCGTCTTGCAATCTGCCATCCAGAAGCGGGGATGCTTACTTTTGTTTGCCAGGGAAACGGGCCGAGGTTTGTGTCTGGGGGCCTATGGCTGGGAGTGACCGGCTGGCTCCTGAAAAGCTACGATAGGCAGGATGGTGACCAGACCCATGGTGGCACCAGTGCAAGGTTGGGCTGGTTTGATAGTAACAAGTGGCTCCTGCAATCTGCCATCAAAATGTTGGCAGGCGAGTTTTGTTTTCCAGGGAAAAGCGCCGTTGTTTGTGTTTGGGGGCCTGTGGCTGGGAGTGGCCGGCTGGCTCCTTAGAATCCACGATACGCAGGATGGTTCCCAGACCAGAGGTGGCACCAGTGCCAAGTCGGGCTAGTTTGATGGTGCAAAGTGGCTCCTGCAATCTGGCATCCAGAAGCAGGGCAGCTTACTTTTGTTTGCCAGGGAAACGGGCCGAGGTTTTTTACTGGGGGCCTATGGCTGGGAGTGACCGGCTGGCTCCTGAAAAGCTACGATAGGCCGAATGTTTCCCAGACCCAAGGTGGCACCAGTGCCAAGTTGGGCTGGTTTGATAGTACCAAGTGGCTCCTGCAATCTGCCATCAAAAAGTTGGCAGGCGAGTTTTGTTTTCCAGGGAAAAGCGCCATTGTTTGTGTTTGGGGGCCTGTGGATGGAAGTGGCCCGCTGGCTCCTTAGAATCCACGATACGCAGGATGGTTCCCAGACCCAAGGTGGAACCTGTGCCAAGTCGGGCTGGGGTGATAGTACCAAGTGCGTCTTGCAATCTGCCATCCAGAAGCGGGGATGCTTACTTTTTTTTGCCAGGGAAACGGGCCGAGGTTTGTGTCTCGGGGCCTATGGCTGGGAGTGACCGGCTGGCTCCTGAAAGGCTACGATAGGCAGGATGGTGACTAGACCCATGGTGGCAGCAGTGCCAAGTTGGGCTGGTTTGATAGTACCAAGTGTCTCCTGCAATCTGCCATCAAAAAGTTGGCAGGCGAGTTTTGTTTTCCAGGGAAAAGCGCCGTTGTTTGTGTTTGGGGGCCTGTGGCTGGGAGTGGCCGGCTGGCTCCTTTGAACCTACGATACGCAGGATGGTTCCCAGACCAGAGGTGGCACCAGTGCCATGTCGGGCTGGTTTGATAGTACGATGTGGCTCCTGCAATCTGCCATCCAGAAGCGGGGCAGCTTACTTTTGTTTGCCAGGGAAACGGGCCGAGGTTTGTGTCTCGGGGCCTATGGCTGGGAGTGACCGGCTGGCTCCTGAAAAGCTACGATAGGCAGGATGGTGACCAGACCCATGGTGGCACCAGTGCCAAGTTGGGCTGGTTTGATAGTACCAAGTGGCTCCTGCAATCTGCCATGAAAGAGTTGGCAGGCGAGTTTTGTTTTCCAGGGAAAAGCGCCGTTGTTTGTGTTTGGGGGCCTGTGGCTGGGAGTGGCCGGCTGCCTAATTAGAATCCACGATACGCAGGATGGTTCCCAGACCAGAGGTGGCACCAGTGCCATGTCGGGCTAGTTTGATGGTGCAAAGTGGCTCCTGCAATCTGCCATCCAGAAGCGGGGTAGCTTATTTTGTTTGCCAGGGAAACAGGCCGAGGTTTTTGTCTGGGGGCCTATGGCTGGGAGTGACCGGCTCGCTCCTGAAAAGCTATGATAGGCAGGATGGTGACCAGACCCATGGTGGCACCAGTGCCAAGCTGGGCTGATTTGATAGTACCAAGTGGCTCCTGCAATCTGCCATCAAAATTTGGCAGGCGAGTTTTGTTTTCCAGGGAAAAGCGCCGTTGTTTTTGTTTGGGGGCCTGTGGCTGGGAGTGGCCGGCTGGCTAATTAGAATCCACGATACGCAGGATGGTTCCCAGACCCAAGGTGGCACCAGTACCAAGTTGGGCTGGGGTGATAATAACAAGTGCGTCCTGCAATCTGCCATCCAGAAGCGGGGATGCTTACTTTTGTTTGCCAGGGAAACGGGCCGAGGTTTGTGTCTCGGGGCCTATGGCTGGGAGTGACCGGCTGGCTCCTGAAAAGCTACGATAGGCAGGATGGTGACCAGACCCATGGTGGCAGCAGTGCCAAGTTGGGCTGGTGTGATAGTACCAAGTGGCTCCTGCAATCTGCCATCAAAAAGTTGGCAGGCGAGTTTTGTTTTCCAGGGAAAAGCGCCGTTGTTTGTGTTTGGAGGCCTGTGGCTGGGAGTGGCCGGCTGGCTCCTTAGAATCCACGATACGCAGCATGGTTCCCAGACCAGAGGTGGCACCAGTGCCATGTCGGGCTGGTTTGATAGTACCAAGTGGCTCCGGCAATCTGCCATCCAGAAGCGGGGCAGCTTACTTTTGTTTGCCAGGGAAACGGGCCGAGGTTTGTGTCTCGGGGCCTATGGCTGGGAGTGACCGGCTGGCTCCTGAAAAGCTACGATAGGCAGGATGGTGACCAGACCCATGGTGGCAGCAGTGCCAAGTTGGGCTGGTTTGATAGTGCCAAGTGTCTCCTGCAATCTGCCATCAAAGAGTTGGCAGGCGAGTTTTGTTTTCCAGGGAAAAGCGCCGTTGTTTGTGTTTGGGGACCTGTGGCTGGGAGTGGCCGGCTGGCTAATTAGAATCCACGATACGCAGGATGGTTCCCAGACCTGAGGTGGCACCAGTGCCAAGTCGGGCTAGTTTGATGGTGCAAAGTGGCTCCTGCAATCTGCCATCCAGAAGCGGGGCAGCTTACTTTTGTTTGTCAGGGAAACGGGCCGAGGTTTTTGTCTGGGGGCCTATGGCTGGGAGTGACCGGCTGGCTCCTGAAAAGCTACGATAGGCAGGATGGTGACCAGACCCATGGTGGCAGCAGTGCCAAGTTGGGCTGGTTTGATAGTACCAAGTGGCTCCTGCAATCTGCCATCAAAAATTTGGTAGGCGAGTTTAGTTTTCCAGGGAAAAGCGCCGTTTTTTGTGTATGGGGGCCTGTGGCTGGGAGTGGCCGGCTGGCTCCTTTGAACCTACGATACACAGGATGGTTCCCAGAGCCAAGGTGGCACCAGTGCCAATTCGGGCTAGTTTGATGGTGCAAAGTGGCTCCTGCAATCTTCCATCCAGAAGCGGGGTAGCTTACTTTTGTTTGCCAGGGAAACGGGCCGAGGTTTTTGTCTGGGGGCCTATGGCTGGGAGTGACCGGCTGGCTCCTGAAAAGCAACGATAGGCAGGATGGTGACCAGACCCATGGTGGCACCAGTGCAAGGTTGGGCTGGTTTGATAGTACCAAGTGGCTCCTGCAATCTGCCATCAAAACGTTGGCAGGCGAGTTTTGTTTTCCAGGGAAAAGCGCCGTTGTTTGTGTTTGGAGGCCTGTGGCTGGGAGTGGCCGGCTGGCTCCTTAGAATCCACGATACGCAGGATGGTTCCCAGACCAGAGGTGGCACCAGTGCCAAGTCGGGCTAGTTTGATGGTGCAAAGTGGCTCCTGCAATCTGCCATCGAGAAGTGGGGTAGCTTACTTTTGTTTGCCAGGGAAACGGGCCTAGGTTTTATACAGGGGGCCTATGGCTGGGTGTGACCGGCTGGCTCCTGAAAAGCTACGATAGGCAGGATGTTTCCCAGACCCAAGGTGGCACCAGTGCCAAGTTGGGCTGGTTTGATAGTGCCAAGTGTCTCCTGCAATCTGCCATCAAAGAGTTGGCAGGCGAGTTTTGTTTTCCAGGGAAAAGCGCCGTTGTTTGTGTTTGGGGGCCTGTGGCTGGGAGTGGCCGGCTGGCTAATTAGAATCCACGATACGCAGGATGGTTCCCAGACCAGAGATGGCACCAGTGCCATGTCGGGCTGGTTTGATAGTACCAAGTGGCTCCTGCAATCTGCCATCCAGAAGCGGGGCAGCTTACTTTTGTTTGCCAGGGAAATGGGCCGAGGTTTGTGTCTCGGGGCCCATGGCTGGGAGTGACCGGCTCGCTCCTGAAAAGCTACGATAGGCAGGATGGTGACCAGACCCATGGTGGCACCAGTGCCAAGTTGGGCTGGTTTGATAGTACCAAGTGGCTCCTGCAATCAGCCATCAAAATGTTGGCAGGCGAGTTTTTTTTTCCAGGGAAAAGCGCCGTTGTTTGTGTTTGGGGGCCTGTGGGTTGGAGTGGCCGGCTGGCTAATTAGAATCCACGATACGCAGGATGGTTCCCAGACCCAAGGTGGCACCAGTGCCAAGTTTGGCTGGTTTGATAGTACCAAGTGCGTCCTGCAATCTGCCATCCAGAAGCGGGGATGCTTACTTTTGTTTGCCAGGGAAACGGGCCGAGGTTTGTGTCTCGGGGCCTATGGCTGGGAGTGACCGGCTGGCTCCTGAAAAGCTACGATAGGCAGGATGGTGACCAGACCCATGGTGGCAGCCGTGCCAAGTTGGGCTGGTTTGATAGTACCAAGTGGCTCCTGGAATCTGCCATCAAATGTTGGCAGGCGAGTTTTGTTTTCCAGGGAAAAGCGCCGTTGTTTTGTTTGGGGGCATGTGGCTGGGAGTGGCCGGCTGGCTCCTTAGAATCTACGTTACGCAGGATGGTTCCCAGAGCCAAGGTGGCACCAGTGCCAATTCGGGCTGGTTTGATAGTACCAAGTGTCTCCTGCAATCTGCCATCCAGAAGCGGGGCAGCTTACTTATTTTTGCCAGGGAAACGGGCCGAGATTTGTGTCTGGGGGTCCATGGCTGGGAGTGACCGGCTGGCTCCTGAAAAGCAACGATAGGCAGGATGGTGACCAGACCCATGGTGGCACCAGTGCCAAGTTGGGCTGGTTTGATAGTACCAAGTGGCTCCTGCAATCTGCCATCAAAAAGTTGGCAGGCGAGTTTTGTTTTCCAGGGAAAAGCGCCGTTGTTTGTGTTTGGGGGCCTGTGGCTGGGAGTGGCCGGCTGGCTAATTAGAATCCACGATACGCAGGATGGTTCCCAGACCAGAGGTGGCACCAGTGCCATGTCGGGCTGGTTTGATAGTACCAAGTGGCTCCTGCAATCTGCCATCCAGAAGCGGGGCAGCTTACTTTTGTTTGCAAGGGAAACGGGCCGAGGTTTGTGTTTGGGGGCCTATGGCTGGGATTGAGCGGCTGTCTCCTGAAATGCTACGATAGGCAGGATGGTGACCAGACCCATGGTGGCACCAGTGCCAAGTTGGGCTGGTTTGATAGTACCAAGTGGCTCCTGCAATCTGCCATCAAAAAGTTGGCAGGCGAGTTTTGTTTTCCAGGGAAAAGCGCCGTTGTTTGTGTTTGGGGGCCTGTGGCTGGGAGTGGCCGCCTGGCTCCTTAGAATCCACGATACGCAGGATGGTTCCCAGACCAGAGGTGGCACCAGTGCCAAGTCGGGCTAGTTTGATGGTGCAAAGTGGCTCCTGCAATCTTCCACCCAGAAGCGGGGTAGCTTACTTTTGTTTGCCAGGGAAACGCTTTGAGGTTTGTGTCTGGGGGCCTATGGCTGGAAGTGACCGGCTGGCTCCTGAAAAGCTACGATAGGCAGGATGGTGACCAGACCCATGGTGGCACCAGTGCCAAGTTGGGCTGATTTGATAATACCAAGTGGCTCCTGCAATCTGCCATCAAAAAGTTGGCAGGCGAGTTTTGTTTTCCAGGGAAAAGCGCCGTTGTTTTTGTTTGGGGGCCTGTGGCTGGGAGTGGCCGGCTGGCTAATTAGAATCCACGATACGCAGGATGGTTCCCAGACCCAAGGTGGCACCAGTACCAAGTTGGGCTGGGGTGATAGTAACAAGTGCGTCCTGCAATCTGCCATCCAGAAGCGGGGTAGCTTACTTTTGTTTGCCAGGGAAACGGGCCGAGGTTTGTGTCTCGGGGCCTATGGCTGGGAGTGACCGGCTGGCTCCTGAAAAGCTACGATAGGCAGGATGGTGACCAGACCCATGGTGGCAGCAGTGCCAAGTTGGGCTGGTTTGATAGTACCAAGTGGCTCCTGCAATCTGCCATCAAAAAGTTGGCAGGCGAGTTTTGTTTTCCAGGGAAAAGCGCCGTTGTTTGTGTTTGGAGGCCTGTGGCTGGGAGTGGCCGGCTGGCTCCTTAGAATCCACGATACGCAGGATGGTTCCCAGACCAGAGGTGGCACCAGTGCCATGTCGGGCTGGTTTGATAGTACCAAGTGGCTCCTGCAATCTGCCATCCAGAAGCGGGGCAGCTTACTTTTTTTTGCCAGGGAAACGGGCCGAGGTTTGTGTCTCGGGGCCTATGGCTGGGAGTGACCGGCTGGCTCCTGAAAAGCTACGATAGGCAGGATGGTGACCAGACCCATGGTGGCACCAGTGCCAAGTTGGGCTGGTTTGATAGTACCAAGTGGCTCCTGGAATCTGCCATCAAATGTTGGCTGACGAGTTTTGTTTTCCAGGGAAAAGCGCCGTTGTTTGTGTTTGGGGGCATGTGGCTGGGAGTGGCCGGCTGGCTCCTTAGAATCTACGTTACGCAGGATGGTTCCCAGAGCCAAGGTGGCACCAGTGCCAATTCGGGCTGGTTTGATAGTACCAAGTGTCTCCTGCAATCTGCCATCCAGAAGCGGGGCAGCTTACTTATTTTTGCCAGGGAAACGGGCCGAGATTTGTGTCTGGGGGTCCATGGCTGGGAGTGACCGGCTCGCTCCTGAAAAACTACGATAGGCAGGATGGTGACCAGACCCATGGTGGCACCAGTGCCAAGTTGGGCTGATTTGATAATACCAAGTGGCTCCTGCAATCTGCCATCAAAAAGTTGGCAGGCGAGTTTTGTTTTCCAGGGAAAAGCGCCGTTGTTTGTGTTTGGGGGCCTGTGGCTGGGAGTGGCCGCCTGGCTCCTTAGAATCCACGATACGCAGGATGGTTCCCAGACCAGAGGTGGCACCAGTGCCAAGTCGGGCTAGTTTGATGGTGCAAAGTGGCTCCTGCAATCTTCCACCCAGAAGCGGGGATGCTTACTTTTGTTTGCCAGGGAAACGGGCCGAGGTTTGTGTCTGGGGGCCTATGGCTGGGTGTGACCGGCTGGCTCCTGAAAAGCTACGATAGGAAGGATGGTGACCAGACCCATGGTGGCACCAGTGCCAAGTTGGGCTGGTTTGATAGTACCAAGTGGCTCCTGCAATCTGCCATCAAAAAGTTGGCAGGCGAGTTTTGTTTTCCAGGGAAAAGCGCCGTTGTTTGTGTTTGGGGGCCTGTGGCTGGGAGTGGCCGGCTGGCTAATTAGAATCCACGATACGCAGGATGGTTCCCAGACCTGAGGTGGCACCAGTGCCAAGTCGGGCTAGTTTGATGGTGCAAAGTGGCTCCTGCAATCTGCCATCCAGAAGCGGGGATGCTTACTTTTGTTTGCCAGGGAAACGGGCCGAGGTTTGTGTCTCGGGGCCTATGGCTGGGAGTGACCGGCTGGCTCCTGAAAAGCTACGATAGGCAGGATGGTGACCAGACCCATGGTGGCAGCAGTGCCAAGTTGGGCTGGTTTGATAGTACCAAGTGGCTCCTGCAATTTGCCATCAAAAAGTTGGCAGGCGAGTTTTGTTTTCCAGGGAAATGGGCCGAGGTTTGTGTTTGGGGGCCTGTGGCTGGGAGTGGCCGGCTGGCTCCTTTGAACCTACGATACACAGGATGGTTCCCAGAGCCAAGGTGGCACTAGTGCCAAGTCGGGCTGGTTTGATAGTACCAAGTGTCTCCTGCAATCTGCCATCCAGAAGCGGGGCAGCTTACTTATTTTTGCCAGGGAAACGGGCCGAGGTTTGTGTCTGGGGGTCCATGGCTGGGAGTGACCGGCTGGCTCCTGAAAAGCAACGATAGGCAGGATGGTGACCAGACCCATGGTGGCACCAGTGACAAGTTGGGCTGGTTTGATAGTACCAAGTGGCTCCTGCAATCAGCCATCAAAAAGTTGGCTGGCGAGTTTTTTTTTCCAGGGAAAAGCGCCGTTGTTTGTGTTTGGGGGCCTGTGGCTGGGAGTGGCCGGCTGGCTAATTAGAATCCACGATACGCAGGATGGTTCCCAGACCCAAGGTGGCACCAGTGCCAAGTTTGGCTGGTTTGATAGTACCAAGTGCGTCCTGCAATATGCCATCCAGAAGCGGGGATGCTTACTTTTGTTTGCCAGGGAAACGGGCCGAGGTTTGTGTCTCGGGGCCTATGGCTGGGAGTGACCGGCTGGGTCCTGAAAAGCTACGATAGGCAGGATGGTGACCAGACCCATGGTGGCAGCCGTGCCAAGTTGGGCTGGTTTGATAGTACCAAGTGGCTCCTGGAATCTGCCATCAAATGTTGGCAGACGAGTTTTGTTTTCCAGGGAAAAGCGCCGTTGTTTGTGTTTGGGGGCATGTGGCTGGGAGTGGCCGGCTGGATCCTTAGCATCTAGGCTACGCAGGATGGTTCCCAGAGCAAAGGTGGCACCAGTGCCAATTCGGGCTGGTTTGATAGTACCAAGTGTCTCCTGCAATCTGCCATCCAGAAGCGGGGCAGCTTACTTTTGTTTGCCAAGGAAACGGGCGGAGATTTGTGTCTGGGTGTCCATGGCTGGGAGTGACCGGCTGGCTCCTGAAAAGCAACGATAGGCAGGATGGTGACCAGACCCATGGTGGCACCAGTGCCAAGTTGGGCTGGTTTGATAGTACCAAGTGGCTCCTGCAATCTGCCATCAAAAAGTTGGCAGGCGAGTTTTGTTTTCCAGGGAAAAGCGCCGTTGTTTGTGTTTGGGGGCCTGTGGCTGGGAGTGGCCGGCTGGCTCCTTAGAATCCACGATACGCAGCATGGTTCCCAGACCAGAGGTGGCAGCATTGCCAAGTTGGGCTGGGGTGATAGTACCAAGTGCGTCCTGCAATCTTCCATCCAGAAGCGGGGTAGCTTACTTTTGTTTGCCAGGGAAACGTGCCGAGGTTTGTGTCTCGGGGCCTATGGCTGGGAGTGACCGGCTGGCTCCTGAAAAGCTACGATAGGCAGGATGGTTACCAGACCCATGGTGGCACCAGTGCCAAGTTGGGCTGGTTTGATAGTACCAAGTGTCTCCTGCAATCTGCCATCAAAAAGTTGGCAGGCGAGTTTTGTTTTCCAGGGAAAAGCGCCGTTGTTTGTGTTTGGGGGCCTGTGGCTGGGAGTGGCCGGCTGGCTCCTTTGAACCTACGATACGCAGGATGATTCCCAGACCAGAGGTGGCACCAGTACCATGTCGGGCTGGTTAGATAGTACTAAGTGGCTCCTGCAATCTGCCATCCAGAAGCGGGGCAGCTTACTTTTTTTTGCCAGGGTAACGGGCCGAGGTTTGTGTCTCGGGGCCTATGACTGGGAGTGACTGGCTGGCTCCTGAAAAGCTGCGATAGGCAGGATGGTGACCAGACCCATGGTGGCAGCAGTGCCAAGTTGGGCTGGTTTGATAGTACCAAGTGGCTCCTGCAATCTGCCATCAAAAAGTTGGCAGGCGAGTTTTGTTTTCCAGGGAAAAGCGCAGTTGTTTGTGTTTGGGGGCCTGTGGCTGGGAGTGGCCGGCTGGCTAATTAGAATCCACGATACGCAGGATGGTTCCCAGACCCAAGGTGGCACCAGTGCCAAGTTGGGCTGGTTTGATAGTACTAAGTGGCTCCTGCAATCAGCCATCAAAATTTTGGCAGGCGATTTTTTTTTTCCAGGGAAAAGTGCCGTTGTTTGTGTTTGGGGGCCTGTGGCTGGGAGTGGCCGGCTGGCTAATTAGAATCCACGATACGCAGGATGGTTCCCAGACCCAAGGTGGCACCAGTGCCAAGTTGGGCTGGTTTGATAGTAACAAGTGCGTCCTGCAATCTGCCATCCAGAAGCGGGGATGCTTACTTTTGTTTGCCAGGGAAACGGGCCGAGGTTTGTGTCTGGGGGCCTATGGCTGGGAGTGACTGGCTGGCTCCTGAAAAGCTGCGATAGGCAGGATGGTGACCAGACCCATGGTGGCACCAGTGCCAAGTTGGGCTGGTTTGATAGTACCAAGTGGCTCCTGCAATCTGCCATCAAAAAGTTGGCAGGCGAGTTTTGTTTTCCAGGGAAAAGCGCCGTTGTTTGTGTTTGGGGGCCTGTGGCTGGGAGTGGCCGGCTGGCTCCTTAGAATCCACGATACGCAGGATGGTTCCCAGACCTGAGGTGGCACCAGGGCCAAGTCGGGCTGGTTTGATGGTGCAAAGTGGCTCCTGCAATCTTCCATCCAGAAGCGGGGTAGCTTACTTTTGTTTGCCAGGGAAACGGGCCGAGGTTTGTGTCTGGGGGCCTATGGCTGGGAGTGACCGGCTGGCTCCTGAAAAGCTACGATAGGCAGGATGGTGACCAGACCCATGGTGGCAGCCGTGCCAAGTTGGGCTGGTTTGATAGTACCAAGTGGCTCCTGCAATCTGCCATCAAAAAGTTGGCAGGCGAGTTTTGTTTTCCAGGGAAAAGCGCCGTTGTTTGTGTTTGGGGGCCGGTGGCTGGGAGTGGCCGGCTGGCTAATTAGAATCCACGATACGCAGGATGGTTCCCAGACCAGAGGTGGCACCAGTGCCAAGTCGGGCTAGTTTGATGGTGCAAAATGGCTCCTGCAATCTTCCATCCAGAAGCGGGGCAGCTTACTTTTGTTTGCCAGGGAAACGGGCCGAGGTTTGTGTCTGGGGGCCTATGGCTTGGAGTGACCGGCTGGCTCCTGAAAAGCTACGATAGGCAGGATGGTGACCAGACCCAAGGTGGCACCAGTGTCAAGTTGGGCTGATTTGGTAATACCAAGTGGCTCCTGCCATCTGCCATCAAAAAGTTGGCAGGCGAGTTTTGTTTTCCAGGGAAAAGCGCCGTTGTTTGTGTTTGGGGGCCTGTGGCTGGGAGTGGCCGGCTGGCTAATTAGAATCCACGATACTCAGGATGGTTCCCAGACCTGAGGTGGCACCAGTGCCAAGTTGGGCTGGGGTGATAGTACCAAGTGCGTCCTGCAATCTGCCATCCAGAAGCGGGGATGCTTACTTTTGTTTGCCAGGGAAACGGGCCGAGGTTTGTGTCTCGGGGCCTATGGCTGGGAGTGTCTGGCTGGCTCCTGAAAAGCTACGATAGGCAGGATGGTGACCAGACCCATGGTGGCAGCAGTGCCAAGTTGGGCTGGTTTGATAGTACCAAGTGGCTCCTGCAATCTTCCATCAAAAAGTTGGCAGGCGAGTTTTGTTTTCCAGGGAAAAGCGCCGTTGTTTTTGTTTGGGGGCCTGTGGCTGGGAGTGGCCGGCTGGCTCCTTTGAACCTACGATACGCAGGATGATTCCCAGACCAGAGGTGGCACCAGTGCCATGTCGGGCTGGTTTGATAGTACCAAGTAGCTCCTGCAATCTGCCATCCAGAAGCGGGGCAGCTTACTTTTGTTTGCCAGGGAAACGGGCCGAGGTTTGTGTCTCGGGGCCTATGGCTGGGACTGACCGGCTGGCTCCTGAAAAGCTACGATAGGCAGGATGGTGACCAGACCCATGGTGGCAGCAGTGCCAAGTTGGGCTGGTTTGATAGTGCCAAGTGTCTCCTGCAATCTGCCATCAAAGAGTTTGCAGGCGAGTTTTGTTTTCCAGGGAAAAGCGCCGTTGTTTGTTTTTGGTGGCCTGTGGCTGGGAGTGGCCGGCTGGCTAATTAGAATCCACGATACGCAGCATGGTTCCCAGACCAGAGGTGGCACCAGTGCCATGTCGGGCTGGTTTGATAGTACCAAGTGGCTCCTGCAATCAGCCATCCAGAAGCGGGGCAGCTTACTTTTTTTTGCCAGGGAAACGGGCCGAGGTTTGTGTCTCGGGGCCTATGACTGGGAGTGACTGGCTGGCTCCTGAAAAGCTGCGATAGGCAGGATGGTGACCAGACCCATGGTGGCACCAGTGCCAAGTTGGGCTGGTTTGATAGTACCAAGTGGCTCCTGCAATCTGCCATCAAAAAGTTGGCAGGCGAGTTTTGTTTTCCAGGGAAAAGCGCCGTTGTTTGTGTTTGGGGGCCTGTGGCAGGGAGTGGCCGGCTGGCTAATTAGAATCCACGATACGCAGGATGGTTCCCAGACCCAAGGTAGCACCAGTGCCAAGTTGGGCTGGTTTGATAGTACCAAGGGGCTCCTGCAATCAGCCATCAAAAAGTTGGCAGGCGAGTTTTTTTTTCCAGGGAAAAGCGCCGTTGTTTGTGTTTGGCGGCCTGTGGCTGGGAGTGGCCGGCTGGCTAATTAGAATCCACGATACGCAGGATGGTTCCCAGACCAGAGATGGCACCAGTGCCAAGTTGGGCTGGTTTGATAGTACCAAGTGCGTCCTGCAATCTGCCATCCAGAAGCGGGGATGCTTACTTTTGTTTGCCAGGGAAACGGGCCGAGGTTTGTGTCTGGGGGCCTATGGCTGGGAGTGACCGGCTGGCTCCTGAAAAGCTACGATAGGCAGGATGGTGACCAGACCCATGGTGGCAGCCGTGCCAAGTTGGGCTGGTTTGATAGTACCAAGTGGCTCCTGGAATCTGCCTTTAAAATTTGGCAGGCGAGTTTTGTTTTCCCGGGAAAAGCGCCGTTGTTTGTGTTTGGGGGCCTGTGGCTGGGAGTGGCCGGCTGGCTCCTTAGAATCTACGTTACGCAGGATGGTTCCCAGAGCCAAGATGGCACCAGTGCCAATTCGGGCTGGTTTGATAGTACCAAGTGTCTCCTGCAATCTGCCATCCAGAAGCAGGGCAGCTTACTTATTTTTGACAGGGAAACGGGCCGAGGTTTGTGTCTGGGGTTCCATGGCTGGGAGTGACCGGCTGGCTCCTGAAAAGCAACGATAGGCAGGATGGTGACCAGACCCATGGTGGCACCAGTGCCAAGTTGGGCTGGTTTGATAGTACCAAGTGGCTCCTGCAATCTGCCATCAAAACGTTGGCAGGCGAGTTTTGTTTTCCAGGGAAAAGCGCCGTTGTTTGTGTTTGGGTGCCTGTGGCTGGGAGTGGCCGGCTGGCTAATTAGAATCCACGATACGCAGCATGGTTCCCAGACCAGAGGTGGCACCAGTGCCATGTCGGGCTGGTTTGATAGTACCAAGTGGCTCCTGCAATCTGCCATCTAGAAACGGGGCAGCTTACTTTTGTTTGCCAGGGAAACGGGCCGAGGTTTGTGTCTGGGGGTCCATGGCTGGGAGTGGCCGGCTGGCTCCTGAAAAGCTACGATAGGCAGGATGGTGACCAGACCCATGGTGGCAGCCGTGCCAAGTTGGGCTGGTTTGATAGTACCAAGTGGCTCCTGGAATCTGCCTTTAAAATTTGGCAGGCGAGTTTTGTTTTCCCGGGAAAAGCGCCGTTGTTTGTGTTTGGGGGCCTGTGGCTGGGAGTGGCCGGCTGGCTCCTTAGAATCTACGTTACGCAGGATGGTTCCCAGAGCCAAGATGGCACCAGTGCCAATTCGGGCTGGTTTGATAGTACCAAGTGTCTCCTGCAATCTGCCATCCAGAAGCAGGGCAGCTTACTTATTTTTGACAGGGAAACGGGCCGAGGTTTGTGTCTGGGGGTCCATGGCTGGGAGTGACCGGCTGGCTCCTGAAAAGCAACGATAGGCAGGATGGTGACCAGACCCATGGTGGCACCAGTGCCAAGTTGGGCTGGTTTGATAGTACCAAGTGGCTCCTGCAATCTGCCATCAAAACGTTGGCAGGCGAGTTTTGTTTTCCAGGGAAAAGCGCCGTTGTTTGTGTTTGGGTGCCTGTGGCTGGGAGTGGCCGGCTGGCTAATTAGAATCCACGATACGCAGCATGGTTCCCAGACCAGAGGTGGCACCAGTGCCATGTCGGGCTGGTTTGATAGTACCAAGTGGCTCCTGCAATCTGCCATCTAGAAACGGGGCAGCTTACTTTTGTTTGCCAGGGAAACGGGCCGAGGTTTGTGTCTGGGGGTCCATGGCTGGGAGTGGCCGGCTGGCTCCTGAAAAGCTACGATAGGCAGGATGGTGACCAGACCCATGGTGGCAGCAGTGCCAAGTTGGGCTGGTTTGATAGTACCAAGTGGCTCCTGCAATCTGCCATCAAAAAGTTGGCAGGCGAGTTTTGTTTTCCAGGGAAAAGCGCCGTTGTTTGTGTTTGGGGGCCTGTGGCTGGGAGTGGCCGGCTGGCTCCTTAGAATCCACGATACGCAGGATGGTTCCCAGACCTGAGGTGGCACCAGTGCCAAGTCGGGCTAGTTTGATGGTGCAAAGTGGCTCCTGCAATCTTCCATCGAGAAGCGGGGCAGCTTACTTTTTTTTGCCAGGGAAACGGGCCGAGGTTTGTGTCTGGGGGCCTATGGCTTGGAGTGACCGGCTGGCTCCTGAAAAGCTACGATAGGCAGGATGGTGACCAGACCCAAGGTGGCACCAGTGTCAAGTTGGGCTGATTTGGTAATACCAAGTGGCTCCTGCCATCTGCCATCAAAAAGTTGGCAGGCGAGTTTTGTTTTCCAGGGAAAAGCGCCGTTGTTTGTGTTTGGGGGCCTGTGGCTGGGAGTGGCCGGCTGGCTAATTAGAATCCACGATACGCAGGATGGTTCCCAGACCTGAGGTGGCACCAGTGCCAAGTTGGGCTAGTTTGATGGTGTAAAGTGGCTCCTGCAATCTGCAATCAAGAAGCGGGGTAGCTTACTTTTGTTTGCCAGGGAACCGGGCTGAGGTTTTTGTCTGGGGGCCTATGGCTGGGAGTGACCGGCTGGCTCCTGAAAAGCAACGATAGGCAGGATGGTGACCAGACCCATGGTGGCACCAGTGCCAAGCTGGGCTGATTTGATAGTACCAAGTGTCTCCTGCAATCTGCCATCAAAAAGTTGGCAGGGGAGTTTTGTTTTCCAGGGAAAAGCGCCGTTGTTTGTGTTTGGGGGCCTGTGGCTGGGAGTGGCCGGCTGGCTAATTAGAATCCACGATACGCAGGATGGTTCCCAGACCTGAGGTGGCACCAGTGCCAAGTTGGGCTGGGGTGATAGTACCAAGTGCGTCCTGCAATCTGCCATCCAGAAGCGGGGATGCTTACTTTTGTTTGCCAGGGAAACGGGCCGAGGTTTGTGTCTCGGGGCCTATGGCTGGGAGTGTCTGGCTGGCTCCTGAAAAGCTACGATAGGCAGGATGGTTCCCAGACACATGGTGGCAGCAGTGCCAAGTTGGGCTGGTTTGATAGTACCAAGTGTCTCCTGCAATCTGCCATCAAAAAGTTGGCAGGCGAGTTTTGTTTTCCAGGGAAAAGCGCCGTTGTTTTTGTTTGGGGGCCTGTGGCTGGGAGTGGCCGGCTGGCTCCTTTGAACGTACGATACGCAGGATGATTCCCAGACCAGAGGTGGCACCAGTGCCATGTCGGGCTGGTTTGATAGTACCAAGTAGCTCCTGCAATCTGCCATCCAGAAGCGGGGCAGCTTACTTTTGTTTGCCAGGGAAACGGGCCGAGGTTTTTTACTGGGGGCCTATGGCTGGGAGTGACCGGCTGGCTCCTGAAAAGCTACGATAGGCAGGATGGTGACCAGACCCATGGTGGCACCAGTGCCAAGTTGGGCTGGTTTGATAGTGCCAAGTGTCTCCTGCAATCTGCCATCAAAGAGTTTGCAGGCGAGTTTTGTTTTCCAGGGAAAAGCGCCGTTGTTTGTTTTTGGCGGCCTGTGGCTGGGAGTGGCCGGCTGGCTAATTAGAATCCACGATACGCAGCATGGTTCCCAGACCAGAGGTGGCACCAGTGCCATGTCGGGCTGGTTTGATAGTACCAAGTGGCTCCTGCAATCAGCCATCCAGAAGCGGGGCAGCTTACTTTTTTTTGCCAGGGAAACGGGCCGAGGTTTGTGTCTCGGGGCCTATGACTGGGAGTGACTGGCTGGCTCCTGAAAAGCTGCGATAGGCAGGATGGTGACCAGACCCATGGTGGCACCAGTGCCAAGTTGGGCTGGTTTGATAGTACCAAGTGTCTCCTGCAATCTGCCATCAAAAAGTTGGCAGGCGAGTTTTGTTTTCCAGGGAAAAGCGCCGTTGTTTGTGTTTGGGGGCCTGTGGCTGGGAGTGGCCGGCTGGCTAATTAGAATCCACGATACGCAGGATGGTTCCCAGACCCAAGGTAGCACCAGTGCCAAGTTGGGCTGGTTTGATAGTACCAAGTGCGTCCTGCAATCTGCCATCCAGAAGCGGGGATGCTTACTTTTGTTTGCCAGGGAAACGGGCCGAGGTTTGTGTCTGGGGGCCTATAGCTGGGAGTGACCGGCTGGCTCCTGAAAAGCTACGATAGGCAGGATGGTGACCAGACCCATGGTGGCAGCCGTGCCAAGTTGGGCTGGTTTGATAGTACCAAGTGGCTCCTGGAATCTGCCTTTAAAATTTGGCAGGCGAGTTTTGTTTTCCAGGGAATAGCGCCGTTGTTTGTGTTTGGGGGCCTGTGGCTGGGAGTGGCCGGCTGGCTCCTTAGAATCTACGTTACGCAGGATGGTTCCCAGAGCCAAGATGGCACCAGTGCCAATTCGGGCTGGTTTGATAGTACCAAGTGTCTCCTGCAATCTGCCATCCAGAAGCAGGGCAGCTTACTTATTTTTGACAGGGAAACGGGCCGAGGTTTGTGTCTGGGGGTCCATGGCTGGGAGTGACCGGCTGGCTCCTGAAAAGCAACGATAGGCAGGATGGTGACCAGACCCATGGTGGCACCAGTGCCAAGTTGGGCTGGTTTGATAGTACCAAGTGGCTCCTGCAATCTGCCATCAAAACGTTGGCAGGCGAGTTTTGTTTTCCAGGGAAAAGCGCCGTTGTTTGTGTTTGGGTGCCTGTGGCTGGGAGTGGCCGGCTGGCTAATTAGAATCCACGATACGCAGCATGGTTCCCAGACCAGAGGTGGCACCAGTGCCATGTCGGGCTGGTTTGATAGTACCAAGTGGCTCCTGCAATCTGCCATCCAGAAACGGGGCAGCTTACTTTTGTTTGCCAGGGAAACGGGCCGAGGTTTGTGTCTGGGGGTCCATGGCTGGGAGTGGCCGGCTGGCTCCTGAAACTACGATAGGCAGGATGGTGACCAGACCCATGGTGGCAGCAGTGCCAAGTTGGGCTGGTTTGATAGTACCAAGTGGCTCCTGCAATCTGCCATCAAAAAGTTGGCAGGCGAGTTTTGTTTTCCAGGGAAAAGCGCCGTTGTTTGTGTTTGGGGGCCTGTGGCTGGGAGTGGCCGGCTGGCTAATTAGAATCCACGATACGCAGGATGGTTCCCAGACCAGAGGTGGCACCAGTGCCAAGTCGGGCTAGTTTGATGGTGCAAAGTGGCTCCTGCAATCTTCCATCCAGAAGCGGGGCAGCTTACTTTTGTTTGCAAGGGAAACGGGCCGAGGTTTGTGTCTGGGGGCCTATGGCTTGGAGTGACCGGCTGGCTCCTGAAAAGCTACGATAGGCAGGATGGTGACCAGACCGAAGGTGGCACCAGTGCCAAGTTGGGCTGATTTGGTAATACCAAGTGGCTCCTGCAATCTGCCATCAAAAAGTTGGCAGGCGAGTTTTGTTTTCCAGGGAAAAGCGCCGTTGTTTGTGTTTGGGGGCCTGTGGCTGGGAGTGGCCGGCTGGCTAATTAGAATCCACGATACGCAGGATGGTTCCCAGACCTGAGGTGGCACCAGTGCCAAATCGGGCTAGTTTGATGGTGCAAAGTGGCTCCTGCAATCTGCAATCAAGAAGCGGGGTAGCTTACTTTTGTTTGCCAGGGAAACGGGCCGAGGTTTTTGTCTGGGGGCCTATGGCTGGGAGTGACCGGCTGGCTCCTGAAAAGCAACGATAGGCAGGATGGTGACCAGACCCATGGTGGCAGCAGTGCCAAGCTGGGCTGATTTGATAGTACCAAGTGTCTCCTGCAATCTGCCATCAAAAAGTTGGCAGGGGAGTTTTGTTTTCCAGGGAAAAGCGCCGTTGTTTGTGTTTGGGGGCCTGTGGCTGGGAGTGGCCGGCTGGCTAATTAGAATCCACGATACGCAGGGTGGTTCCCAGACGCAAGGTGGCACCAGTGCCAAGTTGGGCTGGGGTGATAGTACCAAGTGCGTCCTGCAATCTGCCATCCAGAAGCGGGGATGCTTACTTTTTTTTGCCAGGGAAACGGGCCGAGGTTTGTGTCTCGGGGCCTATGGCTGGGAGTGACCGGCTGGCTCCTGAAAAGCTACGATAGGCAGGATGGTGACCAGACCCATGGTGGCAGCAGTGCCAAGTTGGGCTGGTTTGATAGTACCAAGTGGCTCCTGCAATCTGCCATCAAAAAGTTGGCAGGCGAGTTTTGTTTTCCAGGGAAAAGTGCCGTTGTTTGTGTTTGGGGGCCTGTGGCTGGGAGTGGCCGGATGGCTCCTTTGAACCTACGATACGCAGGATGATTCCCAGACCAGAGGTGGCACCAGTGCCATGTCGGGCTGGTTTGATTGTACCAAGTAGCTCCTGCAATCTGCCATCCAGAAGCGGGGCAGCTTACTTTTGTTTGCCAGGGAAACGGGCCGAGGTTTGTGTCTCGGGGCCTATGGCTGGGAGTGACCGGCTGGCTCCTGAAAAGCTACGATAGGCAGGATGATTACCAGACCCATGGTGGCAGCAGTGCCAAGTTGGGCTGATTTGGTAATACCAAGTGGCTCCTGCAATCTGCCATCAAAAAGTTGGCAGGCGAGTTTTGTTTTCCAGGGAAAAGCGCCGTTGTTTGTGTTTGGGGGCCTGTGGCTGGGAGTGGCCGGCTGGCTCCTTAGAATCTACGTTACGCAGGATGGTTCCCAGAGCCAAGATGGCACCAGTGCCAATTCGGGCTGGTTTGATAGTACCAAGTGTCTCCTGCAATCTGCCATCCAGAAGCAGGGCAGCTTACTTATTTTTGACAGGGAAACGGGCCGAGGTTTGTGTCTGGGGGTCCATGGCTGGGAGTGACCGGCTGGCTCCTGAAAAGCAACGATAGGCAGGATGGTGACCAGACCCATGGTGGCACCAGTGCCAAGTTGGGCTGGTTTGATAGTACCAAGTGGCTCCTGCAATCTGCCATCAAAACGTTGGCAGGCGAGTTTTGTTTTCCAGGGAAAAGCGCCGTTGTTTGTGTTTGGGTGCCTGTGGCTGGGAGTGGCCGGCTGGCTAATTAGAATCCACGATACGCAGCATGGTTCCCAGACCAGAGGTGGCACCAGTGCCATGTCGGGCTGGTTTGATAATACCAAGTGGCTCCTGCAATCTGCCATCCAGAAACGGGGCAGCTTACTTTTGTTTGCCAGGGAAACGGGCCGAGGTTTGTGTCTGGGGGTCCATGGCTGGGAGTGACCGGCTGGCTCCTGAAAAGCTACGATAGGCAGGATGGTGACCAGACCCATGGTGGCAGCAGTGCCAAGTTGGGCTGGTTTGATAGTACCAAGTGGCTCCTGCAATCTGCCATCAAAAAGTTGGCAGGCGAGTTTTGTTTTCCAGGGAAAAGCGCCGTTGTTTGTGTTTGGGGGCCTGTGGCTGGGAGTGGCCGGCTGGCTAATTAGAATCCACGATACGCAGGATGGTTCCCAGACCAGAGGTGGCACCAGTGCCAAGTCGGGCTAGTTTGATGGTGCAAAGTGGCTCCTGCAATCTTCCATCCAGAAGCGGGGCAGCTTACTTTTGTTTGCCAGGGAAACGGGCCGAGGTTTGTGTCTGGGGGCCTATGGCTTGGAGTGACCGGCTGGCTCCTGAAAAGCTACGATAGGCAGGATGGTGACCAGACCGAAGGTGGCACCAGTGCCAAGTTGGGCTGATTTGGTAATACCAAGTGGCTCCTGCAATCTGCCATCAAAAAGTTGGCAGGCGAGTTTTGTTTTCCAGGCAAAAGCGCCGTTGTTTGTGTTTGGGGGCCTGTGGCTGGGAGTGGCCGGCTGGCTAATTAGAATCCACGATACGCAGGATGGTTCCCAGACCTGAGGTGGCACCAGTGCCAAATCGGGCTAGTTTGATGGTGCAAAGTGGCTCCTGCAATCTGCAATCAAGAAGCGGGGTAGCTTACTTTTGTTTGCCAGGGAAACGGGCCGAGGTTTTTGTCTGGGGGCTATGGCTGGGAGTGACCGGCTGGCTCCTGAAATGCTACGATAGGCAGGATGGTGACCAGACCCATGGTGGCAGCAGTGCCAAGCTGGGCTGATTTGATAGTACCAAGTGTCTCCTGCAATCTGCCATCAAAAAGTTGGCAGGGGAGTTTTGTTTTCCAGGGAAAAGCGCCGTTGTTTGTGTTTGGGGGCCTGTGGCTGGGAGTGGCCGGCTGGCTAATTAGAATCCACGATACGCAGGGTGGTTCCCAGACGCGAGGTGGCACCAGTGCCAAGTTGGGCTGGGGTGATAGTACCAAGTGCGTCCTGCAATCTGCCATCCAGAAGCGGGGATGCTTACTTTTTTTTGCCAGGGAAACGGGCCGAGGTTTGTGTCTCGGGGCCTATGGCTGGGAGTGACCGGCTGGCTCCTGAAAAGCTACGATAGGCAGGATGGTGACCAGACCCATGGTGGCAGCAGTGCCAAGTTGGGCTGGTTTGATAGTACCAAGTGGCTCCTGCAATCTGCCATCAAAAAGTTGGCAGGCGAGTTTTGTTTTCCAGGGAAAAGCGCCGTTGTTTGTGTTTGGGGGCCTGTGGCTGGGAGTGGCCGGATGGCTCCTTTGAACCTACGATACGCAGGATGATTCCCAGACCAGAGGTGGCACCAGTGCCATGTCGGGCTGGTTTGATTGTACCAAGTAGCTCCTGCAATCTGCCATCCAGAAGCGGGGCAGCTTACTTTTGTTTGCCAGGGAAACGGGCCGAGGTTTGTGTCTCGGGGCCTATGGCTGGGAGTGACCGGCTGGCTCCTGAAAAGCTACGATAGGCAGGATGATTACCAGACCCATGGTGGCAGCAGTGCCAAGTTGGGCTGATTTGGTAATACCAAGTGGCTCCTGCAATCTGCCATCAAAAAGTTGGCAGGCGAGTTTTGTTTTCCAGGGAAAAGCGCCGTTGTTTGTGTTTGGGGGCCTGTGGCTGGGAGTGGCCGGCTGGCTCCTTAGAATCTACGTTACGCAGGATGGTTCCCAGAGCCAAGATGGCACCAGTGCCAATTCGGGCTGGTTTGATAGTACCAAGTGTCTCCTGCAATCTGCCATCCAGAAGCAGGGCAGCTTACTTATTTTTGACAGGGAAACGGGCCGAGGTTTGTGTCTGGGGGTCCATGGCTGGGAGTGACCGGCTGGCTCCTGAAAAGCAACGATAGGCAGGATGGTGACCAGACCCATGGTGGCACCAGTGCCAAGTTGGGCTGGTTTGATAGTACCAAGTGGCTCCTGCAATCTGCCATCAAAACGTTGGCAGGCGAGTTTTGTTTTCCAGGGAAAAGCGCCGTTGTTTGTGTTTGGGTGCCTGTGGCTGGGAGTGGCCGGCTGGCTAATTAGAATCCACGATACGCAGCATGGTTCCCAGACCAGAGGTGGCACCAGTGCCATGTCGGGCTGGTTTGATAATACCAAGTGGCTCCTGCAATCTGCCATCCAGAAACGGGGCAGCTTACTTTTGTTTGCCAGGGAAACGGGCCGAGGTTTGTGTCTGGGGGCCTATGGCTTGGAGTGACCGGCTGGCTCCTGAAAAGCTACGATAGGCAGGATGGTGACCAGACCGAAGGTGGCACCAGTGCCAAGTTGGGCTGATTTGGTAATACCAAGTGGCTCCTGCAATCTGCCATCAAAAAGTTGGCAGGCGAGTTTTGTTTTCCAGGCAAAAGCGCCGTTGTTTGTGTTTGGGGGCCTGTGGCTGGGAGTGGCCGGCTGGCTAATTAGAATCCACGATACGCAGGATGGTTCCCAGACCTGAGGTGGCACCAGTGCCAAATCGGGCTAGTTTGATGGTGCAAAGTGGCTCCTGCAATCTGCAATCAAGAAGCGGGGTAGCTTACTTTTGTTTGCCAGGGAAACGGGCCGAGGTTTTTGTCTGGGGGCCTATGGCTGGGAGTGACCGGCTGGCTCCTGAAAAGCAACGATAGGCAGGATGGTGACCAGACCCATGGTTGCAGCAGTGCCAAGCTGGGCTGATTTGATAGTACCAAGTGTCTCCTGCAATCTGCCATCAAAATGTTGGCAGGGGAGTTTTGTTTTCCAGGGAAAAGCGCCGTTGTTTGTGTTTGGGGGCCTGTGGCTGGGAGTGGCCGGCTGGCTAATTAGAATCCACGATACGCAGGGTGGTTCCCAGACGCAAGGTGGCACCAGTGCCAAGTTGGGCTGGGGTGATAGTACCAAGTGCGTCCTGCAATCTGCCATCCAGAAGCGGGGATGCTTACTTTTTTTTGCCAGGGAAACGGGCCGAGGTTTGTGTCTCGGGGCCTATGGCTGGGAGTGACCGGCTGGCTCCTGAAAAGCTACGATAGGCAGGATGGCGACCAGACCCATGGTGGCAGCAGTGCCAAGTTGGGCTGGTTTGATAGTACCAAGTGGCTCCTGCAATCTGCCATCAAAAAGTTGGCAGGCGAGTTTTGTTTTCCAGGGAAAAGCGCCGTTGTTTGTGTTTGGGGGCCTGTGGCTGGGAGTGGCCGGATGGCTCCTTTGAACCTACGATACGCAGGATGATTCCCAGACCAGAGGTGGCACCAGTGCCATGTCGGGCTGGTTTGATAGTACCAAGTAGCTCCTGCAATCTGCCATCCAGAAGCGGGGATGCTTACTTTTGTTTGCCAGGGAAACGGGCCGAGGTTTCTGTCTCTGGTCCTATGGCTGGGAGTGACCGGCTGGCTCCTGAAAAGCTACGATAGGCAGGATGATTACCAGACCCATGGTGGCAGCAGTGCCAAGTTGGGCTGATTTGGTAATACCAAGTGGCTCCTGCAATCTGCCATCAAAAAGTTGGCAGGCGAGTTTTGTTTTCCAGGGAAAAGCGCCGTTGTTTGTGTTTGGGGGCCTGTGGCTGGGAGTGGCCGGCTGGCTAATTAGAATCCACGATACGCAGGATGGTTCCCAGACCTGAGGTGGCACCAGTGCCAAATCGGGCTAGGTTGATGGTGCAAAGTGGCTCCTGCAATCTGCAATCAAGAAGCGGGGTAGCTTACTTTTGTTTGCCAGGGAAACGGGCCGAGGTTTTTGTCTGGGGGCCTATGGCTGGGAGTGACCGGCTGGCTCCTGAAAAGCAACGATAGGCAGGATGGTGACCAGACCCATGGTGGCACCAGTGCCAAGCTGGGCTGATTTGATAGTACCAAGTGTCTCCTGCAATCTGCCATCAAAAAGTTGGCAGGGGAGTTTTGTTTTCCAGGGAAAAGAGCCGTTGTTTGTGTTTGGGGGCCTGTGGCTGGGAGTGGCCGGCTGGCTAATTAGAATCCACGATACGCAGGGTGGTTCCCAGACGTAAGGTGGCACCAGTGCCAAGTTGGGCTGGGGTGATAGTACCAAGTGCGTCCTGCAATCTGCCATCCAGAAGCGGGGATGCTTACTTTTTTTTGCCAGGGAAACGGGCCGAGGTATTGTCTCGGCGCCTATGTCTGGGAGTGACCGGCTGGCTCCTGAAAAGCTACGATAGGCAGGATGGTGACAAGACCCATGGTGGCACCAGTGCCAAGTTGGGCTGGTTTGATAGTACCAAGTGGCTCCTGCAATCTGCCATCAAAATGTTGGCAGGCGAGTTTTGTTTTCCAGGGAAAAGCGCCGTTGTTTGTGTTTGGGGGCCTGTGGCTGGGAGTGGCCGGCTGGCTCCTTTGAACCTACGATACGCAGGATGGTTCCCAGACCAGAGGTGGCACCAGTGCCATGTCGGGCTGGTTTGACAGTACCAAGTGGCTCCTGCAATCTGCCATCCAGAAGCGGGGCAGCTTACTATTGTTTGCCAGGGAAACGGGCCGAGGTTTGTGTCTGGGGGCCTATGGCTGGGAGTGACCGGTTCGCTCCTGAAAAGCTACGATAGGCAGGATGGTGACCAGACCCATGGTGGCACCAGTGCCAAGTTGGGCTGGTTTGATAGTACCAAGTGGCTCCTGCAATCAGCCATCAAAAAGTTGGCAGGCGAGTTTTGTTTTCCAGGGAAAAGCGCCGTTGTTTGTGTTTGGGGGCCTGTGGCTGGGAGTGGCCGGCTGGCTAATTAGATTCCACGATACGCAGGATGGTTCCCAGACCCAAGGTGGCACCAGTGTCAAGTTGGGCTGGTTTGATAGTACCAAGTGCGTCCTGCAATATGCCATCCAGAAGCGGGGATGCTTGCTTTTGTTTGCCAGGGAAACGGGCCGAGGTTTGTGTCTCGGGGCCTATGTCTGGGAGTGACCGGCTGGCTCCTGAAAAGCTACGATAGGCAGGATGTTGACCAGACCCATGGTGGCAGCCGTGCCAAGTTGGGCTGGTTTGATAGTACCAAGTGGCTCCTGGAATCTGCCATCAAATGTTGGCAGACGAGTTTTTTTTTTCAGGGAAAAGCGCCGTTGTTTGTGTTTGGGGGCCTGTGGCTGGGAGTGGCCGGATGGCTAATTAGAATCCACGATACGCAGCATGGTTCCCAGACCAGAGGTGGCACCAGTGCCATGTCGGGCTGGTTTGATAGTACCAAGTGGCTCCTGCAATCTGCCATCCAGAAGCGGGGCAGCTTACTTTTGTTTGCCAGGGAAACGGGCCGAGGTTTTTGTCTGGGGGCCTATGGCTGGGATTGAGCGGCTGGCTCCTGAAATGCTACAATAGGCAGGATGGTGACCAGACCCATGGTGGCACCAGTGCCAAGTTGGGCTGGTTTGATAGTACCAAGTGGCTCCTGCAATCTGCCATCAAAATTTGGCAGGCGAGTTTTGTTTTCCAGGGAAAAGCGCCGTTGTTTGTGTTTGGGGGCCTGTGGCTGGGAGTGGCCGGCTGGCTAATTAGAATCCACGATACGCAGAATGGTTCCCAGACGCAAGGTGGCAGCAGTGCCAAGTTGGGCTGGGGTGATAGTACCAAGTGCGTCTTGCAATCTGCCATCCAGAAGCGGGGATGCTTACTTTTGTTTGCCAGGGAAACGGGCCGAGGTATTGTCTCGGGGCCTATGGCTGGGAGTGACCGGCTGGCTCCTGAAAAGCTACGATAGGCAGGATGGTGACAAGACCCATGGTGGCACCAGTGCCAAGTTGGGCTGGTTTGATAGTACCAAGTGGCTCCTGCAATCTGCCATCAAAATGTTGGCAGGCGAGTTTTGTTTTCCAGGGAAAAGCGCCGTTGTTTGTGTTTGGGGGCCTGTGGCTGGGAGTGGCCGGCTGGCTCCTTTGAACCTACGATACGCAGGATGGTTCCCAGACCAGAGGTGGCACCAGTGCTATGTCGGGCTGGTTTGACAGTACCAAGTGGCTCCTGCAATCTGCCATCCAGAAGCGGGGCAGCTTACTATTGTTTGCCAGGGAAACGGGCCGAGGTTTGTGTCTGGGGGCCTATGGCTGGGAGTGACCGGTTCGCTCCTGAAAAGCTACGATAGGCAGGATGGTGACCAGACCCATGGTGGCACCAGTGCCAAGTTGGGCTGGTTTGATAGTACCAAGTGGCTCCTGCAATCAGCCATCAAAAAGTTGGCAGGCGAGTTTTGTTTTCCAGGGAAAAGCGCCGTTGTTTGTGTTTGGGGGCCTGTGGCTGGGAGTGGCCGGCTGGCTAATTAGAATCCACGATACGCAGGATGGTTCCCAGACCCAAGGTGGCACCAGTGTCAAGTTGGGCTGGTTTGATAGTACCAAGTGCGTCCTGCAATATGCCATCCAGAAGCGGGGATGCTTGCTTTTGTTTGCCAGGGAAACGGGCCGAGGTTTGTGTCTCGGGGCCTATGTCTGGGAGTGACCGGCTGGCTCCTGAAAAGCTACGATAGGCAGGATGTTGACCAGACCCATGTTGGCAGCCGTGCCAAGTTGGGCTGGTTTGATAGTACCAAGTGGCTCCTGGAATCTGCCATCAAATGTTGGCAGACGAGTTTTGTTTTTCAGGGAAAAGCGCCGTTGTTTTTGTTTGGGGGCATGTGGCTGGGAGTGGCCGGCTGGCTCCTTAGAATCTACGTTACGCAGGATGGTTCCCAGAGCAAAGGTGGCACCAGTGCCAATTCGGGCTGCTTTGATAGTACCAAGTGGCTCCTGCAATCTGCCATCCAGAAGCGGGGCAGCTTCCTTATGTTTGCCAGGGAAACGGGCCGAGATTTTTGTCTGGGCGTCCATGGCTGGGAGTGACCGGCTGGCTCCTGAAAAGCTACGATAGGCAGGATGGTGACCAGACCCATGGTGGCAGCAGTGCCAAGTTGGGCTGGTTTGATAGTACCAAGTGGCTCCTGCAATCTGCCATCAAAAAGTTGGCAGGCGAGTTTTGTTTTCCAGGGGAAAGCGCCGTTGTTTGTGTTTGGGGGCCTGTGGCTGGGAGTGGCCGGATGGCTAATTAGAATCCACGATACGCAGCATGGTTCCCAGACCAGAGGTGGCACCAGTGCCATGTCGGGCTGGTTTGATAGTACCAAGTGGCTCCTGCAATCTGCCATCCAGAAGCGGGGCAGCTTACTTTTGTTTGCCAGGGTTACGGGCCGAGGTTTTTGTCTGGGGGCCTATGGCTGGGATTGAGCGGCTGGCTCCTGAAATGCTACAATAGGCAGGATGGTGACCAGACCCATGGTGGCACCAGTGCCAAGTTGGGCTGGTTTGATAGTACCAAGTGGCTCCTGCAATCTGCCATCAAAATTTGGCAGGCGAGTTTTGTTTTCCAGGGAAAAGCGCCGTTGTTTGTGTTTGGGGGCCTGTGGCTGGGAGTGGCCGGCTGGCTAATTAGAATCCACGATACGCAGGATGGTTCCCAGACGCAAGGTGGCAGCAGTGCCATGTTGGGCTGGGGTGATAGTACCAAGTGCGTCCTGCAGTCTGCCATCCAGAAGCGGGGATGCTTACTTTTGTTTGCCAGGGAAATGGGCCGAGGTTTGTGTCTGGGGGCCTATGGCTGGGAGTGACCGGCTGGCTCCTGAAAAGCTACGATAGGCAGGATGGTGACCAGACCCATGGTGGCAGCAGTGCCAAGTTGGGCTGGTTTGATAGTACCAAGTGTCTCCTGCAATCTGCCATCAAAAAGTTGGCAGGCGAGTTTTGTTTTCCAGGGAAAAGCGCCGTTGTTTTTGTTTGGGGGCCTGTGGCTGGGAGTGGCCGGCTGGCTCCTTTGAACCTACGATACGCAGGATGATTCCCAGACCAGAGGTGGCACCAGTGCCATGTCGGGCTGGTTTGACAGTACCAAGTGGCTCCTGCAATCTGCCATCCAGAAGCGGGGCAGCTTACTTTTGTTTGCCAAGGGAAACGGGCCGAGGTTTGTGTCTGGGGGCCTATGGCTGGGTGTGACCGGCTGGCTCCTGAAAAGCTACGATAGGCAGGATGGTGACCAGACCCATGGTGGCAGCAGTGCCAAGTTGGGCTGGTTTGATAGTGCCAAGTGTCTCCTGCAATCTGCCATCAAAGAGTTTGCAGGCGAGTTTTGTTTTCCAGGGAAAAGCGCCGTTGTTTGTGTTTGGTGGCCTGTGGCTGGGAGTGGCCGGCTGGCTAATTAGAATCCACGATACGCAGGATGGTTCCCAGACCATAGATGGCACCAGTGCCAAATTGGGCTGGTTTGATAGTACCAAGTGCGTCCTGCAATCTTCCATCCAGAAGCGGGGCAGCTTACTTTTGTTTGCCAGGGAAACGGGCCGAGGTTTGTGTCTGGGGGCCTATGGCTGGGAGTGACCGGCTGGCTCCTGAAAAGCTACGATAGGCAGGATGTTGACCAGACCCATGGTGGCAGCCGTGCCAAGTTGGGCTGGTTTGATAGTACCAAGTGGCTCCTGCAATCTGCCATCAAAACGTTTGCAGGCGAGTTTTGTTTTCCAGGGAAAAGCGCCGTTGTTTGTGTTTGGGGGCCTGTGGCTGGGAGTGGCCGGCTGGCTGCTTAGAATCCACGATACGCAGGATGGTTCCCAGACCAGAGGTGGCACCAGTGCCAAGTCGGGCTAGTTTGATGGTGCAAAGTGGCTCCTGCAATCTGCCATCCAGAAGTGGGGTAGCTTACTTTTTTTTACCAGGGAAACGGGCCGAGGTTTTATACTGGGGGCCTATGGCTGGGTGTGACCGGCTGGCTCCTGAAAAGCTACGATAGGCAGGATGTTTCCCAGACGCAATGTGGCACCAGTGCCAAGTTGGGCTGGTTTGATAGAACCAAGTGGCTCCTGCAATCTGCCATCAAAAAGTTGGCAGGCGAGTTTTGTTTTCCAGGGAAAAGCGCCATTGTTTGTGTTTGGGGGCCTGTGGCTGGAAGTGGCCGGCTGGCTCCTTAGAATCCACGATACGCAGCATGGTTCCCAGACCCAAAGTGTAACCAGTGCCAAGTTGGGCTGGGGTGATAGTACCTAGTGCGTCTTGCAATCTGCCATCCAGAAGCGGGGATGCTTACTTTTGTTTGCCAGGGAAACGGGCCGAGGTTTGTGTCTCGGGGCCTATGGCTGGGAGTGACCGGCTGGCTCCTGAAAAGCTACGATAGGCAGGATGGTGACGAGACCCATGGTGGCACCAGTGCCAAGTTGGGCTGGTTTGATAGTACCAAGTGGCTCCTGCAATCTGCCATCAAAATGTTGGCAGGCGAGTTTTGTTTTCCAGGGAAAAGCGCCGTTGTTTGTGTTTGGGGGCCTGTGGCTGGGAGTGGCCGGCTGGCTCCTTTGAACCTACGATACGCAGGATGGTTCCCAGACCAGAGGTGGCACCAGTGCCATGTCGGGCTGGTTTGACAGTACCAAGTGGCTCCTGCAATCTGCCATCCAGAAGCGGGGCAGCTTAATTTTGTTTGCCAGGGAAACGGGCCGAGGTTTGTGTCTGGGGGCCTATGGCTGGGAGTGACCGGCAGGCTCCTGAAAAGCTACGATAGGCAGGATGGTGACCAGACCCATGGTGGCAGCAGTGCCAAGTTGGGCTGGTTTGATAGTGCCAAGTGTCTCCTGCAATCTGCCATCAAAGAGTTGGCAGGCGAGTTTTGTTTTCCAGGGAAAAGCGCCATTGTTTGTGTTTGGGGGCCTGTGGCTGGGAGTGGCCGGCTGGCTAATTAGAATCTACGATACGCAGCATGGCTCCCAGACCAGAGGTGGCACCAGTGCCATGTCGGGCTGGTTTGATAGTACCAAGTGGCTCCTGCAATCTGCCATCCAGAAGCGGGGCAGCTTACTTTTGTTTGCCAGGGAAACGGGCCGAGGTTTGTGTCTCGGGGCCTATGGCTGGGAGTGACCGGTTCGCTCCTGAAAAGCTACGATAGGCAGGATGGTGACCAGACCCATGGTGGCACCAGTGCCAAGTTGGGCTGGTTTGATAGTACCAAGTGGCTCCTGCAATCAGCCATCAAAAAGTTGGCAGGCGAGTTTTTTTTTCCAGGGAAAAGCGCCGTTGTTTGTGTTTGGGGGCCTGTGGCTGGGAGTGGCCGGCTGGCTAATTAGAATCCACGATACGCAGGATGGTTCCCAGACCCAAGGTGGCACCAGTGTCAAGTTGGGCTGGTTTGATAGTACCAAGTGCGTCCTGCAATATGCCATCCAGAAGCGGGGATGCTTGCTTTTGTTTGCCAGGGAAGCGGGCCGAGGTTTGTGTCTCGGGGCCTATGTCTGGGAGTGACCGGCTGGCTCCTGAAAAGCTACGATAGGCAGGATGTTGACCAGACCCATGGTGGCAGCCGTGCCAAGTTGGGCTGGTTTGATAGTACCAAGTGGCTCCTGGAATCTGCCATCAAATGTTGGCAGACGAGTTTTGTTTTTCAGGGAAAAGCGCCGTTGTTTGTGTTTGGGGGCATGTGGCTGGGAGTGGCCGGCTGGCTCCTTAGAATCTACGTTACGCAGGATGGTTCCTAGAGCAAAGGTGGCACCAGTGCCAATTCGGGCTGGTTTGATAGTACCAAGTGGCTCCTGCAATCTGCCATCCAGAAGCGGGGCAGGTTCCTTATGTTTGCCAGGGAAACGGGCCGAGATTTTGTCTGGGCGTCCATGGCTGGGAGTGACCGGCTGGCTCCTGAAAAGCTACGATAGGCAGGATGGTGACCAGACCCATGGTGGCAGCAGTGCCAAGTTGGGCTGGTTTGATAGTACCAAGTGGCTCCTGCAATCTGCCATCAAAAAGTTGGCAGGCGAGTTTTGTTTTCCAGGGAAAAGCGCCGTTGTTTGTGTTTGGGGGCCTGTGGCTGGGAGTGGCCGGCTGGCTAATTAGAATCCACGATACGCAGGATGGTTCCCAGACCAGAGGTGGCACCAGTGCCATGTCGGGCTGGTTTGATAGTACCAAGTGGCTCCTGCAATCTGCCAACCAGAAGCGGGGCAGCTTACATTTGTTTGCCAGGGAAACGGGCCGAGGTTTGTGTTTGAGGGCCTATGGCTGGGATTGAGAGGCTGGCTCCTGAAATGCTACAATAGGCAGGATGGTGACCAGACCCATGGTGGCACCAGTGCCAAGTTGGGCTGGTTTGATAGTACCAAGTGGCTCCTGCAATCTGCCATCAAAAGTTGGCAGGGGAGTTTTGTTTTCCAGGGAAAAGCGCCGTTGTTTGTGTTTGGGGGCCTGTGGCTGGGAGTGGCCGGCTGGCTAATTAGAATCCACGATACGCAGGGTGGTTCCCAGACGCAAGGTGGCACCAGTGCCAAGTTGGGCTGGGGTGATAGTACCAAGTGCGTCCTGCAATCTGCCATCCAGAAGCGGGGATGCTTACTTTTTTTTGCCAGGGAAACGGGCCGAGGTTTGTGTCTCGGGGCCTATGGCTGGGAGTGACCGGCTGGCTCCTGAAAAGCTACGATAGGCAGGATGGCGACCAGACCCATGGTGGCAGCAGTGCCAAGTTGGGCTGGTTTGATAGTACCAAGTGGCTCCTGCAATCTGCCATCTAAAAGTTGGCAGGCGAGTTTTGTTTTCCAGGGAAAAGCGCCGTTGTTTGTGTTTGGGGGACTGTGGCTGGGAGTGGCCGGATGGCTCCTTTGAACCTACGATACGCAGGATGATTCCCAGACCAGAGGTGGCACCAGTGCCATGTCGGGCTGGTTTGATAGTACCAAGTAGCTCCTGCAATCTGCCATCCAGAAGCGGGGATGCTTACTTTTGTTGGCCAGGGAAACGGGCCGAGGTTTGTGTCTCTGGGCCTATGGCTGGGAGTGACCGGCTGGCTCCTGAAAAGCTACGATAGGCAGGATGATTACCAGACCCATGGTGGCAGCAGTGCCAAGTTGGGCTGATTTGGTAATACCAAGTGGCTCCTGCAATCTGCCATCAAAATGTTGGCAGGCGAGTTTTGTTTTCCAGGGAAAAGCGCCGTTGTTTGTGTTTGGGGGCCTGTGGCTGGGAGTGGCCGGCTGGCTAATTAGAATCCACGATACGCAGGATGGTTCCCAGACCTGAGGTGGCACCAGTGCCAAATCGGGCTAGTTTGATGGTGCAAAGTGGCTCCTGCAATCTGCAATCAAGAAGCGGGGTAGCTTACTTTTGTTTGCCAGGGAAACGGGCCGAGGTTTTTGTCTGGGGGCCTATGGCTGGGAGTGACCGGCTGGCTCCTGAAAAGCAACGATAGGCAGGATGGTGACCAGACCCATGGTGGCACCAGTGCCAAGCTGGGCTGATTTGATAGTACCAAGTGTCTCCTGCAATCTGCCATCAAAAAGTTGGCAGGGGAGTTTTGTTTTCCAGGGAAAAGCGCCGTTGTTTGTGTTTGGGGGCCTGTGGCTGGGAGTGGCCGGCTGGCTAATTAGAATCCACGATACGCAGGGTGGTTCCCAGACGTAAGGTGGCACCAGTGCCAAGTTGGGCTGGGGTGATAGTACCAAGTGCGTCCTGCAATCTGCCATCCAGAAGCGGGGATGCTTACTTTTTTTTGCCAGGGAAACGGGCCGAGGTATTGTCTCGGGGCCTATGGCTGGGAGTGACCGGCTGGCTGCTGAAAAGCTACGATAGGCAGGATGGTGACAAGACCCATGGTGGCACCAGTGCCAAGTTGGGCTGGTTTGATAGTACCAAGTGGCTCCTGCAATCTGCCATCAAAATGTTGGCAGGCGAGTTTTGTTTTCCAGGGAAAAGCGCCGTTGTTTGTGTTTGGGGGCCTGTGGCTGGGAGTGGCCGGCTGGCTCCTTTGAACCTACGATACGCAGGATGGTTCCCAGACCAGAGGTGGCACCAGTGCCATGTCGGGCTGGTTTGACAGTACCAAGTGGCTCCTGCAATCTGCCATCCAGAAGCGGGGCAGCTTACTATTGTTTGCCAGGGAAACGGGCCGAGGTTTGTGTCTGGGGGCCTATGGCTGGGAGTGACCGGTTCGCTCCTGAAAAGCTACGATAGGCAGGATGGTGACCAGACCCATGGTGGCACCAGTGCCAAGTTGGGCTGGTTTGATAGTACCAAGTGGCTCCTGCAATCAGCCATCAAAAAGTTGGCAGGCGAGTTTTGTTTTCCAGGGAAAAGCGCCGTTGTTTGTGTTTGGGGGCCTGTGGTTGGGAGTGGCCGGCTGGCTAATTAGAATCCACGATACGCAGGATGGTTCCCAGACCCAAGGTGGCACCAGTGTCAAGTTGGGCTGGTTTGATAGTACCAAGTGCATCCTGCAATATGCCATCCAGAAGCGGGGATGCTTGCTTTTGTTTGCCAGGGAAACGGGCCGAGGTTTGTGTCTCGGGGCCTATGTCTGGGAGTGACCGGCTGGCTCCTGAAAAGCTACGATAGGCAGGATGTTGACCAGACCCATGGTGGCAGCCGTGCCAAGTTGGGCTGGTTTGATAGTACCAAGTGGCTCCTGGAATCTGCCATCAAATGTTGGCAGACGAGTTTTTTTTTTCAGGGAAAAGCGCCGTTGCTTGTGTTTGGGGGCCTGTGGCTGGGAGTGGCCGGATGGCTAATTAGAATCCACGATACGCAGCATGGTTCCCAGACCAGAGGTGGCACCAGTGCCATGTCGGGCTGGTTTGATAGTACCAAGTGGCTCCTGCAATCTGCCATCCAGAAGCGGGGCAGCTTACTTTTGTTTGCCAGGGAAACGGGCCGAGGTTTTTGTCTGGGGGCCTATGGCTGGGATTGAGCGGCTGGCTCCTGAAATGCTACAATAGGCAGGATGGTGACCAGACCCATGGTGGCACCAGTGCCAAGTTGGGCTGGTTTGATAGTACCAAGTGGCTCCTGCAATCTGCCATCAAAATTTGGCAGGCGAGTTTTGTTTTCCAGGGAAAAGCGCCGTTGTTTGTGTTTGGGGGCCTGTGGCTGGGAGTGGCCGGCTGGCTCCTTTGAACCTACGATACGCAGGATGGTTCCCAGACCAGAGGTGGCACCAGTGCCATGTCGGGCTGGTTTGACAGTACCAAGTGGCTCCTGCAATCTGCCATCCAGAAGCGGGGCAGCTTACTATTGTTTGCCAGGGAAACGGGCCGAGGTTTGTGTCTGGGGGCCTATGGCTGGGAGTGACCGGTTCGCTCCTGAAAAGCTACGATAGGCAGGATGGTGACCAGACCCATGGTGGCAGCAGTGCCAAGTTGGGCTGGTTTGATAGTACCAAGTGGCTCCTGCAATCAGCCATCAAAAAGTTGGCAGGCGAGTTTTGTTTTCCAGGGAAAAGCGCCGTTGTTTGTGTTTGGGGGCCTGTGGCTGGGAGTGGCCGGCTGGCTAATTAGAATCCACGATACGCAGGATGGTTCCCAGACCCAAGGTGGCACCAGTGTCAAGTTGGGCTGGTTTGATAGTACCAAGTGCGTCCTGCAATATGCCATCCAGAAGCGGGGATGCTTGCTTTTGTTTGCCAGGGAAACGGGCCGAGGTTTGTGTCTCGGGGCCTATGTCTGGGAGTGACCGGCTGGCTCCTGAAAAGCTACGATAGGCAGGATGTTGACCAGACCCATGGTGGCAGCCGTGCCAAGTTGGGCTGGTTTGATAGTACCAAGTGGCTCCTGGAATCTGCCATCAAATGTTGGCAGACGAGTTTTGTTTTTCAGGGAAAAGCGCCGTTGTTTGTGTTTGGGGGCATGTGGCTGGGAGTGGCCGGCTGGCTCCTTAGAATCTACGTTACGCAGGATGGTTCCCAGAGCAAAGGTTGCACCATTGCCAATTCGGGCTGCTTTGATAGTACCAAGTGGCTCCTGCAATCTGCCATCCAGAAGCGGGGCAGCTTCCTTATGTTTGCCAGGGAAACGGGCCGAGATTTTTGTCTGGGCGTCCATGGCTGGGAGTGACCGGCTGGCTCCTGAAAAGCTACGATAGGCAGGATGGTGACCAGACCCATGGTGGCAGCAGTGCCAAGTTGGGCTGGTTTGATAGTACCAAGTGGCTCCTGCAATCTGCCATCAAAAAGTTGGCAGGCGAGTTTTGTTTTCCAGGGGAAAGCGCCGTTGTTTGTGTTTGGGGGCCTGTGGCTGGGAGTGGCCGTCTGGCTAATTAGAATCCACGATACGCAGGATGGTTCCCAGACGCAAGGTGGCACCAGTGTCAAGTTGGGCTGGTTTGATAGTACCAAGTGGCTCCTGCAATCTGCCATCCAGAAGCGGGGCAGCTTACTTTTGTTTGCCAGGGTTACGGGCCGAGGTTTTTGTCTGGGGGCCTATGGCTGGGATTGAGCGGCTGGCTCCTGAAATGCTACAATAGGCGGGATGGTGACCAGACCCATGGTGGCACCAGTGCCAAGTTGGGCTGGTTTGATAGTACCAAGTGGCTCCTGCAATCTGCCATCAAAATTTGGCAGGCGAGTTTTCTTTTCCAGGGAAAAGCGCCGTTGTTTGTGTTTGGGGGCCTGTGGCTGGGAGTGGCCGGCTGGCTAATTAGAATCCACGATACGCAGGATGGTTCCCAGACGCAAGGTGGCAGCAGTGCCATGTTGGGCTGGGGTGATAGTACCAAGTGCGTCCTGCAGTCTGCCATCCAGAAGCGGGGATGCTTACTTTTGTTTGCCAGGGAAATGGGCCGAGGTTTGTGTCTGGGGGCCTATGGCTGGGAGTGACCGGCTGGCTCCTGAAAAGCTACGATAGGCAGGATGGTGACCAGACCCATGGTGGCAGCAGTGCCAAGTTGGGCTGGTTTGATAGTACCAAGTGTCTCCTGCAATCTGCCATCAAAAAGTTGGCAGGCGAGTTTTGTTTTCCAGGGAAAAGCGCCGTTGTTTTTGTTTGGGGGCCTGTGGCTGGGAGTGGCCGGCTGGCTCCTTTGAACCTACGATACGCAGGATGATTCCCAGACCAGAGGTGGCACCAGTGCCATGTCGGGCTGGTTTGACAGTACCAAGTGGCTCCTGCAATCTGCCATCCAGAAGCGGGGCAGCTTACTTTTGTTTGCCAAGGGAAACGGGCCGAGGTTTGTGTCTGGGGGCCTATGGCTGGGTGTGACCGGCTGGCTCCTGAAAAGCTACGATAGGCAGGATGGTGACCAGACCCATGGTGGCAGCAGTGCCAAGTTGGGCTGGTTTGATAGTGCCAAGTGTCTCCTGCAATCTGCCATCAAAGTGTTTGCAGGCGAGTTTTGTTTTCCAGGGAAAAGCGCCGTTGTTTGTGTTTGGTGGCCTGTGGCTGGGAGTGGCCGGCTGGCTAATTAGAATCCACGATACGCAGGATGGTTCCCAGACCATAGATGGCACCAGTGCCAAGTTGGGCTGGTTTGATAGTACCAAGTGCGTCCTGCAATCTTCCATCCAGAAGCGGGGCAGCTTACTTTTGTTTGCCAGGGAAACGGGCCGAGGTTTGTGTCTGGGGGCCTATGGCTGGGAGTGACCGGCTGGCTCCTGAAAAGCTACGATAGGCAGGATGGTGACCAGACCCATGGTGGCAGCCGTGCCAAGTTGGGCTGGTTTGATAGTACCAAGTGGCTCCTGCAATCTGCCATCAAAACGTTTGCAGGCGAGTTTTGTTTTCCAGGGAAAAGCGCCGTTGTTTGTGTTTGGGGGCCTGTGGCTGGGAGTGGCCGGCTGGCTAATTAGAATCCACGATACGCAGGATGGTTCCCAGACCAGAGGTGGCACCAGTGCCATGTCGGGCTGGTTTGATAATACCAAGTGGCTCCTGCAATCTGCCATCCAGAAGCGGGGCAGCTTACTTTTGTTTGCCAGGGAAACGGGCCGAGGTTAGTGTTTGGGGGCCTATGGCTGGGATTGAGCGGCTGGCTCCTGAAATGCTACGATAGGCAGGATGGTGACCAGACCCATGGTGGCACCAGTGCCAAGTAGGGCTGGTTTGATAGTACCAAGTGGTTCCGGGAATCTGCCATGGAAAAGTTGGCAGGCGAGTTTTGTTTTCCAGGGAAAAGCGCCGTTGTTTGTGTTTGGGGGCCTGTGGCTGGGAGTGGCCGGCTGGCTAATTAGAATCCACGATACGCAGGATGGTTCCCAGACCAGAGGTGGCACCAGTGCCAAGTCGGGCTAGTTTGATGGTGCAAAGTGCGTCCTGAAATCTGCCATCCAGAAGTGGGGTAGCTTACTTTTGTTTGCCAGGGAAACGGGCCGAGGTTTTATACTGGGGGCCTATGGCTGGGTGTGACCGGCTGGCTCCTGAAAAGCTACGATAGGCAGGATGTTTCCCAGACGCAATGTGGCACCAGTGCCAAGTTGGGCTGGTTTGATAGAACCAAGTGGCTCCTGCAATCTGCCATCAAAAAGTTGGCAGGCGAGTTTTTTTTTCCAGGGAAAATCGCCGTTGTTTGTGTTTGGGGGCCTGTGGCTGGGAGTGGCCGGCTGGCTAATTAGAATCCACGATACGCAGGATGGTTCCCAGACCCAAGGTGGCACCAGTGTCAAGTTGGGCTGGTTTGATAGTACCAAGTGCGTCCTGCAATATGCCATCCAGAAGCGGGGATGCTTGCTTTTGTTTGCCAGGGAAACGGGCCGAGGTTTGTGTCTCGGGGCCTATGTCTGGGAGTGACCGGCTGGCTCCTGAAAAGCTACGATAGGCAGGATGTTGACCAGACCCATGGTGGCAGCCGTGCCAAGTTGGGCTGGTTTGATAGTACCAAGTGGCTCCTGGAATCTGCCATCAAATGTTGGCAGACGAGTTTTGTTTTTCAGGGAAAAGCGCCGTTGTTTGTGTTTGGGGGCCTGTGGCTGGGAGTGGCCGGCTGGCTCCTTAGAATCTACGTTACGCAGGATGGTTCCCAGAGCAAAGGTGGCACCAGTGCCAATTCGGGCTGGTTTGATAGTACCAAGTGGCTCCTGAAATCTGCCATCCAGAAGCGGGGCAGCTTCCTTATGTTTGCCAGGGAAACGGGCCGAGATTTTGTCTGGGCGTCCATGGCTGGGAGTGACCGGCTGGCTCCTGAAAAGCTACGATAGGCAGGATGGTGACCAGACCCATGGTGGCAGCAGTGCCAAGTTGGGCTGGTTTGATAGTACCAAGTGGCTCCTGCAATCTGCCATCACAAAGTTGGCAGGCGAGTTTTGTTTTCCAGGGAAAAGCGCCGTTGTTTGTGTTTGGGGGCCTGTGGCTGGGAGTGGCCGGCTGGCTAATTAGAATCCACGATACGCAGGATGGTTCCCAGACCAGAGGTGGCACCAGCGCCATGTCGGGCTGGTTTGATAGTACCAAGTGGCTCCTGCAATCTGCCAACCAGAAGCGGGGCAGCTTACTTTTGTTTGCCAGGGAAACGGGCCGAGGTTTGTGTTTGAGGGCCTATGGCTGGGATTGAGCGGCTGGCTCCTGAAATGCTACAATAGGCAGGATGGTGACCAGACCCATGGTGGCACCAGTGCCAAGTTCGGCTGGTTTGATAGTACCAAGTGGCTCCTGCAATCTGCCATCAAAATTTGGCAGGCGAGTTTTGTTTTCCAGGGAAAAGCGCCGTTGTTTGTGTTTGGGGGCCTGTGGCTGGGAGTGGCCGGCTGGCTAATTAGAATCCACGATACGCAGGATGGTTCCCTGACGCAAGGTGGCACCAGTGCCAAGTTGGGCTGGGGTGATAGTAGCAAGTGCGTCCTGCAATCTGCCATCCAGAAGCGGAGATGCTTACTTTTGTTTGCCAGGGAAATGGGCCGAGGTTTGTGTCTGGGGGCCTATGGCTGGGAGTGACCGGCTGGCTCCTGAAAAGCTACGATAGGCAGGATGTTGACCAGACCCATGGTGGCAGCAGTGCCAAGTTGGGCTGGTTTGATAGTGCCAAGTGGCTCCTGCAATCTGCCATCAAAAAGTTGGCAGGCGAGTTTTGTTTTCCAGGGAAAAGCGCCGTTGATTTTGTTTGGTGGCCTGTGGCTGGGAGTGGCCGGCTGGCTAATTAGAATCCACGATACGCAGCATGGTTCCCAGACCAGAGGTGGCACCAGTGCCATGTCGGGCTGGTTTGATAGTACAAAGTGGCTCCTGCAATCTGCCATCCAGAAGCGGGGCAGTTTAATTTTGTTTGCCAGGGAAACGGGCCGAGGTTTTTGTCTCGGGGCCTATGACTGGGAGTGACTGGCTGGCTCCTGAAAAGCTGTGATAGGCAGGATGTTGACCAGACCCATGGTGGCACCAGTGCCAAGTTGGGCTGGTTTGATAGTACCAAGTGGCTCCTGCAATCTGCTCACAAAAAGTTGGCAGGCGAGTTTTGTTTTCCAGGGAAAAGCGCCGTTGTTTGTGTTTGGGTCCTGTGGCTGGGAGTGGCCGGCTGGCTAATTAGAATCCACGATACGCAGGATGGTTCCCAGACCCAAGGTGGCACCAGTGCCAAGTTGGGCTGGTTTGATAGTACCAAGTGGCTCCTGCAATCAGCCATCAAAAAGTTGGCAGGCGAGTTTTGTTTTCCAGGGAAAAGCGCCATTGTTTGTGTTTGGGGGCCTGTGGATGGGAGTGGCCGGCTGGCTAATTAGAATCCACGATACGCAGCATGGTTCCCAGACCAGAGGTGGCACCAGTGCCATGTCGGGCTGGTTTGATAGTACCAAGTGGCTCCTGCAATCTGCCATCCAGAAGCGGGGCAGCTTACTTTTGTTTGCCAGGGAAAAGCGCCGTTGTTTGTGTTTGGGGGCCTGTGGCTGGGAGTGGCCGCCTGGCTCCTTAGAATCCACGATACGCAGGATGGTTCCCAGACCTGAGGTGGCATCAGTGCCAAGTCGGGCTAGTTTGATGGTGCAAAGTGGCTCCTGCAATCTTCCATCCAGAAGCGGGGTAGCTTACTTTTGTCTGCCAGGGAAACGGGCCGAGGTTTGTGTCTCGGGGCCTATGGCTGGGAGTGACCGGCTGGCTCCTGAAAAGCTACGATAGGCAGGATGGTGACCAGACCCATGGTGGCACCAGTGTCAAGTTGGGCTGATTTGGAAATACCAAGTGGCTCCTGCAATCTGCCATCAAAATGTTGGCAGGCGAGTTTTGTTTTCCAGGGAAAAGCGCCGTTGTTTTTGTTTGGGGGCCTGTGGCTGGGAGTGGCCGGCTGGCTAATTAGAATCCACGATACGCAGGATGGTTCCCAGACCAGAGGTGGCACCAGTGCCAAGTCGGGCTAGTTTGATGGTGCAAAGTGGCTCCTGCAATCTGCAATCCAGAAGCGGGGTAGCTTACTTTTGTTTGCCAGGGAAACGGGCCGAGGTTTGTGTCTGGGGGCCTATGGCTGGGAGTGACCGGCTGGCTCCTGAAAAGCTACGATAGGCAGGATGGTGACCAGACCCATGGTGGCACCAGTGCCAAGCTGGGCTGATTTGATAGTACCAAGTGTCTCCTGCAATCTGCCATCAAAAAGTTGGCAGGCGAGTTTTGTTTTCCAGGGAAAAGCGCCGTTGTTTGTGTTTGGGGGCCTGTGGCTGGGAGTGGCCGTCTGGCTAATTAGAATCCACGATACGCAGGATGGTTCCCAGACGCAAGGTGGCACCAGTGCCAAGTTGGGCTGGGGTGATAGTACCAAGTGCGTCCTGCAATCTGCCATCCAGAAGCGGGGATGCTTACTTTTGTTTGCCAGGGAAACGGTCCGAGGTTTGTGTCTCGGGGCCTATGGCTGGGAGTGACCGGCTGGCTCCTGAAAAGCTACGATAGGCAGGATGGTGACCAGACCCATGGTGGCAGCTGTGCCAAGTTGGGCTGGTTTGATAGTGCCAAGTGTCTCCTGCAATCTGCCATCAAAGAATTTGCAGGCGAGTTTTGTTTTCCAGGGAAAAGCGCCGTTGATTGTGTTTGGGGGCCTGTGTCTGGGAGTGGCCGGCTGGCTAATTAGAATCCACGATACGCAGGATGGTTCCCAGACCAGAGGTGGCACCAGTGCCATGTCGGGCTGGTTTGATAGTACCAAGTGGCTCCTGCAATCTGCCATCCAGAAGCGGGGCAGCTTAATTTTTTTTGCCAGGGAAACGGGCCGAGGTTTCTGTCTCGGGGCCTATGGCTGGGAGTGACTGGCTGGCTCCTAACAAGCTACGATAGGCAGGATGGTGACCAGACCCATGGTGGCAGCAGTGCCAAGTTGGGCTGGTTTGATAGTACCAAGTGGCTCCTGCAATCTGCCATCAAAATGTTGGCAGGTGAGTTTTGTTTTCCAGGGAAAAGCGCCGTTGTTTGTGTTTGGGGGCCTGTGGCTGGGAGTGGCCGGCTGGCTAATTAGAATCCACGATACGCAGGAAGGTTCCCAGACCTGAGGTGGCACCAGTGCCAAGTCGGGCTAGTTTGATGGTGCAAAGTGGCTCCTGCAATCTTCCATCCAGAAGCGGGGTAGCTTACTTTTGTTTGCCAGGGAAACGGGCCGAGGTTTTTGTCTGGGGCCTATGCCTGGGAGTGACCGGCTGGCTCCTGAAAAGCTACGATAGGCAGGATGGTGACCAGACCCATGGTGGCACCAGTGCCAAGCTGGGCTGATTTGATAGTACCAAGTGTCTCCTGCAATCTGCCATCAAAAATTTGGCAGGCGAGTTTTGTTTTCCAGGGAAAAGCGCCGTTGTTTGTGTTTGGGGGCCTGTGGCTGGGAGTGGCCGTCTGGCTAATTAGAATCCACGATACGCAAGATGGTTCCCAGACGCAAGGTGGCACCAGTGCCAAGTTGGGCTGGGGTGATAGTACCAAGTGCGTCCTGCAATCTGCCATCCAGAAGCGGGGATGCTTACTTTTGTTTGCCAGGGAAACGGGCCGAGGTTTGTGTCTCGGGGTCTATGGCTGGGAGTGACCGGCTGGCTCCTGAAAAGCTACGATAGGCAGGATGGTGACCAGACCCAAGGTGGCACCAGTGCCAAGTTGGGCTGGTTTGATAGTACCAAGTGGCTCCTGCAATCTGCCATCAAAAAGTTGGCAGGCGAGTTTTGTTTTCCAGGGAAAAGCGCCGTTGTTTGTGTTTGGGGGCCTGTGGCTGGGAGTGGCCGGCTGGCTCCTTTGAACCTACGATACGCAGGATGATTCCCAGACCAGAGGTGGCACCAGTGCCATGTCGGGCTGGTTTGATAGTACCAAGTAGCTCCTGCAATCTGCCATCCAGAAGCGGAGATGCTTACTTTTGTTTGCCAGGGAAACGGGCCGAGGTTTGTGTCTGGGGGCCTATGGCTGGGAGTGACCGGCTGGCTCCTGAAAAGCTACGATAGGCAGGATGGTGTCCAGACCCATGGTGGCAGCCGTGCCAAGTTGGGCTGGTTTGATAGTAACAAGTGGCTCCTGGAATCTGCCTTTAAAATTTGGCAGGGCAGTTTTGTTTTCCAGGGAAAAGCGCCGTTGTTTTTGTTTGGGGGCCTGTGGCTGGGAGTGGCCGGCTGGCTAATTAGAATCCACGATACGCAGCATGGTTCCCAGACCAGAGGTGGCACCAGTGCCATGTCGGGCTGGTTTGATAGTACCAAGTGGCTCCTGCAATCTGCCATCCAGAAACGGGGCAGCTTACTTTTGTTTGCCAGGGAAACGGGCCGAGGTTAGTGTTTGGGGGCCTATGGCTGGGATTGAGCGGCTGGCTCCTGAAATGCTACGATAGGCAGGATGGTGACCAGACCCATGGTGGCACCAGTGCCAAGTTGGGCTGGTTTGATAGTACCAAGTGGCTCCTGCAATCTGCCATCAAAAAGTTGGCAGGCGAGTTTTGTTTTCCAGGGAAAAGCGCCGTTGTTTGTGTTTGGGGGCCTGTGGCTGGGAGTGGCCGGCTGGCTCCTTAGAATCCACGATACGCAGGATGGTTCCCAGACCCAAGGTGGCACCAGTGCCAAGTCGGGCTAGTTTGATGGTGCAAAGTGGCTCCTGCAATCTTCCATCCAGAAGCGGGGTAGCTTACTTTTGTTTGCCAGGGAAACGGGCCGAGGTTTGTGTCTCGGGGCCTATGGCTGGGAGTGACCGGCTGGCTCCTGAAAAGCTACCATAGGCAGGATGGTGACCAGACCCATGGTGGCACCAGTGCCAAGTTTGGCTGATTTGGAAATACCAAGTGTCTCCTGCAATCTGCCATCAAAATGTTGGCAGGCGAGTTTTGTTTTCCAGGGAAAAGCGCCGTTGTTTGTGTTTGGGGGCCTGTGGCTGGGAGTGGCCGGCTGGCTAATTAGAATCCACGATACGCAGGGAGGTTCCCAGACCTGAGGTGGCACCAGTGCCAAGTTGGGCTGGGGTGATAGTACCAAGTGCGTCCTGCAATCTGCCATCCAGAAGCGGGGATGCTTACTTTTGTTTGCCAGGGAAACGGGCCGAGATTTGTGTCTGGGGGCCTATGGCTGGGAGTGACCGGCTGGCTCCTGAAAAGCTACGATAGGCAGGATGGTGACCAGACCCATGGTGGCACCAGTGCCAAGGTGGGCTGATTTGTTAATACCAAGTGGCTCCTGCAATCTGCCATCAAAAAGTTGGCAGGCGAGTTTTGTTTTCCAGGGAAAAGCGCCGTTGTTTGTGTTTGGGGGCCTGTGGCTGGGAGTGGCCGGCTGGCTAATTAGAATCCACGATACGCAGGATGGTTCCCAGACCTGAGGTGGCACCAGTGCCAAGTCGGGCTAGTTTGATGGTGCAAAGTGGCTCCTGCAATCTGCAATCCAGAAGCGGGGTAGCTTACTTTTGTTTGCCAGGGAAACGGGCCGAGGTTTGTGTCTGGGGGCCTATGTCTGGGAGTGACCGGCTGGCTCCTGAAAAGCTACGATAGGCAGGATGGTGACCAGACCCATGGTGGCACCAGTGCCAAGGTGGGCTGATTTGTTAATACCAAGTGGCTCCTGCAATCTGCCATCAAAAAGTTGGCAGGCGAGTTTTGTTTTCCAGGGAAAAGCGCCGTTGTTTGTGCTTGGGGGCCTGTGGCTGGGAGTGGCCGGCTGGCTAATTAGAATCCACGATACGCAGGGAGGTTCCCAGACCTGAGGTGGCACCAGTGCCAAGTTGGGCTGGGGTGATAGTACCAAGTGCGTCCTGCAATCTGCCATCCAGAAGCGGGGATGCTTACTTTTGTTTGCCAGGGAAACGGGCCGAGATTTGTGTCTGGGGGCCTATGGCTGGGAGTGACCGGCTGGCTCCTGAAAAGCTACGATAGGCAGGATGGTGACCAGACCCATGGTGGCACCAGTGCCAAGGTGGGCTGATTTGTTAATACCAAGTGGCTCCTGCAATCTGCCATCAAAAAGTTGGCAGGCGAGTTTTGTTTTCCAGGGAAAAGCGCCGTTGTTTGTGTTTGGGGGCCTGTGGCTGGGAGTGGCCGGCTGGCTAATTAGAATCCACGATACGCAGGATGGTTCCCAGACCTGAGGTGGCACCAGTGCCAAGTCGGGCTAGTTTGATGGTGCAAAGTGGCTCCTGCAATCTGCAATCCAGAAGCGGGGTAGCTTACTTTTGTTTGCCAGGGAAACGGGCCGAGGTTTTTGTCTGGGGGCCTATGGCTGGGAGTGACCGGCAGGCTCCTGAAAAGCTACGATAGGCAGGATGGTGACCAGACTCATGGTGGCACCAGTGCCAAGCTGGGCTGATTTGATAGTACCAAGTGTCTCCTGCAATCTGCCATCAAAAATTTGGCAGGCGAGTTTTGTTTTCCAGGGAAAAGCGCCGTTGTTTGTGTTTGGGGGCCTGTGGCCTGGAGTGGCCGGCTGGCTAATTAGAATCCACGATACGCAGGATGGTTCCCAGACCCAAGGTGGCACCAGTGCCAAGTTGGGCTGGGGTGATAGTACCAAGTGCGTCCTGCAATCTGCCATCCAGAAGCGGGGATGCTTACTTTTGTTTGCCAGGGAAACGGTCCGAGGTTTGTGTCTCGGGGCCTATGGCTGGGAGTGACCGGCTGGCTCCTGAAAAGCTACGATAGGCAGGATGGTGACCAGACCCAAGGTGGCACCAGTGCCAAGTTGGGCTGGTTTGATAGTACCAAGTGGCTCCTGCAATCTGCCATCAAAAAGTTGGCAGGCGAGCTTTGTTTTCCAGGGAAAAGCGCCGTTGTTTGTGTTTGGGGGCCTGTGGCTGGGAGTGGCCGGCTGGCTCCTTTGAACCTACGATACGCAGGATGATTCCCAGACCAGAGGTGGCACCAGTGCCATGTCGGGCTGGTTTGATAGTACCAAGTAGCTCCTGCAATCTGCCATCCAGAAGCGGGGCAGCTTACTTTTGTTTGCCAGGGAAACGGGCCGAGGTTTGTGCCTCGGGGCCTATGGCTGGGAGTGACCGGCTGGCTCCTGAAAAGCTACGATAGGCAGGATGGTGACCAGACCCATGGTGGCAGCAGTGCCAAGTTTGGCTGGTTTGATAGTGCCAAGTGTCTCCTGCAATCTGCCATCAAAGAGTTTGCAGGCGAGTTTTGTTTTCCAGGGAAAAGCGCCGTTGTTTGTGTTTGGGGGCCTGTGGCTGGGAGTGGCCGGCTGGCCTATTAGAATCCACGATACGCAGCATGGTTCCCAGACCAGAGGTGGCACCAGTGCCATGTCGGGCTGGTTTGATAGTACCAAGTGGCTCCTGTAATCTGCCATCCAGAAGCGGGGCAGCTTCCTTATGTTTGCCAGGGAAACGGGCCGAGATTTTTGTCTGGGCGTCCATGGCTGGGAGTGACTGGCTGGCTCCTAAAAAGCTACGATAGGCAGGATGGTGACCAGACCCATGGTGGCAGCAGTGCCAAGTTGGCCTGGTTTGATAGTACCAAGTGGCTCCTGCAATCTGCCATCAAAAAGTTGGCAGGCGAGTTTTGTTTTCCAGGGAAAAGCGCCGTTGTTTTTGTTTGGGGGCCTGTGGCTGGGAGTGGCCGGCTGGCTAATTAGAATCCACGATACGCAGGATGGTTCCCAGACCCAAGGTGGCACCAGTGCCAAGTTGGGCCGGTTTGATAGTACCAAGTGCGTCCTGCAATCTGCCATCCAGAAGCGGGGATGCTTACTTTTGTTTGCCAGGGAAACGGGCCGAGGTTTGTGTCTCGGGGCCTATGGCTGGGAGTGACCGGCTGGCTCCTGAAAAGCTACGACAGGCAGGATGGTGTCCAGACCCATGGTGGCAGCCGTGCCAAGTTGGGCTGGTTTGATAGTACCAAGTGGCTCCTGCAATCAGCCATCAAAAAGTTGGCAGGCGAGTTTTGTTTTCCAGGGAAAAGCGCCGTTGTTTGTGTTTGGGGGCCTGTGGCTGGGAGTGGCCGTCTGGCTAATTAGAATCCACGATACGCAGGATGATTCCCAGACCCAAGGTGGCACCAGTGCCAAGTTGGGCTGGTTTGATAGTACCAAGTGCGTCCTGCAATCTGCCATCCAGAAGCGGGGATGCTTACTTTTGTTTGCCAGGGAAACGGGCCGAGGTTTGTGTCTGGGGGCCTATGGCTGGGAGTGACCGGCTGGCTCCTGAAAAGCTACGATAGGCAGGATGGTGACCAGACCCATGGTGGCAGCCGTGCCAAGTTGGGCTGGTTTGATAGTACCAAGTGGCTCCTGGAATCTGCCTTTAAAATTTGGCAGGGCAGTTTTGTTTTCCAGGGAAAAGCGCCGTTGTTTGTGTTTGGGGGCCTGTGGCTGGGAGTGGCCGGCTGGCTAATTAGAATCCACGATACGCAGGACGGTTCCAAGACCAGAGGTGGCACCAGTGCCATGTCGGGCTGGTTTGATAGTACCAAGTGGCTCCTGCAATCTGCCATCCAGAAACGGGGCAGCTTACTTTTGTTTGCCAGGGAAACGGGCCGAGGTTAGTGTTTGGGGGCCTATGGCTGGGATTGAGCGGCTGGCTCCTGAAATGCTACGATAGGCAGGATGGTGACCAGACCCATGGTGGCACCAGTGCCAAGTTGGGCTGGTTTGATAGTACCAAGTGGCTCCTGCAATCTGCCATCAAAAAGTTGGCAGGCGAGTTTTGTTTTCCAGGGAAAAGCGCCGTTGTTTGTGTTTGGGGGCCTGTGGCTGGGAGTGGCCGGCTGGCTCCTTAGAATCCACGATACGCAGGAGGGTTCCCAGACCAGAGGTGGCACCAGTGCCAATTCGGGCTAGTTTGATGGTGCAAAGTGGCTCCTGCAATCTTCCATCCAGAAGCGGGGTAGCTTACTTTTGTTTGCCAGGGAAACGGGCCGAGGTTTGTGTCTCGGGGCCTATGGCTGGGAGTAACCGGCTGGCTCCTGAAAAGCTACCACAGGCAGGATGGTGACCAGACCCATGGTGGCACCAGTGCCAAGTTGGGCTGATTTGGAAATACCAAGTGGCTCCTGCAATCTGCCATCAAAATGTTGGCAGGCGAGTTTTGTTTTCCAGGGAAAAGCGCCGTTGTTTGTGTTTGGGGGCCTGTGGCTGGGAGTGGCCGGCTGGCTAATTAGAATCCACGATACGCAGGGAGGTTCCCAGACCTGATGTGGCACCAGTGCCAAGTCAGGCTAGTTTGATGGTGCAAAGTGGCTCCTGCAATCTTCCATCCAGAAGCGGGGTAGCTTACTTTTGTTTGCCAGGGAAACGGGCCGAGGTTTGTGTCTGGGGGCCTATGGCTGGGAGGGACCGGCTGGCTCCTGAAAGGCTACGATAGGCAGGATGGTGACCAGACCCATGGTGGCACCAGTGCCAAGCTGGGCTGGTTTGATAGTACCAAGTGTCTCCTGCAATCTGCCATCAAAAAGTTGGCAGGCGAGTTTTGTTTTCCAGGGAAAAGCGCCGTTGTTTGTGTTTGGGGGCCTGTGGCTGGGAGTGGCCGGATGGCTATTTAGAATCCACGATACGCAGGATGGTTCCCAGACCCAAGGTGGCACCAGTGCCAAGTTGGGCTGGGGTGATAGTACCAAGTGCGTCCTGCAATCTGCCATCCAGAAGCGGGGATGCTTACTTTTGTTTGCCAGGGAAACGGGCCGAGGTTTGTGTCTCGGGGCCTATGGCTGGGAGTGACCGGCTGGCTCCTGAAAAGCTACGATAGGCAGGATGGTGACCAGACCCATGGTGGCACCAGTGCCAAGTTGGGCTGATTTGGTAATACCAAGTGGCTCCTGCAATCTGCCATCAAAATGTTGGCAGGCAAGTTTTGTTTTCCAGGGAAAAGCGCCGTTGTTTGTGTTTGGGGGCCTGTGGCTGGGAGTGGCCGGCTGGCTAATTAGAATCCACGATACGCAGGATGGTTCCCAGACCTGAGGTGGCACCAGTGCCAAGTCGGGCTAGTTTGATGGTGCAAAGTGGCTCCTGCAATCTGCAATCCAGAAGCGGGGTAGCTTACTTTTGTTTGCCAGGGAAACGGGCCGAGGTTTTTGTCTGGGGGCCTATGGCTTGGAGTGACTGGCTGGCTCCTAAAAAGCTACGATAGGCAGGATGGTGACCAGACCCATGGTGGCAGCAGTGCCAAGTTGGCCTGGTTTGATAGTACCAAGTGGCTCCTGCAATCTGCCATCAAAAAGTTGGCAGGCGAGTTTTGTTTTCCAGGGAAAAGCGCCGTTGTTTGTGTTTGGGGGCCTGTGGCTGGGAGTGGCCGGCTGGCTAATTAGAATCCACGATACGCAGGATGGTTCCCAGACCCAAGGTGGCACCAGTGCCAAGTTGGGCTGGTTTGATAGTACCAAGTGCGTCCTGCAATCTGCCATCCAGAAGCGGGGATGCTTACTTTTGTTTGCCAGGGAAACGGGCTGAGGTTTGTGTCTGGGGGCCTATGGCTGGGAGTGACCGGCTGGCTCCTGAAAAGCTACGATAGGCAGGATGGTGTCCAGACCCATGGTGGCAGCCGTGCCAAGTTGGGCTGGTTTGATAGTACCAAGTGGCTCCTGCAATCAGCCATCAAAAAGTTGGCAGGCGAGTTTTGTTTTCCAGGGAAAAGCGCCGTTGATGTGTTTGGGGGCCTGTGGCTGGGAGTGGCCGGCTGGCTAATTAGAATCCACGATACGCAGGATGATTCCCAGACCCAAGGTGGCACCAGTGCCAAGTTGGGCTGGTTTGATAGTACCAAGTGCGTCCTGCAATCTGCCATCCAGAAGCGGGGATGCTTACTTTTGTTTGCCAGGGAAACGGGCCGAGGTTTGTGTCTGGGGGCCTATGGCTGGGAGTGACCGGCTGGCTCCTGAAAAGCTACGATAGGCAGGATGGTGACCAGACCCATGGTGGCAGCAGTGCCAAGTTGGGCTGGTTTGATAGTACCAAGTGGCTCCTGGAATCTGCCTTTAAAATTTGGCAGGGCAGTTTTGTTTTCCAGGGAAAAGCGCCGTTGTTTGTGTTTGGGGGCCTGTGGCTGGGAGTGGCCGGCTGGCTAATTAGAATCCACGATACGCAGGAGGGTTCCCAGACCAGAGGTGGCACCAGTGCCATGTCGGGCTGGTTTGATAGTACCAAGTGGCTCCTGCAATCTGCCATCCAGAAACGGGGCAGCTTACTTTTGTTTGCCAGGGAAACGGGCCGAGGTTAGTGTTTGGGGGCCTATGGCTGGGATTGAGCGGCTGGCTCCTGAAATGCTACGATAGGCAGGATGGTGACCAGACCCATGGTGGCACCAGTGCCAAGTTGGGGTGGTTTGATAGTACCAAGTGGCTCCTGCAATCTGCCATCAAAAACTTGGCAGGCGAGTTTTGTTTTCCAGGGAAAAGCGCCGTTGTTTGTGTTTGGAGGCCTGTGGCTGGGAGTGGCCGGCTGGCTCCTTAGAATCCACGATACGCAGGAGGGTTCCCAGACCAGAGGTGGCACCAGTGCCAATTCGGGCTAGTTTGATGGTGCAAAGTGGCTCCTGCAATCTTCCATCCAGAAGCGGGGTAGCTTACTTTTGTTTGCCAGGGAAACAGGCCGAGGTTTGTGTCTCGGGGCCTATGGCTGGGAGTGACCGGCTGGCTCCTGAAAAGCTACCATAGGCAGGATGGTGACCAGACCCATGGTGGCACCAGTGCCAAGTTGGGCTGATTTGGAAATACCAAGTGGCTCCTGCAATCTGCCATCAAAATGTTGGCAGGCGAGTTTTGTTTTCCAGGGAAAAGCGCCGTTGTTTGTGTTTGGGGGCCTGTGGCTGGGAGTGGCCGGCTGGCTAATTAGAATCCACGATACGCAGGGAGGTTCCCAGACCTGATGTGGCACCAGTGCCAAGTCAGGCTAGTTTGATGGTGCAAAGTGGCTCCTGCAATCTTCCATCCAGAAGCGGGGTAGCTTACTTTTGTTTGCCAGGGAAACGGGCCGAGGTTTGTGTCTGGGGGCCTATGGCTGGGAGGGACCGGCTGGCTCCTGAAAGGCTACGATAGGCAGGATGGTGACCAGACCCATGGTGGCACCAGTGCCAAGCTGGGCTGATTTGATAGTACCAAGTGTCTCCTGCAATCTGCCATCAAAAAGTTGGCAGGCGAGTTTTGTTTTCCAGGGAAAAGCGCCGTTGTTTGTGTTTGGGGGCCTGTGGCTGGGAGTGGCCGGCTGGCTAATTAGAATCCACGATACGCAGGATGGTTCCCAGACCCAAGGTGGCACCAGTGCCAAGTTGGGCTGGTTTGATAGTACCAAGTGCGTCCTGCAATCTGCCATCCAGAAGCGGGGATGCTTACTTTTGTTTGCCAGGGAAACGGGCCGAGGTTTGTGTCTCGGGGCCTATGGCTGGGAGTGACCGGCTGGCTCCTGAAAAGCTACGATAGGCAGGATGGTGACCAGACCCATGGTGGCACCAGTGCCAAGTTGGGCTGATTTGGTAATACCAAGTGGCTCCTGCAATCTGCCATCAAAATGTTGGCAGGCAAGTTTTGTTTTCCAGGGAAAAGCGCCGTTGTTTGTGTTTGGGGGCCTGTGGCTGGGAGTGGCCGGCTGGCTAATTAGAATCCACGATACGCAGGATGGTTCCCAGACCTGAGGTGGCACCAGTGCCAAGTCGGGCTAGTTTGATGGTGCAAAGTGGCTCCTGCAATCTGCAATCCAGAAGCGGGGTAGCTTACTTTTGTTTGCCAGGGAAACGGGCCGAGGTTTTTGTCTGGGGGCCTATGGCTTGGAGTGACCGGCTGGCTCCTGAAAAGCTACGATAGGCAGGATGGTGACCAGACCCATGGTGGCACCAGTGCCAAGCTGGGCTGATTTGATAGTACCAAGTGTCTCCTGCAATCTGCCATCAAATTTTGGCAGGCGAGTTTTGTTTTCCAGGGAAAAGCGCCGTTGTTTGTGTTTGGGGGCCTGTGGCTGGGAGTGGCCTGCTGGCTAATTAGAATCCACGATACGCAGGATGGTTCCCAGACCCAAGGTGGCACCAGTGCCAAGTTGGGCTGGGGTGATAGTACCAAGTGCGTCCTGCAATCTGCCATCCAGAAGCGGGGATGCTTACTTTTCTTTGCCAGGGAAACGGGCCGAGGTTTGTGTCTCGGGGCCTATGGCTGGGAGTGACCGGCTGGCTCCTGAAAAGCTACGATAGGCAGGATGGTGACCAGACCCAAGGTGGCACCAGTGCCAAGTTGGGCTGGTTTGATAGTACCAAGTGGCTCCTGCAATCTGCCATCAAAAAGTTGGCAGGCGAGTTTTGTTTTCCAGGGAAAAGCGCCGTTGTTTGTGTTTGGGGGCCTGTGGCTGGGAGTGGCCGGCTGGGTCCTTTGAACCTACGATACGCAGGATGATTCCCAGACCAGAGGTGGCACCAGTGCCATGTCGGGCTGGTTTGATAGTACCAAGTAGCTCCTGCAATCTGCCATCCAGAAGCGGGGCAGCTTACTTTTGTTTGCCAGGGAAACGGGCCGAGGTTTGTGTCTCGGGGCCTATGGCTGGGAGTGACCGGCTGGCTCCTGAAAAGCTACGATAGGCAGGATGGTGACCAGACCCATGGTGGCAGCAGTGCCAAGTTGGGCTGGTTTGATAGTGCCAAGTGTCTCCTGCAATCTGCCATCAAAGAGTTTGCAGGCGAGTTTGGTTTTACAGGGAAAAGCGCCGTTGTTTGTGTTTGGGGGCCTGTGGCTGGGAGTGGCCGGCTGGCTAATTAGAATCCACGATACGCAGCATGGTTCCCAGACCAGAGGTGGCACCTGTGCCATGTCGGGCTGGTTTGATAGTACCAAGTGGCTCCTGCAATCTTCCATCCAGAAGCGGGGTAGCTTACTTTTGTTTGCCAGGGAAACGGGCCGAGGTTTGTGTCTGGGGGCCTATGGCTGGGAGTGACCGGCTGGCTCCTAAAAAGCTATGATAGGCAGGATGGTGACCAGACCCATGGTGGCAGCAGTGCCAAGTTGGGCTGGTTTGATAGTACCAAGTGGCTCCTGCAATCTGCCATCAAAATTTGGCAGGCGAGTTTTGTTTTCCAGGGAAAAGCGCCGTTGTTTGTGTTTGGGGGCCTGTGGCTGGGAGTGGCCGGCTGGCTAATTAGAATCCACGATACGCAGGATGGTTCCCAGACCCAAGGTGGCACCAGTGCCAAGTTGGGCTGGTTTGATAGTACCAAGTGCGTCCTGCAATCTGCCATCCAGAAGCGGGGATGCTTACTTTTGTTTGCCAGGGAAACGGGCCGAGGTTTGTGTCTCGGGGCCTATGGCTGGGAGTGACCGGCTGGCTCCTGAAAAGCTACGATAGGCAGGATGGTGTCCAGACCCATGGTGGCAGCCGTGCCAAGTTGGGCTGGTTTGATAGTACCAAGTGGCTCCTGCAATCAGCCATCAAAAAGTTGGCAGGCGAGTTTTGTTTTCCAGGGAAAAGCGCCGTTGTTTGTGTTTGGGGGCCTGTGGCTGGGAGTGGCCGGCTGGCTAATTAGAATCCACGATACGCAGGATGATTCCCAGACCCAAGGTGGCACCAGTGCCAAGTTGGGCTGGTTTGATAGTACCAAGTGCGTCCTGCAATCTGCCATCCAGAAGCGGGGATGCTTACTTTTGTTTGCCAGGGAAACGGGCCGAGGTTTGTGTCTGGGGGCCTATGGCTGGGAGTGACCGGCTGGCTCCTGAAAGGCTACGATAGGCAGGATGGTGACCAGACCCATGGTGGCACCAGTGCCAAGTTGCGCTGATTTGGAAATACCAAGTGGCTCCTGCAATCTGCCATCAAAATGTTGGCAGGCGAGTTTTGTTTTCCAGGGAAAAGCGCCGTTGTTTGTGTTTGGGGGCCTGTGGCTGGGAGTGGCCGGCTGGCTAATTAGAATCCACGATACGCAGGGAGGTTCCCAGACCTGATGTGGCACCAGTGCCAAGTCAGGCTAGTTTGATGGTGCAAAGTGGCTCCTGCAATCTTCCATCCAGAAGCGGGGTAGCTTACTTTTGTTTGCCAGGGAAACGGGCCGAGGTTTGTGTCTGGGGGCCTATGGCTGGGAGGGACCGGCTGGCTCCTGAAAGGCTACGATAGGCAGGATGGTGACCAGACCCATGGTGGCACCAGTGCCAAGCTGGGCTGATTTGATAGTACCAAGTGTCTCCTGCAATCTGCCATCAAAAAGTTGGCAGGCGAGTTTTGTTTTCCAGGGAAAAGCGCCGTTGTTTGTGTTTGGGGGCCTGTGGCTGGGAGTGGCCGGCTGGCTAATTAGAATCCACGATACGCAGGATGGTTCCCAGACCCAAGGTGGCACCAGTGCCAAGTTGGGCTGGTTTGATAGTACCAAGTGCGTCCTGCAATCTGCCATCCAGAAGCGGGGATGCTTACTTTTGTTTGCCAGGGAAACGGGCCGAGGTTTGTGTCTCGGGGCCTATGGCTGGGAGTGACCGGCTGGCTCCTGAAAAGCTACGATAGGCAGGATGGTGACCAGACCCATGGTGGCACCAGTGCCAAGTTGGGCTGATTTGGTAATACCAAGTGGCTCCTGCAATCTGCCATCAAAATGTTGGCAGGCAAGTTTTGTTTTCCAGGGAAAAGCGCCGTTGTTTGTGTTTGGGGGCCTGTGGCTGGGAGTGGCCGGCTGGCTAATTAGAATCCACGATACGCAGGATGGTTCCCAGACCTGAGGTGGCACCAGTGCCAAGTCGGGCTAGTTTGATGGTGCAAAGTGGCTCCTGCAATCTGCAATCCAGAAGCGGGGTAGCTTACTTTTGTTTGCCAGGGAAACGGGCCGAGGTTTTTGTCTGGGGGCCTATGGCTTGGAGTGACCGGCTGGCTCCTGAAAAGCTACGATAGGCAGGATGGTGAGCAGACCCATGGTGGCACCAGTGCCAAGCTGGGCTGATTTGATAGTACCAAGTGTCTCCTGCAATCTGCCATCAAATTTTGGCAGGCGAGTTTTGTTTTCCAGGGAAAAGCGCCGTTGTTTGTGTTTGGGGGCCTGTGGCTGGGAGTGGCCTGCTGGCTAATTAGAATCCACGGTACGCAGGATGGTTCCCAGACGCAAGGTGGCACTAGTGCCAAGTTGGGCTGGGGTGATAGTACCAAGTGCGTCCTGCAATCTGCCATCCAGAAGCGGGGATGCTTACTTTTGTTTGCCAGGGAAACGGGCCGAGGTTTGTGTCTCGGGGCCTATGGCTGGGAGTGACCGGCTGGCTCCTGAAAAGCTACGATAGGCAGGATGGTGACCAGACCCAAGGTGGCACCAGTGCCAAGTTGGGCTGGTTTGATAGTACCAAGTGGCTCCTGCAATCTGCCATCAAAAAGTTGGCAGGCGAGTTTTGTTTTCCAGGGAAAAGCGCCGTTGTTTGTGTTTGGGGGCCTGTGGCTGGGAGTGGCCGGCTGGCTCCTTTGAACCTACGATACGCAGGATGGTTCCCAGACCAGAGGTGGCACCAGTGCCATGTCGGGCTGGTTTGATAGTACCAAGTAGCTCCTGCAATCTGCCATCCAGAAGCGGGGCAGCTTACTTTTGTTTGCCAGGGAAACGGGCCGAGGTTTGTGTCTCGGGGCCTATGGCTGGGAGTGACCGGCTGGCTCCTGAAAAACTACGATAGGCAGGATGGTTACCAGACCCATGGTGGCAGCAGTGCCAAGTTGGGCTGGTTTGATAGTGCCAAGTGGCTCCTGCAATCTGACATCAAAGAGTTTGCAGGCGAGTTTGGTTTTACAGGGAAAAGCGCCGTTGTTTGTGTTTGGGGGCCTGTGGCTGGGAGTGGCCGTCTGGCTAATTAGAATCCACGATACGCAGGATGATTCCCAGACCCAAGGTGGCACCAGGGCCAAGTTGGGCTGGTTTGATAGTACCAAGTGCGTCCTGCAATCTGCCATCCAGAAGCGGGGATGCTTACTTTTGTTTGCCAGGGAAACGGGCCGAGGTTTGTGTCTGGGGGCCTATGGCTGGGAGTGACCGGCTGGCTCCTAAAAAGCTACGATAGGCAGGATGGTGACCAGACCCATGGTGGCAGCAGTGCCAAGTTGGGCTGGTTTGATAGTACCAAGTGGCTCCTGCAATCTGCCATCAAAAAGTTGGCAGGCGAGTTTTGTTTTCCAGGGAAAAGCGCCGTTGTTTGTGTTTGGGGGCCTGTGGCTGGGAGTGGCCGGCTGGCTAATTAGAATCCACGATACGCAGGATGGTTCCCAGACCCAAGGTGGCACCAGTGCCAAGTTGGGCTGGTTTGATAGTACCAAGTGCGTCCTGCAATCTGCCATCCAGAAGCGGGGATGCTTACTTTTGTTTGCCAGGGAAACGGGCCGAGGTTTGTGTCTCGGGGCCTATGGCTGGGAGTGACCGGCTGGCTCCTGAAAAGCTACGATAGGCAGGATGGTGTCCAGACCCATGGTGGCAGCCGTGCCAAGTTGGGCTGGTTTGATAGTACCAAGTGGCTCCTGCAATCAGCCATCAAAAAGTTGGCAGGCGAGTTTTGTTTTCCAGGGAAAAGCGCCGTTGTTTGTGTTTGGGGGCCTGTGGCTGGGAGTGGCCGGCTGGCTAATTAGAATCCACGATACGCAGGATGATTCCCAGACCCAAGGTGGCACCAGTGCCAAGTTGGGCTGGTTTGATAGTACCAAGTGCGTCCTGCAATCTGCCATCCAGAAGCGGGGATGCTTACTTTTGTTTGCCAGGGAAACGGGCCGAGGTTTGTGTCTGGGGGCCTATGGCTGGGAGTGACCGGCTGGCTCCTGAAAAGCTACGATAGACAGGATGGTGACCAGACCCATGGTGGCAGCCGTGCCAAGTTGGGCTGGTTTGATAGTACCAAGTGGCTCCTGCAATCTGCCATCAAAAAGTTGGCAGGCGAGTTTTGTTTTCCAGGGAAAAGCGCCGTTGTTTGTGTTTGGGGGCCTGTGGCTGGGAGTGGCCGGCTGGCTCCTTAGAATCCACGATACGCAGGAGGGTTCCCAGACCAGAGGTGGCACCAGTGCCAATTCGGGCTAGTTTGATGGTGCAAAGTGGCTCCTGCAATCTTCCATCCAGAAGCGGGGTAGCTTACTTTTGTTTGCCAGGGAAACGGGCCGAGGTTTGTGTCTCGGGGCCTATGGCTGGGAGTGACCGGCTGGCTCCTGAAAAGCTACCATAGGCAGGATGGTGACCAGACCCATGGTGGCACCAGTGCCAAGTTGGGCTGATTTGGAAATACCAAGTGGCTCCTGCAATCTGCCATCAAAATGTTGGCAGGCGAGTTTTGTTTTCCAGGGAAAAGCGCCGTTGTTTGTGTTTGGGGGCCTGTGGCTGGGAGTGGCCGGCTGGCTAATTAGAATCCACGATACGCAGGGAGGTTCCCAGACCTGATGTGGCACCAGTGCCAAGTCAGGCTAGTTTGATGGTGCAAAGTGGCTCCTGCAATCTTCCATCCAGAAGCGGGGTAGCTTACTTTTGTTTGCCAGGGAAACGGGCCGAGGTTTGTGTCTGGGGGCCTATGGCTGGGAGTGACCGGCTGGCTCCTGAAAGGCTACGATAGGCAGGATGGTGACCAGACCCATGGTGGCACCAGTGCCAAGCTGGGCTGATTTGATAGTACCAAGTGTCTCCTGCAATCTGCCATCAAAAAGTTGGCAGGCGAGTTTTGTTTTCCAGGGAAAAGCGCCGTTGTTTGTGTTTGGGGGCCTGTGGCTGGGAGTGGCCGGCTGGCTAATTAGAATCCACGATACGCAGGATGGTTCCCAGACCCAAGGTGGCACCAGTGCCAAGTTGGGCTGGGGTGATAGTACCAAGTGCGTCCTGCAATCTGCCATCCAGAATCGGGGCAGCTTACTTTTGTTTGCCAGGGAAACGGGCCGAGGTTTGTGTCTGGGGGCCTATGGCTGGGAGTGACCGGCTGGCTCCTGAAAAACTACGATAGGCAGGATGGTGACCAGACCCATGGTGGCAGCAGTGCCAAGTTGGGCTGGTTTGATAGTGCCAAGTGGCTCCTGCAATCTGACATCAAAGAGTTTGCAGGCGAGTTTGGTTTTACAGGGAAAAGCGCCGTTGTTTGTGTTTGGGGGCCTGTGGCTGGGAGTGGCCGTCTGGCTAATTAGAATCCACGATACGCAGGATGATTCCCAGACCCAAGGTGGCACCAGGGCCAAGTTGGGCTGGTTTGATAGTACCAAGTGCGTCCTGCAATCTGCCATCCAGAAGCGGGGATGCTTACTTTTGTTTGCCAGGGAAACGGGCCGAGGTTTGTGTCTCGGGGCCTATGGCTGGGAGTGACCGGCTGGCTCCTAAAAAGCTACGATAGGCAGGATGGTGACCAGACCCATGGTGGCAGCAGTGCCAAGTTGGGCTGGTTTGATAGTACCAAGTGGCTCCTGCAATCTGCCATCAAAAAGTTGGCAGGCGAGTTTTGTTTTCCAGGGAAAAGCGCCGTTGTTTGTGTTTGGGGGCCTGTGGCTGGGAGTGGCCGGCTGGCTAATTAGAATCCACGATACGCAGGATGGTTCCCAGACCCAAGGTGGCACCAGTGCCAAGTTGGGCTGGTTTGATAGTACCAAGTGCGTCCTGCAATCTGCCATCCAGAAGCGGGGATGCTTACTTTTGTTTGCCAGGGAAACGGGCCGAGGTTTGTGTCTCGGGGCCTATGGCTGGGAGTGACCGGCTGGCTCCTGAAAAGCTACGATAGGCAGGATGGTGTCCAGACCCATGGTGGCAGCCGTGCCAAGTTGGGCTGGTTTGATAGTACCAAGTGGCTCCTGCAATCAGCCATCAAAAAGTTGGCAGGCGAGTTTTGTTTTCCAGGGAAAAGCGCCGTTGTTTGTGTTTGGGGGCCTGTGGCTGGGAGTGGCCGGCTGGCTAATTAGAATCCACGATACGCAGGATGATTCCCAGACCCAAGGTGGCACCAGTGCCAAGTTGGGCTGGTTTGATAGTACCAAGTGCGTCCTGCAATCTGCCATCCAGAAGCGGGGATGCTTACTTTTGTTTGCCAGGGAAACGGGCCGAGGTTTGTGTCTGGGGGCCTATGGCTGGGAGTGACCGGCTGGCTCCTGAAAAGCTACGATAGGCAGGATGGTGACCAGACCCATGGTGGCAGCCGTGCCAAGTTGGGCTGGTTTGATAGTACCAAGTGGCTCCTGCAATCTGCCATCAAAAAGTTGGCAGGCGAGTTTTGTTTTCCAGGGAAAAGCGCCGTTGTTTGTGTTTGGGGGCCTGTGGCTGGGAGTGGCCGGCTGGCTCCTTAGAATCCACGATACGCAGGAGGGTTCCCAGACCAGAGGTGGCACCAGTGCCAATTCGGGCTAGTTTGATGGTGCAAAGTGGCTCCTGCAATCTTCCATCCAGAAGCGGGGTAGCTTACTTTTGTTTGCCAGGGAAACGGGCCGAGGTTTGTGTCTCGGGGCCTATGGCTGGGAGTGACCGGCTGGCTCCTGAAAAGCTACCATAGGCAGGATGGTGACCAGACCCATGGTGGCACCAGTGCCAAGTTGGGCTGATTTGGAAATACCAAGTGGCTCCTGCAATCTGCCATCAAAATGTTGGCAGGCGAGTTTTGTTTTCCAGGGAAAAGCGCCGTTGTTTGTGTTTGGGGGCCTGTGGCTGGGAGTGGCCGGCTGGCTAATTAGAATCCACGATACGCAGGGAGGTTCCCAGACCTGATGTGGCACCAGTGCCAAGTCAGGCTAGTTTGATGGTGCAAAGTGGCTCCTGCAATCTTCCATCCAGAAGCGGGGTAGCTTACTTTTGTTTGCCAGGGAAACGGGCCGAGGTTTGTGTCTGGGGGCCTATGGCTGGGAGTGACCGGCTGGCTCCTGAAAGGCTACGATAGGCAGGATGGTGACCAGACCCATGGTGGCACCAGTGCCAAGCTGGGCTGATTTGATAGTACCAAGTGTCTCCTGCAATCTGCCATCAAAAATTTGGCAGGCGAGTTTTGTTTTCCAGGGAAAAGTGCCGTTGTTTGTGTTTGGGGGCCTGTGGCTGGGAGTGGCCGGCTGGCTAATTAGAATCCACGATACGCAGGATGGTTCCCAGACCCAAGGTGGCACCAGTGCCAAGTTGGGCTGGGGTGATAGTACCAAGTGCGTCCTGCAATCTGCCATCCAGAATCGGGGCAGCTTACTTTTGTTTGCCAGGGAAACAGGCCGAGGTTTGTGTCTCGGGGCCTATGGCTGGGAGTGACCGGCTGGCTCCTGAAAAGCTACGATAGGCAGGATGGTGACCAGACCCATGGTGGCACCAGTGCCAAGTTGGGCTGATTTGGTAATACCAAGTGGCTCCTGCAATCTGCCATCAAAATGTTGGCAGGCAAGTTTTGTTTTCCAGGGAAAAGCGCCGTTGTTTGTGTTTGGGGGCCTGTGGCTGGGAGTGGCCGGCTGGCTAATTAGAATCCACGATACGCAGGATGGTTCCCAGACCTGAGGTGGCACCAGTGCCAAGTCGGGCTAGTTTGATGGTGCAAAGTGGCTCCTGCAATCTGCAATCCAGAAGCGGGGTAGCTTACTTTTGTTTGCCAGGGAAACGGGCCGAGGTTTGTGTCTGGGGGCCTATGGCTTGGAGTGACCGGCTGGCTCCTGAAAAGCTACGATAGGCAGGATGGTGACCAGACACATGGTGGCACCAGTGCCAAGCTGGGCTGATTTGATAGTACCAAGTGTCTCCTGCAATCTGCCATCAAATTTTGGCAGGCGAGTTTTGTTTTCCAGGGAAAAGCGCCGTTGTTTGTGTTTGGGGGCCTGTGGCTGGGAGTGGCCTGCTGGCTAATTAGAATCCACGCTACGCAGGATGGTTCCCAGACGCAAGGTGGCACCAGTGCCAAGTTGGGCTGGGGTGATAGTACCAAGTGCGTCCTGCAATCTGCCATCCAGAAGCGGGGATGCTTACTTTTGTTTGCCAGGGAAACGGGCCGAGGTTTGTGTCTGGGGGCCTATGGCTGGGAGTGACCGGCTGGCTCCTGAAAAGCTACGATAGGCAGGATGGTGACTAGACCCATGGTGGCAGCAGTGCCAAGTTGGGCTGGTTTGATAGTACCAAGTGGCTCCTGCAATCTGCCATCAAAAAGTTGGCAGGCGAGTTTTGTTTTCCAGGGAAAAGCGCCGTTGTTTTCGTTTGGGGGCCTGTGGCTGGGAGTGGCCGGCTGGCTCCTTTGAACCTACGATACGCAGGATGATTCCCAGACCAGAGGTGGCACCAGTGCCATGTCGGGCTGGTTTGATAGTACCAAGTAGCTCCTGCAATCTGCCATCCAGAAGCGGGGCAGCTTACTTTTGTTTGCCAGGGAAACGGGCCGAGGTTTGTGTCTCGGGGCCTATGGCTGGGAGTGACCGGCTGGCTCCTGAAAGGCTACGATAGGCAGGATGGTGACCAGACCCATGGTGGCAGCAGTGCCAAGTTGGGCTGGTTTGATAGTGCCAAGTGTCTCCTGCAATCTGCCATCAAAGAGTTTGCAGGCGAGTTTTGTTTTCCAGGGAAAAGCGCCGTTGGTTGTGTTTGGGGGCCTGTGGCTGGGAGTGGCCGGATGGCTAATTAGAATCCACGATACGCATCATGGTTCCCAGACCAGAGGTGGCACCAGTGCCATGTCGGGCTGGTTTGATAGTACCAAGTGGCTCCTGCAATCTTCCATCCAGAAGCGGGGTAGCTTACTTTTGTTTGCCAGGGAAACGGGCCGAGGTTTGTGTCTCGGGGCCTATGGCTGGGAGTGACCGGCTGGCTCCTGAAAAGCTACGATAGGCAGGATGGTGACCAGACCCATGGTGGCACCAGTGCCAAGTTGGGCTGGTTTGATTGTACCAAGTGGCTCCTGCAATCTGCCATCAAAAAGTTGGCAGGCGAGTTTTGTTTTCCAGGGAAAAGCGCCGTTGTTTGTGTTTGGGGGCCTGTGGCTGGGAGTGGCCGGCTGGCTAATTAGAATCCACGATACGCAGGATGGTTCCCAGACCCAAGGTGGCACCAGTGCCAAGTTGGGCTGGTTTGATAGTACCAAGTGCGTCCTGCAATCTGCCATCCAGAAGCGGGGATGCTTACTTTTGTTTGCCAGGGAAACGGGCCGAGGTTTGTGTCTCGGGGCCTATGGCTGGGAGTGACCGGCTGGCTCCTGAAAAGCTACGATAGGCAGGATGGTGACCAGACCCATGGTGGCAGCCGTGCCAATTTGGGCTGGTTTGATAGTACCAAGTGGCTCCTGCAATCAGCCATCAAAAAGTTGGCAGGCGAGTTTTGTTTTCCAGGGAAAAGCGCCGTTGTTTGTGTTTGGGGGCCTGTGGCTGGGAGTGGCCGGCTGGCTAATTAGAATCCACGATACGCAGGATGATTCCCAGACCCAAGGTGGCACCAGTGCCAAGTTGGGCTGGTTTGATAGTACCAAGTGCGTCCTGCAATCTGCCATCCAGAAGCGGGGATGCTTACTTTTGTTTGCCAGGGAAACGGGCCGAGGTTTGTGTCTCGGGGCCTATGGCTGGGAGTGACCGGCTGGCTCCTGAAAAGCTACCATAGGCAGGATGGTGACCAGACCCATGGTGGCACCAGTGCCAAGTTGGGCTGATTTGGAAATACCAAGTGTCTCCTGCAATCTGCCATCAAAAAGTTGGCAGGCGAGTTTTGTTTTCCAGGGAAAAGCGCCGTTGTTTGTGTTTGGGGGCCTGTGGCTGGGAGTGGCCGGCTGGCTAATTAGAATCCACGATACGCAGGGAGGTTCCCAGACCTGAGGTGGCACCAGTGCCAAGTTGGGCTGGGGTGATAGTACCAAGTGCGTCCTGCAATCTGCCATCCAGAAGCGGGGATGCTTACTTTTGTTTGCCAGGGAAACGGGCCGAGATTTGTGTCTGGGGGCCGAAGGCTGGGAGTGACCGGCTGGCTCCTGAAAAGCTACGATAGGCAGGATGGTGACCAGACCCATGGTGGCACCAGTGCCAAGGTGGGCTGATTTGTTAATACCAAGTGGCTCCTGCAATCTGCCATCAAAAAGTTGGCAGGTGAGTTTTGTTTTCCAGGGAAAAGCGCCGTTGTTTGTGTTTGGGGGCCTGTGGCTGGGAGTGGCCGGCTGGCTAATTAGAATCCACGATACGCAGGATGGTTCCCAGACCAGAGGTGGCACCAGTGCCAAGTCGGGCTAGTTTGATGGTGCAAAGTGGCTCCTGCAATCTGCAATCCAGAAGCGGGGTAGCTTACTTTTGTTTGCCAGGGAAACGGGCCGAGGTTTTTGTCTGGGGGCCTATGGCTGGGAGTGACCGGCAGGCTCCTGAAAAGCTACGATAGGCAGGATGGTGACCAGACCCATGGTGGCACCAGTGCCAAGCTGGGCTGATTTGATAGTACCAAGTGTCTCCTGCAATCTGCCATCAAAAATTTGGCAGGCGAGTTTTGTTTTCCAGGGAAAAGCGCCGTTGTTTGTGTTTGGGGGCCTGTGGCTGGGAGTGGCCGGCTGGCTAATTAGAATCCACGATACGCAGGATGGTTCCCAGACCCAAGGTGGCACCAGTGCCAAGTTGGGCTGGGGTGATAGTACCAAGTGCGTCCTGCAATCGGCCATCCAGAAGCGGGGATGCTTACTTTTGTTTGCCAGGGAAACGGGCCGAGGTTTTTGTCTCGGGGCCTATGGCTGGGAGTGACCGGCTGGCTCCTGAAAAGCTACGATAGGCAGGATGGTGACCAGACCCAAGGTGGCACCAGTGCCAAGTTGGGCTGGTTTGATAGTACCAAGTGGCTCCTGCAATCTGCCATCAAAAAGTTGGCAGGCGAGCTTTGTTTTCCAGGGAAAAGCGCCGTTGTTTGTGTTTGGGGGCCTGTGGCTGGGAGTGGCCGGCTGGCTCCTTTGAACCTACGATACGCAGGATGATTCCCAGACCAGAGGTGGCACCAGTGCCATGTCGGGCTGGTTTGATAGTACCAAGTAGCTCCTGCAATCAGCCATCCAGAAGCGGGGCAGCTTACTTTTGTTTGCCAGGGAAACGGGCCGAGGTTTGTGTCTCGGGGCCTATGGCTGGGAGTGACCGGCTGGCTCCTGAAAAGCTACGATAGGCAGGATGGTGACCAGACCCATGGTGGCAGCAGTGCCAAGTTGGGCTGGTTTGATAGTGCCAAGTGTCTCCTGCAATCTGCCATCAAAGAGTTTGCAGGCGAGTTTTGTTTTCCAGGGAAAAGCGCCGTTGTTTGTGTTTGGGGGCCTGTGGCTGGGAGTGGCCGGCTGGCCTATTAGAATCCACGATACGCAGCATGGTTCCCAGACCAGAGGTGGCACCAGTGCCATGTCGGGCTGGTTTGATAGTACCAAGTGGCTCCTGTAATCTGCCATCCAGAAGCGGGGCAGCTTCCTTATGTTTGCCAGGGAAACGGGCCGAGATTTTTGTCTGGGCGTCCATGGCTGGGAGTGACTGGCTGGCTCCTAAAAAGCTACGATAGGCAGGATGGTGACCAGACCCATGGTGGCAGCAGTGCCAAGTTGGCCTGGTTTGATAGTACCAAGTGGCTCCTGCAATCAGCCATCAAAAAGTTGGCAGGCGAGTTTTGTTTTCCAGGGAAAAGCGCCGTTGTTTGTGTTTGGGGGCCTGTGGCTGGGAGTGGCCGGCTGGCTAATTAGAATCCACGATACGCAGGATGGTTCCCAGACCCAAGGTGGCACCAGTGCCAAGTTGGGCTGGTTTGATAGTACCAAGTGCGTCCTGCAATCTGCCATCCAGAAGCGGGGATGCTTACTTTTGTTTGCCAGGGAAACGGGCCGAGGTTTGTGTCTCGGGGCCTATGGCTGGGAGTGACCGGCTGGCTCCTGAAAAGCTACGATAGGCAGGATGGTGACCAGACCCATGGTGGCACCAGTGCCAAGTTGGGCTGGTTTGATAGTACCAAGTGGCTCCTGCAATCAGCCATCAAAAAGTTGGCAGGCGAGTTTTGTTTTCCAGGGAAAAGCGCCGTTGTTTGTGTTTGGGGGCCTGTGGCTGGGAGTGGCCGGCTGGCTAATTAGAATCCACGATACGCAGGATGATTCCCAGACCCAAGGTGGCACCAGTGCCAAGTTGGGCTGGTTTGATAGTACCAAGTGCGTCCTGCAATCTGCCATCCAGAAGCGGGGATGCTTACTTTTGTTTGCCAGGGAAACGGGCCGAGGTTTGTGTCTGGGGGCCTATGGCTGGGAGTGACCGGCTGGCTCCTGAAAAGCTACGATAGGCAGGATGGTGACCAGACCCATGGTGGCAGCCATGCCAAGTTGGGCTGGTTTGATAGTACCAAGTGGCTCCTGGAATCTGCCATCAAAAATTTGGCAGGGCAGTTTTGTTTTCCAGGGAAAAGCGCCGTTTTTGTGTTTGGGGGCCTGTGGCTGGGAGTGGCCGGCTGGCTAATTAGAATCCACGATACGCAGGACGGTTCCAGACCAGAGGTGGCACCAGTGCCATGTCGGGCTGGTTTGATAGTACCAAGTGGCTCCTGCAATCTGCCAACCAGAAACGGGGCAGCTTACTTTTGTTTGCCAGGGAAACGGGCCGAGGTTTGTGTCTCGGGGCCTATGGCTGGGAGTGACCGGCTGGCTCCTGAAAAGCTACGATAGGCAGGATGGTGACCAGACCCATGGTGGCACCAGTGCCAAGTTGGGCTGGTTTGATTGTACCAAGTGGCTCCTGCAATCTGCCATCAAAAAGTTGGCAGGCGAGTTTTGTTTTCCAGGGAAAAGCGCCGTTGTTTGTGTTTGGGGGCCTGTGGCTGGGAGTGGCCGGCTGGCTCCTTAGAATCCACGATACGCAGGAGGGTTCCCAGACCAGAGGTGGCACCAGTGCCAATTCGGGCTAGTTTGATGGTGCAAAGTGGCTCCTGCAATCTTCCATCCAGAAGCGGGGTAGCTTACTTTTGTTTGCCAGGGAAACGGGCCGAGGTTTGTGTCTCGGGGCCTATGGCTGGGAGTGACCGGCTGGCTCCTGAAAAGCTACCATAGGCAGGATGGTGACCAGACCCATGGTGGCACCAGTGCCAAGTTGGGCTGATTTGGAAATACCAAGTGGCTCCTGCAATCTGCCATCAAAATGTTGGCAGGCGAGTTTTGTTTTCCAGGGAAAAGCGCCGTTGTTTGTGTTTGGGGGCCTGTGGCTGGGAGTGGCCGGCTGGCTAATTAGAATCCACGATACGCAGGGAGGTTCCCAGACCTGATGTGGCACCAGTGCCAAGTCAGGCTAGTTTGATGGTGCAAAGTGGCTCCTGCAATCTTCCATCCAGAAGCGGGGTAGCTTACTTTTGTTTGCCAGGGAAACGGGCCGAGGTTTGTGTCTGGGGGCCTATGGCTGGGAGTGACCGGCTGGCTCCTGAAAGGCTACGATAGGCAGGATGGTGACCAGACCCATGGTGGCACCAGTGCCAAGCTGGGCTGATTTGATAGTACCAAGTGTCTCCTGCAATCTGCCATCAAAAATTTGGCAGGCGAGTTTTGTTTTCCAGGGAAAAGCGCCGTTTTTTGTGTTTGGGGGCCTGTGGCTGGGAGTGGCCGGCTGGCTAATTAGAATCCACGATACGCAGGATGGTTCCCAGACCCAAGGTGGCACCAGTGCCAAGTTGGGCTGGGGTGATAGTACCAAGTGCGTCCTGCAATCTGCCATCCAGAAGCGGGGATGCTTACTTTTGTTTGCCAGGGAAACGGGCCGAGGTTTGTGTCTCGGGGCCTATGGCTGGGAGTGACCGGTTCGCTCCTGAAAAGCTACGATAGGCAGGATGGTGACCAGACCCATGGTGGCACCAGTGCCAAGTTGGGCTGATTTGGTAATACCAAGTGGCTCCTGCAATCTGCCATCAAAATGTTGGCAGGCAAGTTTTGTTTTCCAGGGAAAAGCGCCGTTGTTTGTGTTTGGGGGCCTGTGGCTGGGAGTGGCCGGCTGGCTAATTAGAATCCACGATACGCAGGATGGTTCCCAGACCTGAGGTGGCACCAGTGCCAAGTCGGGCTAGTTTGATGGTGCAAAGTGGCTCCTGCAATCTGCCATCCAGAAGCGGGGTAGCTTACTTTTGTTTGCCAGGGAAACGGGCCGAGGTTTTTGTCTGGGGGCCTATGGCTTGGAGTGACCGGCTGGCTCCTGAAAAGCTACGATAGGCAGGATGGTGACCAGACCCATGGTGGCACCAGTGCCAAGCTGGGCTGATTTGATAGTACCAAGTGTCTCCTGCAATCTGCCATCAAATTTTGGCAGGCGAGTTTTGTTTTCCAGGGAAAAGCGCCGTTGTTTGTGTTTGGGGGCCTGTGGCTGGGAGTGGCCTGCTGGCTAATTAGAATCCACGATACGCAGGATGGTTCCCAGACCCAAGGTGGCACCAGTGCCAAGTTGGGCTGGGGTGATAGTACCAAGTGCGTCCTGCAATCTGCCATCCAGAAGCGGGGATGCTTACTTTTGTTTGCCAGGGAAACGGGCCGACGTTTGTGTCTCGGGGCCTATGGCTGGGAGTGACCGGCTGGCTCCTGAAAAGCTACGATAGGCAGGATGGTGACCAGACCCATGGTGGCACCAGTGCCAAGTTGGGCTGGTTTGATAGTACCAAGTGTCTCCTGCAATCTGCCATCAAAAAGTTGGCAGGCGAGTTTTGTTTTCCAGGGAAAAGCGCCGTTGTTTGTGTTTGGGGGCCTGTGGCTGGGAGTGGCCGGCTGGCTCCTTTGAACCTACGATACGCAGGATGATTCCCAGACCAGAGGTGGCACCAGTGCCATGTCGGGCTGGTTTGATAGTACCAAGTAGCTCCTGCAATCTGCCATCCAGAAGCGGGGCAGCTTACTTTTGTTTGCCAGGGAAACGGGCCGAGGTTTGTGTCTCGGGGCCTATGGCTGGGAGTGACCGGCGTGCTCCTGAAAAGCTACGATAGGCAGGATGGTGACCAGACACATGGTGGCAGCAGTGCCAAGTTGGGCTGGTTTGATAGTGCCAAGTGTCTCCTGCAATCTGCCATCAAAGAGTTTGCAGGCGAGTATGGTTTTACAGGGAAAAGCGCCGTTGTTTGTGTTTGGGGGCCTGTGGCTGGGAGTGGCCGGCTGGCTAATTAGAATCCACGATACGCAGCATGGTTCCCAGACCAGAGGTGGCACCAGTGCCAAGTCGGGCTAGTTTGATGGTGCAAAGTGGCTCCTGCAATCTTCCATCCAGAAGCGGGGTAGCTTACTTTTGTTTGCCAGGGAAACGGGCCGAGGTTTGTGTCTCGGGGCCTATGGCTGGGAGTGACCGGCTGGCTCCTGAAAAGCTACGATAGGCAGGATGGTGACCAGACCCATGGTGGCACCAGTGCCAAGCTGGGCTGATTTGATAGTACCAAGTGTCTCCTGCAATCTGCCATCAAATTTTGGCAGGCGAGTTTTGTTTTCCAGGGAAAAGCGCCGTTGTTTGTGTTTGGGGGCCTGTGGCTGGGAGTGGCCTGCTGGCTAATTAGAATCCACGATACGCAGGATGGTTCCCAGACCCAAGGTGGCACCAGTGCCAAGTTGGGCTGGGGTGATAGTACCAAGTGCGTCCTGCAATCTGCCATCCAGAAGCGGGGATGCTTACTTTTGTTTGCCAGGGAAACGGGCCGACGTTTGTGTCTCGGGGCCTATGGCTGGGAGTGACCGGCTGGCTCCTGAAAAGCTACGATAGGCAGGATGGTGACCAGACCCATGGTGGCACCAGTGCCAAGTTGGGCTGGTTTGATAGTACCAAGTGTCTCCTGCAATCTGCCATCAAAAAGTTGGCAGGCGAGTTTTGTTTTCCAGGGAAAAGCGCCGTTGTTTGTGTTTGGGGGCCTGTGGCTGGGAGTGGCCGGCTGGCTCCTTTGAACCTACGATACGCAGGATGATTCCCAGACCAGAGGTGGCACCAGTGCCATGTCGGGCTGGTTTGATAGTACCAAGTAGCTCCTGCAATCTGCCATCCAGAAGCGGGGCAGCTTACTTTTGTTTGCCAGGGAAACGGGCCGAGGTTTGTGTCTCGGGGCCTATGGCTGGGAGTGACCGGCGTGCTCCTGAAAAGCTACGATAGGCAGGATGGTGACCAGACACATGGTGGCAGCAGTGCCAAGTTGGGCTGGTTTGATAGTGCCAAGTGTCTCCTGCAATCTGCCATCAAAGAGTTTGCAGGCGAGTTTGGTTTTACAGGGAAAAGCGCCGTTGTTTGTGTTTGGGGGCCTGTGGCTGGGAGTGGCCGGCTGGCTAATTAGAATCCACGATACGCAGCATGGTTCCCAGACCAGAGGTGGCACCAGTGCCATGTCGGGCTGGTTTGATAGTACCAAGTGGCTCCTGCAATCTTCCATCCAGAAGCGGGGTAGCTTACTTTTGTTTGCCAGGGAAACGGGCCGAGGTTTGTGTCTCGGGGCCTATGGCTGGGAGTGACCGGCTGGCTCCTGAAAAGCTACGATAGGCAGGATGGTGACCAGACCCAAGGTGGCACCAGTGTCAAGTTGGGCTGGTTTGATAGTACCAAGTGGCTCCTGCAATCTGCCATCAAAAAGTTGGCAGGCGAGCTTTGTTTTCCAGGGAAAAGCGCCGTTGTTTGTGTTTGGGGGCCTGTGGCTGGGAGTGGCCGGCTGGCTCCTTTGAACCTACGATACGCAGGATGATTCCCAGACCAGAGGTGGCACCAGTGCCATGTCGGGCTGGTTTGATAGTACCAAGTAGCTCCTGCAATCTGCCATCCAGAAGCGGGGCAGCTTACTTTTGTTTGCCAGGGAAACGGGCCGAGGTTTGTGTCTCGGGGCCTATGGCTGGGAGTGACCGGCTGGCTCCTGAAAAGCTACGATAGGCAGGATGGTGACCAGACCCATGGTGGCACCAGTGCCAAGTTGGGCTGGTTTGATAGTGCCAAGTGTCTCCTGCAATCTGCCATCAAAGAGTTTGCAGGCGAGTTTTGTTTTCCAGGGAAAAGCGCCGTTGTTTGTGTTTGGGGGCCTGTGGCTGGGAGTGGCCGGCTGGCCTATTAGAATCCACGATACGCAGCATGGTTCCCAGACCAGAGGTGGCACCAGTGCCATGTCGGGCTGGTTTGATAGTACCAAGTGGCTCCTGTAATCTGCCATCCAGAAGCGGGGCAGCTTCCTTATGTTTGCCAGGGAAACGGGCCGAGGTTTGTGTCTCGGGGCCTATGGCTGGGAGTGACCGGCTGGCTCCTGAAAAGCTACGATAGGCAGGATGGTGTCCAGACCCATGGTGGCAGCCGTGCCAAGTTGGGCTGGTTTGATAGTACCAAGTGGCTCCTGCAATCTGCCATCAAAAAGTTGGCAGGCAAGTTTTGTTTTCCAGGGAAAAGCGCCGTTGTTTGTGTTTGGGGGCCTGTGGCTGGGAGTGGCCGGCTGGCTAATTAGAATCCACGATACTCAGGACGGTTCCCAGACCAGAGGTGGCACCAGTGCCAAGTTGGGCTGGTTTGATAGTACCAAGTGGCTCCTGCAATCTGCCATCAAAAAGTTGGCAGGCGAGTTTTGTTTTCCAGGGAAAAGCGCCGTTGTTTGTGTTTGGGGGCCTGTGGCTGGGAGTGGCCGGCTGGCTCCTTAGAATCCACGATACGCAGGAGGGTTCCCAGACCAGAGGTGGCACCAGTGCCAATTCGGGCTAGTTTGATGGTGCAAAGTGGCTCCTGCAATCTTCCATCCAGAAGCGGGGTAGATTACTTTTGTTTGCCAGGGAAACGGGCCGAGGTTTGTGTCTCGGGGCCTATGGCTGGGAGTGACCGGCTGGCTCCTGAAAAGCTACCATAGGCAGGATGGTGACCAGACCCATGGTGGCAGCAGTGCCAAGTTGGGCTGATATGGAAATACCAAGTGGCTCCTGCAATCTGCCATCAAAATGTTGGCAGGCGAGTTTTGTTTTCCAGGGAAAAGCGCCGTTGTTTGTGTTTGGGGGCCTGTGGCTGGGAGTGGCCGGCTGGCTAATTAGAATCCACGATACGCAGGGAGGTTCCCAGACCTGATGAGGCACCAGTGCCAAGTCAGGCTAGTTTGATGGTGCAAAGTGGCTCCTGCAATCTTCCATCCAGAAGCGGGTTAGCTTAGTTTTGTTTGCCAGGGAAACGGGCCGAGGTTTGTGTCTGGGGGCCTATGGCTGGGAGTGACCGGCTGGCTCCTGAAAGGCTACGATAGGCAGGATGGTGACCAGACCCATGGTGGCACCAGTGCCAAGCTGGGCTGATTTGATAGTACCAAGTGTCTCCTGCAATCTGCCATCAAAAAGTTGGCAGGCGAGTTTTGTTTTCCAGGGAAAAGCGCTGTTGATTGTGCTTGGGGGCCTGTGGCTGGGAGTGGCCGGCTGGCTAATTAGAATCCACGATACGCAGGATGGTTCCCAGACCCAAGGTGGCACCAGTGCCAAGTTGGGCTGGGGTGATAGTACCAAGTGCGTCCTGCAATCTGCCATCCAGAAGCGGGGATGCTTACTTTTGTTTGCCAGGGAAACGGGCCGAGGTTTGTGTCTCGGGGCCTTTGGCTGGGAGTGACCGGCTGGCTCCTGAAAAGCTACGATAGGCAGGATGGTGACCAGACCCATGGTGGCACCAGTGCCAAGTTGGGCTGATTTGGTAATACCAAGTGGCTCCTGCAATCTGCCATCAAAATGTTGGCAGGCAAGTTTTGTTTTCCAGGGAAAAGCGCCGTTGTTTGTGTTTGGGGGCCTGTGGCTGGGAGTGGCCGGCTGGCTAATTAGAATCCACGATACGCAGGATGGTTCCCAGACCTGAGGTGGCACCAGTGCCAAGTCGGGCTAGTTTGATGGTGCAAAGTGGCTCCTGCAATCTGCAATCCAGAAGCGGGGTAGCTTACTTTTGTTTGCCAGGGAAACGGGCCGAGGTTTTTGTCTGGGGGCCTATGGCTTGGAGTGACCGGCTGGCTCCTGAAAAGCTACGATAGGCAGGATGGTGACCAGACCCATGGTGGCACCAGTGCCAAGCTGGGCTGATTTGATAGTACCAAGTGTCTCCTGCAATCTGCCATCAAATTTTGGCAGGCGAGTTTTGTTTTCCAGGGAAAAGCGCCGTTGTTTGTGTTTGGGGGCCTGTGGCTGGGAGTGGCCTGCTGGCTAATTAGAATCCACGATACGCAGGATGGTTCCCAGACGCAAGGTGGCACCAGTGCCAAGTTGGGCTGGGGTGATAGTACCAAGTGCGTCCTGCAATCTGCCATCCAGAAGCGGGGATGCTTACTTTTGTTTGCCAGGGAAACGGGCCGAGGTTTGTGTCTCGGGGCCTATGGCTGGGAGTGACCGGCTGGCTCCTGAAAAGCTACGATAGGCAGGATGGTGACCAGACCCATGGTGGCACCAGTGCCAAGTTGGGCTGGTTTGATAGTACCAAGTGGCTCCTGCAATCTGCCATCAAAAAGTTGGCAGGCGAGTTTTGTTTTCCAGGGAAAAGCGCCGTTGTTTGTGTTTGGGGGCCTGTGGCTGGGAGTGGCCGGCTGGCTCCTTTGAACCTACGATATGCAGGATGATTCCCAGACCAGAGGTGGCACCAGTGCCATGTCGGGCTGGTTTGATAGTACCAAGTAGCTCCTGCAATCTGCCATCCAGAAGCGGGGCAGCTTACTTTTGTTTGCCAGGGAAACGGGCCGAGGTTTGTGTCTCGGGGCCTATGGCTGGGAGTGACCGGCTGGCTCCTGAAAAGCTACGATAGGCAGGATGGTGACCAGACCATGGTGGCAGCAGTGCCAAGTTGGGCTGGTTTGATAGTGCCAAGTGTCTCCTGCAATCTGCCATCAAAGAGTTTGCAGGCGAGTTTGGTTTTACAGGGAAAAGCGCCGTTGTTTGTGTTTGGGGGCCTGTGGCTGGGAGTGGCCGGCTGGCTAATTAGAATCCACGATACGCAGCATGGTTCCCAGACCAGAGGTGGCACCAGTGCCATGTCGGGCTGGTTTGATAGTACCAAGTGGCTCCTGCAATCTTCCATCCAGAAGCGGGGTAGCTTACTTTTGTTTGCCAGGGAAACGGGCCGAGGTTTGTGTCTCGGGGCCTATGGCTGGGAGTGACCGGCTGGCTCCTAAAAAGCTACGATAGGCAGGATGGTGACCAGACCCATGGTGGCAGCAGTGCCAAGTTGGGCTGGTTTGATAGTACCAAGTGGCTCCTGCAATCTGCCATCAAAAAGTTGGCAGGCGAGTTTTGTTTTCCAGGGAAAAGCGCCGTTGTTTGTGTTTGGGGGCCTGTGGCTGGGAGTGGCCGGCTGGCTAATTAGAATCCACGATACGCAGGATGGTTCCCAGACCCAAGGTGGCACCAGTGCCAAGTTGGGCTGGTTTGATAGTACCAAGTGCGTCCTGCAATCTGCCATCCAGAAGCGGGGATGCTTACTTTTGTTTGCCAGGGAAACGGGCCGAGGTTTGTGTCTCGGGGCCTATGGCTGGGAGTGACCGGCTGGCTCCTGAAAAGCTACGATAGGCAGGATGGTGACCAGACCCATGGTGGCAGCCGTGCCAATTTGGTCTGGTTTGATAGTACCAAGTGGCTCCTGCAATCAGCCATCAAAAAGTTGGCAGGCGAGTTTTGTTTTCCAGGGAAAAGCGCCGTTGTTTGTGTTTGGGGGCCTGTGGCTGGGAGTGGCCGGCTGGCTAATTAGAATCCACGATACGCAGGATGATTCACAGACCCAAGGTGGCACCAGTGCCAAGTTGGGCTGGTTTGATAGTACCAAGTGCGTCCTGCAATCTGCCATCCAGAAGCGGGGATGCTTACTTTTGTTTGCCAGGGAAACGGGCCGAGGTTTGTGTCTGGGGGCCTATGGCTGGGAGTGACCGGCTGGCTCCTGAAAAGCTACGATAGGCAGGATGGTGACCAGACCCATGGTGGCAGCCGTGCCAAGTTGGGCTGGTTTGATAGTACCAAGTGGCTCCTGGAATCTGCCTTTAAAATTTGGCAGGCCAGTTTTGTCTTCCAGGGAAAAGCGCCGTTGTTTGTGTTTGGGGGCCTATGGCTGGGAGTGGCCGGCTGGCTAATTAGAATCCACGATACGCAGCATGGTTCCCAGACCAGAGGTGGCATCAGTGCCATGTCGGGCTGGTTTGATAGTACCAAGTGGCTCCTGCAATCTGCCATCCAGAAACGGGGCAGCTTATTTTGTTTGCCAGGGAAACGGGCCGAGGTTGGTGTTTGGGGGCCTATGGCTGGGATTGAGCGGCTGGCTCCTGAAATGCTACGATAGGCAGGATGGTGACCAGACCCATGGTGGCACCAGTGCCAAGTTGGGCTGGTTTGATAGTACCAAGTGGCTCCTGCAATCTGCCATCAAAAAGTTGGCAGGCGAGTTTTGTTTTCCAGGGAAAAGCGCCGTTGTTTGTGTTTGGGGGCCTGTGGCTGGGAGTGGCCGGCTGGCTCCTTAGAATCCACGATACGCAGGATGGTTCCCAGACCAGAGGTGGCACCAGTGCCAAGTCGGGCTAGTTTGATGGTGCAAAGTGGCTCCTGCAATCTGCCATCCAGAAGCGGGGTAGCTTACTTTTGTTTGCCAGGGAAACGGGCCGAGGTTTGTGTCTGGGGGCCTATGGCTGGGAGTGACCGGCTGGCTCCTGAAAAGCTACGATAGGCAGGATGGTGACCAGACCCATGGTGGCACCAGTGCCAAGTTGGGCTTATTTGATAATATCAAGTGGCTCCTGCAATCTGCCATCAAAATGTAGGCAGGCGAGTTTTGTTTTCCAGGGAAAAGCGCCGTTGTTTGTGTTTGGGGGCCTGTGGCTGGGAGTGGCCGGCTGGCTAATTAGAATCCATGATACGCAGGATGGTTCCCAGACCTGAGGTGGCACCAGTGCCAAGTCGGGCTAGTTTGATGGTGCATAGTGGCTCCTGCAATCTGCCATCCAGAAGCGGGGCAGCTTACTTTTGTTTGCCAGGGAAACGGGCCGCGGTTTTTGTCTGGGGGCCTATGGCTGGGAGTGACCGGCTGGCTCCTGAAAAGCTACGATAGGCAGGATGGTGACCAGACCCATGGTGGCACCAGTGCCAAGTTGGGCTGGTTTGATAGTACCAAGTGGCTCCTGCAATCTGCCATCAAAAAGTTGGCAGGCGAGTTTTGTTTTCCAGGGAAAAGCGCCGTTGTTTTTGTTTGGGGGCCTGTGGCTGGGAGTGGCCGGCTGGCTCCTTTGAACCTACGATACGCAGGATGATTCCCAGACCAGAGGTGGCACCAGCGCCATGTCGGGCTGGTTTGATAGTACCAAGTAGCTCCTGCAATCTGCCATCCAGAAACGGGGCAGCTTACTTTTGTTTGCCAGGGAAACGGGCCGAGGTTTGTGTCTGGGGGCCTATGGCTGGGAGTGACCGGCTGGCTCCTGAAAAGCTACGATAGGCAGGATGGTGACCAGACCCATGGTGGCAGCAGTGCCAAGTTGGGCTGATTTGATAGTACCAAGTGTCTCCTGCAATCTGCCCTCAAAGAGTTGGCAGGCGAGTTTTGTTTTCCAGGGAAAAGCGCCATTGTTTGTGTTTGGGGGCCTGTGGCTGGGAGTGGCCGGCTGGCTCCTTAGAATCCACGATACGCAGGATGGTTCCCAGACCAGAGGTGGCACCAGTGCCATGTCGGGCTGGTTTGATAGTACCAAGTGGCTCCTGAAATCTGCCATCCAAAAGGTGGCAGGCGAGTTTTGTTTTCCAGGGAAAAGCGCCGTTGTTTGTGTTTGGCGGCCTGTGGCTGGGAGTGGCAGGCTGGCTAATTAGAATCCACGATACGCAGGATGGTTCCCAGACCCAAGGTGGCACGAGTGTCAAGTAGGGCTGGTTTGATAGTACCAAGTGCGTCCTGCAATCTGCCATCCAGAAGCGGGGCAGCTTACTTTTGTTTACCAGGGAAACGGGCCGAGGTTTGTGTCTCGGGGCCTATGGCTGGGAGTGACCGGCTGGCTCCTGAAAAGCTACGATAGGCAGGATGGTGACCAGACCCATGGTTGCACCAGTTCCAAGTTGGGCTGGTTTGATAGTACCATGTGGCTCCTGCAATCTGCCATCAAAAAGTTGGCAGGCGAGTTTTGTTTTCCAGGGAAAAGCGCCGTTGTTTGTGTTTGGGGGCCTGTGGCTGGGAGTGGCCGGCTGGCTCCTTAGAATCCACGATACGCAGGATGGTTCCCAGACCAGAGGTGGCACCATTGCCAAGTCGGGCTAGTTTGATGGTGCAAAGTGGCTCCTGCAATCTGCCATCCAGAAGCGGGGTAGCTTACTTTTGTTTGCCAGGGAAACGGGCCGAGGTTTTTTCTGGGGGCCTATGGGTGGGACTCTCCGGCTGGCTCCTGAAAAGCTACGATAGGCAGGATGGTGACCAGACCCATGGTGGCACCAGTGCCAAGTTGGGCTGATTTGATAATACCAAGTGGCTCCTGCAATCTGCCATCAAAAAGTTGGCAGGCGAGTTTTGTTTTCCAGGGAAAAGCGCCGTTGTTTGTGTTTGGGGGCCTGTGGCTGGGAGTGGCCGGCTGGCTAATTAGAATCCACGATACGCAGGATGGTTCCCAGACCTGAGGTGGCACCAGTGCCAAGTCGGGCTAGTTTGATGGTGCATAGTGGCTCCTGCAATCTGCCATCCAGAAGCGGGGCAGCTTACTTTTTTTTGCCAGGGAAACGGGCCGAGGTTTGTGTCTCGGAGCCTATGGCTGGGAGTGACCGGCTGGCTCCTGGAAAGCTACAATAGGCAGGATGGTGACCAGACCAATGGTGGCAGCAGTGCCAAGTTGGCCTGGTTTGATAGTACCAAGTGTCTCCTGCAATCTGCCATCAAAAAGTTGGCAGGCGAGTTTTGTTTTCCAGGGAAAAGCGCCGTTGTTTGTGTTTGGGGGCCTGTGGCTGGGAGTGGCCGGCTGGCTAATTAGAATCCACGATACGCAGCATGGTTCCCAGACGCAAGGTGGCACCAGTGCCAAGTTGGGCTGGTTTGATAGTACCAAGTGCGTCCTGCAATCTGCCATCCAGAAGCGGGGATGCTTACTTTTGTTTGCCAGGGAAACGGGCCGAGGTTTGTGTCTGGGGGCCTATGGCTGGGAGTGACCGGCTGGCTCCTGAAAAGCTACGATAGGCAGGATGGTGACCAGGCCCATGGTGGCAGCCGTGCCAAGTTGGGCTGGTTTGATAGTACCAAGTGGCTCCTGCAATCTGCCATCAAAAAGTTGGCAGGCGAGTTTGGTTTTCCAGGGAAAAGCGCCGTTGTTTGTGTTTGGGGGCCTGTGGCTGGGAGTGGCCGGCTGGCTCCTTTGAACCTATGATACGCAGGATGGTTCCCAGACCAGAGGTGGCACCAGTGCCATGTCGGGCTGGTTTGATAGTACCAAGTAGCTCCTGCAATCTGCCATCCAGAAACGGGGCAGCTTACTTTTGTTTGCCAGGGAAACGGGCCGAGGTTTGTGTCTCGGGGCCTATGGCCTGGATTGAGCGGCTGGCTCCTGAAAAGCTACGATAGGCAGGATGGTGACCAGACCCATGGTGGCAGCCTTGCCAAGTTGGGCTGGTTTGATAGTACCAAGTGGCTCCTGCAATCTGCCATCAAAAAGTTGGCAGGCGAGTTTTGTTTTCCAGGGAAAAGCGCCGTTGTTTGTGTTTGGGGGCCTGTGGCTGGGAGTGGCCGGCTGGCTAATTAGAATCCACGATATGCAGGAAGGTTCCCAGACCCAAGGTGGCACCAGTGCCAAGTTTGATGGTGCAAAGTGGCTCCTGCAATCTGCCATCCAGAAGTGGGGTAGCTTACTTTTGTTTGCCAGGGAAACGGGCCGAGGTTTTTGTCTGGGGGCCTATGGCTGGGAGTGACCGGCTGGCTCCTGAAAAGCTACGATAGGCAGGATGGTGACCAGACCCATGGTGGCACCAGTGCCAAGTTGGGCTGGTTTGATAGTACCAAGTGGCTCCTGCAATCTGCCATCCAGAAGCGGGGCAGCTTAGTTTTGTTTGCCAGGGAAACGGGCCGTGGTTTGTGTCTGGGGGCCTATGGCTGGGAGTTACTGGCTGGCTCCTGAAAAGCTACGATAGGCAGGATGGTGACCAGACCCAAGGTGGCACCAGTGCCAAGTTGGGCTGGTTTGATAGTACCAAGTGGCTCCTGCAATCTGCCATCAAAATGTTGGCAGGCGAGTTTAGTTTTCCAGGGAAAAGTGCCGTTGTTTGTGTATGGGGGCCTGTGGCTGGGAGTGGCCGGCTGGCTCCTTAGAATCCACGATACGCATGATTGTTCCCAGACCCAAGGTGGCACCAGTGCCATGTTGAGCTGGATTGATAGCACCAAGTGGCTCCTGCAATCTGCCATCCAGAAGCGGGGCAGCTTACTTTTGTTTGCCAGGGAAACGGGCCGAGGTTTGTGTCTGGGGGCCTATGGCTGGGATTGAGCGGCTGGCTCCTGAAAAGCTACTTTAGGCAGGATGATGACCAGACCCATGGTGGCAGCAGTGCCAAGTTGGGCTGGTTTGATAGTACCAAGTGGCTCCTGCAATCTGCCATCAAAATTTGGCAGGCGAGTTTTGTTTTCCAGGGAAAAGCGCCATTGTTTGTGTTTGGGGGCCTGTGGCTGGGAGTGGCCGGCTGGCTAATTAGAATCCACGGTACGCAGGATGGTTCCCAGACCAGAGGTGGCACCAGTACCATGTCGGGCTGGTTTGATAGTACCAAGTGGCTCCTGCAATCTGCCATCCAGAAGCGGGGTAGCTTACTTTTGTTTGCCAGGGAAACGGGCCGAGGTTTGTGTCTCGGGGCCTATGGCTGGGAGTGACTGGCTGGCTCCTGAAAAGCTACAATAGGCAGGATGGTGACCAGACCCATGGTGGCAGCCGTGCCAAGTTGGGCTGGTTTGATAGTAACAAGTGGCTCCTGCAATCTGCCATGAAAAAGTTGGCAGGCGAGTTTTGTTTTCCAGGGAAAAGCGCTGTTGTTTGTGTATGGGGGCCTGTGGCTGGGAGTGGCCGGCTGGCTAATTAGAATCCACGATATGCAGGATGGTTCCCAGACCAGAGGTGGCACCAGTGCCATGTCGGGCTGGTTTGATAGTACCAAGTGTGTCCTGAAATCTGCCATCCACAAGCGGGGATGCTTACTTTTGTTTGCCAGGGAAACGGGCCGAGGTTTGTGTCTGGGGGCCTATGGCTGGGAGTGACCGGCTGGCTCTTGAAAAGCTACGATAGGCAGGATGGTGACCAGACTCATGGTGGCACCAGTGCCAAGTTGGGCTGGTTTGATAGTACCAAGTGGCTCCTGCAATCTGCCATCAAAAAGTTGGCAGGCGAGTTTTGTTTTCCAGCGAAAAGCGCTGTTGATTGTGTTTGGGGGCCTGTGGCTGGGAGTGGCCGGCTGGCTAATTAGAATCCACGATACGCAGGATGGTTCCCAGACCAGAGGTGGCACCAGTGCCATGTCAGGCTGGTTTGATAGTACCAAGTGGCTCCTGCAATCTGCCATCCAGAAGCGAGGCAGCTTACTTATGTTTGCCAGGGAAACGGGCCGAGGTTTGTGTCTGGGGGCCTATGGCTGGGAGTGACTGGCTGGCTCCTGATAAGCTACGATAGGCAGGATGGTGACCAGACCCATGGTGGCACCAGTGCCAAGTTGGGCTGGTTTGATAGTACCAAGTGGCTCCTGCAATCTGCCATCAAAAAGTTGGCAGGCGAGTTTTGTTTTCCAGGGAAAAGCGCTGTTGATTGTGCTTGGGGGCCTGTGGCTGGGAGTGGCCGGCTGGCTAATTAGAATCCACGATATGCAGGATGGTTCCCAGACCAGTGGTGGCACCAGTGCCATGTCGGGCTGGTTTGATAGTACCAAGTGGCTCCTGCAATCTGCCATCCAAAAGGTGGCAGGCGAGTTTTGTTTTCCAGGGAAAAGCGCCGTTGTTTGTGTTTGGGGGCCTGTGGCTGGGAGTGGCCGGCTGGCTAATTAGAATCCACGATACGCAGCATGGTTCCCAGACCCAAGGTGGCACCAGTGCCAAGTTTGGCTGGTTTGATAGTACCAAGTGCGTCCTGCAATCTGCCATCCAGAAGCGGGGCAGCTTACTTTTGTTTGCCAGGGAAACGGGCCGAGGTTTGTGTCTGGGGGCCTATGGCTGGGAGTGACCGGCTGGCTCCTGAAAGGCTACGATAGGCAGGATGGTGACCAGACCCATGGTGGCAGCAGTGCCAAGTTGGGCTGGTTTGATAGTACCAAGTGGCTCCTGCAATCTGCCATCAAAAATTTGGCAGGCGAGTTTTGTTTTCCAGGGAAAAGCGCCGTTGTTTGTGTTTGGGGGCCTGTGGCTGGGAGTGGCCGGCTGGCTCCTTTGAACCTACGATACGCAGGATGGTTCCCAGACCAGAGGTGGCACCAGTGCCAAGTCGGGCTGGTTTGATAGTACCAAGTGGCTCCTGCAATCTGCCATCCAGAATCGGGGCAGCTTACTTTTGTTTGCCACGGAAACGGGCCGAGGTTTGTGTCTCGGGGCCTATGGCTGGGATTGAGCGGCTGGCTCCTGAAAAGCTACGATAGGCAGGATGGTGACCAGACCCATGGTGGCACCAGTGCCAAGTTGGGCTGGTTTGATAGTACCAAGTGGCTCCTGCAATCTGCCATCAAAAAGTTGGCAGGCGAGTTTTGTTTTCCAGGGAAAAGCGCCGTTGTTTTTGTTTGGGGGCCTGTGGCAGGGAGTGGCCGGCTGGCTCCTTAGAATCCACGATACGCAGGATGGTTCCCAGACCAGAGGTGGCACCAGTGCCAAGTCGGGCTAGTTTGATGGTGCAAAGTGGCTCCTGCAATCTGCCATCCAGAAGCGGGGTAGCTTACTTTTGTTTGCCAGGGAAACGGGCCGAGGTTTTTTCTGGGGGCCTATGGGTGAGACTCTCCGGCTGGCTCCTGAAAAGCTACGATAGGCAGGATGGTGACCAGACCCATGGTGGCACCAGTGCCAAGTTGGGCTGATTTGATAATACCAAGTGGCTCCTGCAATCTGCCATCAAAATGTTGGCAGGCGAGTTTTGTTTTCCAGGGAAAAGCGCCGTTGTTTGTGTTTGGGGGCCTGTGGCTGGGAGTGGCCGGCTGGCTAATTAGAATCCACGATACGCAGGATGGTTCCCAGACCTGAGGTGGCACCAGTGCCAAGTCGGGCTAGTTTGATGGTGCATAGTGGCTCCTGCAATCTGCCATCCAGAAGCGGGGCAGCTTACTTATTTTTGCCAGGGAAACGGGCCGAGGTTTGTGTCTCGGAGCCTATGGCTGGGAGTGACCGGCTGGCTCCTGGAAAGCTACAATAGGCAGGATGGTGACCAGACCCATGGTGGCAGCAGTGCCAAGTTGGGCTGGTTTGATAGTACCAAGTGTCTCCTGCAATCTGCCATCAAAAAGTTGGCAGGCGAGTTTTGTTTTCCAGGGAAAAGCGCCGTTGTTTGTGTTTGGGGGCCTGTGGCTGGGAGTGGCCGGCTGGCTAATTAGAATCCACGATACGCAGCATGGTTCCCAGACGCGAGGTGGCACCAGTGCCAAGTTGGGCTGGTTTGATAGTACAAAGTGCGTCCTGCAATCTGCCATCCAGAAGCGGGGATGCTTACTTTTGTTTGCCAGGGAAACGGGCCGAGGTTTGTGTCTGGGGGCCTATGGCTGGGAGTGACCGGCTGGCTCCTGAAAAGCTACGATAGGCAGGATGGTGACCAGGCCCATGGTGGCAGCCGTGCCAAGTTGGGCTGGTTTGATAGTACCAAGTGGCTCCTGCAATCTGCCATCAAAAAGTTGGCAGGCGAGTTTGGTTTTCCAGGGAAAAGCGCCGTTGTTTGTGTTTGGGGGCCTGTGGCTGGGAGTGGCCGGCTGGCTCCTTTGAACCTATGATACGCAGGATGGTTCCTAGACCAGAGGTGGCACCAGTGCCATGTCGGGCTGGTTTGATAGTACCAAGTAGCTCCTGCAATCTGCCATCCAGAAACGGGGCAGCTTACTTTTGTTTGCCAGGGAAACGGGCCGAGGTTTGTGTCTCGGGGCCTATGGCCTGGATTGAGCGGCTGGCTCCTGAAAAGCTACGATAGGCAGGATGGTGACCAGACCCATGGTGGCAGCCTTGCCAAGTTGGGCTGGTTTGATAGTACCAAGTGGCTCCTGCAATCTGCCATCAAAAAGTTGGCAGGCGAGTTTTGTTTTCCAGGGAAAAGCGCCATTGTTTTTGTTTGGGGGCCTGTGGCTGGGAGTGGCCGGCTGGCTCCTTAGAATCCACGATACGCAGGATGGTTCCCAGACCCAAGGTGGCACCAGTGCCAAGTTTGATGGTGCAAAGTGGCTCCTACAATCTGCCATCCAGAAGTGGGGTAGCTTACTTTTGTTTGCCAGGGAAACGGGCCGAGGTTTTTGTCTGGGGGCCTATGGCTGGGAGTGACCGGCTGGCTCCTGAAAAGCTACGATAGGCAGGATGGTGACCAGACCCATGGTGGCACCAGTGCCAAGTTGGGCTGGTTTGATAGTACCAAGTGGCTCCTGCAATCTGCCATCCAGAAGCGGGGCAGCTTAGTTTTGTTTGCCAGGGAAACGGGCCGTGGTTTGTGTCTGGGGGCCTATGGCTGGGAGTTACTGGCTGGCTCCTGAAAAGCTACGATAGGCAGGATGGTGACCAGACCCAAGGTGGCACCAGTGCCAAGTTGGGCTGGTTTGATAGTACCAAGTGGCTCCTGCAATCTGCCATCAAAATGTTGGCAGGCGAGTTTAGTTTTCCAGGGAAAAGTGCCGTTGTTTGTGTATGGGGGCCTGTGGCTGGGAGTGGCCGGCTGGCTCCTTAGAATCCACGATACGCATGATTGTTCCCAGACCCAAGGTGGCACCAGTGCCATGTTGAGCTGGATTGATAGCACCAAGTGGCTCCTGCAATCTGCCATCCAGAAGCGGGGCAGCTTACTTTTGTTTGCCAGGGAAACGGGCCGAGGTTTGTGTCTGGGGGCCTATGGCTGGGATTGAGCGGCTGGCTCCTGAAAAGCTACTTTAGGCAGGATGATGACCAGACCCATGGTGGCAGCAGTGCCAAGTTGGGCTGGTTTGATAGTACCAAGTGGCTCCTGCAATCTGCCATCAAAATTTGGCAGGCGAGTTTTGTTTTCCAGGGAAAAGCGCCATTGTTTGTGTTTGGGGGCCTGTGGCTGGGAGTGGCCGGCTGGCTAATTAGAATCCACGATACGCAGGATGGTTCCCAGACCAGAGGTGGCACCAGTGCCATGTCGGGCTGGTTTGATAGTACCAAGTGCCTCCTGCAATCTGCCATCCAGAAGCGGGGTAGCTTACTTTTGTTTGCCAGGGAAACGGGCCGAGGTTTGTGTCTCGGGGCCTATGGCTGGGAGTGACTGGCTGGCTCCTGAAAAGCTACAATAGGCAGGATGGTGACCAGACCCATGGTGGCAGCCGTGCCAAGTTGGGCTGGTTTGATAGTGCCAAGTGGCTCCTGCAATCTGCCATGAAAAATTTGGCAGGCGAGTTTTGTTTTCCAGGGAAAAGCGCTGTTGTTTGTGTATGGGGGCCTGTGGCTGGGAGTGGCCGGCTGGCTAATTAGAATCCACGATATGCAGGATGGTTCCCAGACCAGAGGTGGCACCAGTGCCATGTCGGGCTGGTTTGACAGTACCAAGTGTGTCCTGCAATCTGCCATCCACAAGCGGGGATGCTTACTTTTGTTTGCCAGGGAAACGGGCCGAGGTTTGTGTCTGGGGGCCTATGGCTGGGAGTGACTGGCTGGCTCTTGAAAAGCTACGATAGGCAGGATGGTGACCAGACCCATGGTGGCACCAGTGCCAAGTTGGGCTGGTTTGATAGTACCAAGTGGCTCCTGCAATCTGCCATCAAAAAGTTGGCAGGCGAGTTTTGTTTTCCAGCGAAAAGCGCTGTTGATTGTGTTTGGGGGCCTGTGGCTGGGAGTGGCCGGCTGGCTAATTAGAATCCACGATACGCAGGATGGTTCCCAGACCAGAGGTGGCACCAGTGCCATGTCAGGCTGGTTTGATAGTACCAAGTGGCTCCTGCAATCTGCCATCCAGAAGCGGGGCAGCTTACTTATGTTTGCCAGGGAAACGGGCCGAGGTTTGTGTCTGGGGGCCTATGGCTGGGAGTGACTGGCTGGCTCCTGATAAGCTACGATAGGCAGGATGGTGACCAGACCCATGGTGGCAGCCCTGCCAAGTTGGGCTGGTTTGATAGTACCAAGTGGCTCCTGCAATCTGCCATCAAAAAGTTGGCAGGCGAGTTTTGTTTTCCAGGGAAAAGCGCTGTTGATTGTGCTTGGGGGCCTGTGGCTGGGAGTGGCCGGCTGGCTAATTAGAATCCACGATATGCAGGATGGTTCCCAGACCAGTGGTGGCACCAGTGCCATGTCGGGCTGGTTTGATAGTACCAAGTGGCTCCTGCAATCTGCCATCCAGAAGCGGGGCTGCTTCCTTTTTTTTGCCAGGGAAACGGGCCGAGGTTTGTGTCTCAGGGCCTATGGCTGGGAGTGACTGGCTGGCTCCTGTTTAGTTACGATAGGCAGGATGATGACCAGACCCATGGTGGCAGCCGTGCCAAGTTGGGCTGGTTTGATAGTACCAAGTGGCTCCTGCAATCTGCCATCCAAAAGGTGGCAGGCGAGTTTTGTTTTCCAGGGAAAAGCGCCGTTGTTTGTGTTTGGGGGCCTGTGGCTGGGAGTGGCCGGCTGGCTAATTAGAATCCACGATACGCAGCATGGTTCCCAGACCCAAGGTGGCACCAGTGCCAAGTTTGGCTGGTTTGATAGTACCAAGTGCGTCCTGCAATCTGCCATCCAGAAGCGGGGCAGCTTACTTTTGTTTGCCAGGGAAACGGGCCGAGGTTTGTGTCTGGGGGCCTATGGCTGGGAGTGACCGGCTGGCTCCTGAAAGGCTACGATAGGCAGGATGGTGACCAGACCCTTGGTGGCACCAGTGCCAAGTTGGGCTGGTTTGATAGTACCAAGTGGCTCCTGCAATCTGCCATCAAAAAGTTGGCAGGCGAGTTTTGTTTTCCAGGGAAAAGCGCCGTTGTTTGTGTTTGGGGGCCTGTGGCTGGGAGTGGCCGGCTGGCTCCTTTGAACCTACGATACGCAGGATGGTTCCCAGACCAGAGGTGGCACCAGTGCCAAGTCGGGCTGGTTTGATAGTACCAAGTGGCTCCTGCAATCTGCCATCCAGAATCGGGGCAGCTTACTTTTGTTTGCCACGGAAACGGGCTGAGGTTTTTGTCTCGGGGCCTATGGCTGGGATTGAGCGGCTGGCTCCTGAAAAGCTACGATAGGCAGGATGGTGACCAGACCCATGGTGGCACCAGTGCCAAGTTGGGCTGGTTTGATAGTACCAAGTGGCTCCTGCAATCTGCCATCTAAAAGTTGGCAGGCGAGTTTGTTTTCCAGGGAAAAGCGCCGTTGTTTGTGTTTGGGGGCCTGTGGCTGGGAGTGGCCGGCTGGCTCCTTAGAATCCACGATACGCAGGATGGTTCCCAGACCAGAGGTGGCACCGGTGCCATGTCGGGCTGGTTTGATGGTGCGAAGTGGCTCCTGCAATCTGCCATCCAGAAGCGGGGCAGCTTACTTTTTTTTGCCAGGGAAACGGGCCGAGGTTTGTGTCTGGGGGCCTATGGCTGGGAGTGACCGGCTGGCTCCTGAAAAGCTACGATAGGCAGGATGGTGACCAGACCCATGGTGGCACCAGTGCCAAGTTGGGCTGGTTTGATAGTACCAAGTGGCTCCTGCAATCTGCCATCAAAAAGTTGGCAGGCGAGTTTTGTTTACCAGGGAAAAGCGCAGTTGTTTGTGTTTGGGGGCCTGTGGCTGGGAGTGGCCGGCTGGCTAATTAGAATCCACAATATGCAGGATGGTTCCCAGACCCAAGGTGGCACCAGTGCCATGTCGGGCTGGTTTGATAGTACCAAGTGGCTCCTGCAATCTGCCATCCAGAACCGGGGCAGCTTACTTTTTTTTGCCAGGGAAACGGGCCGAGGTTTGTGTCTCGGAGCCTATGGCTGGGAGTGACTGGCTGGCTCCTGAAAAGCTACGATAGGCAGGATGGTGACCAGACCCATGGTGGCACCAGTGCCAAGTTGGGCTGGTTTGATAGTACCAAGTGGCTCCTGCAATCTGCCATCAAAAAGTTGGCAGGCGAGTTTTGTTTTCCAGGGAAAAGCGCCGTTGTTTGTGTTTGGGGGCCTGTGGCTGGGAGTGGCCGGCTGGCTAATTAGAATCCACGATACGCAGGATGGTTCGCAGACCCAAGGTGGCACCAGTGCCAAGTTAGGCTGGTTTGATAGTACCAAGTGCGTCCTGCAATCTGCCATCCAGAAGCGAGAATGCTTACTTTTGTTTGCCAGGGAAACGGGCCGAGGTTTGTGTCTGGGGGCCTATGGCTGGGAGTGACCGGCTGGCTCCTGAAAGGCTACGATAGGCAGGATGGTGACCAGACCCATGGTGGCACCAGTGCCAAGTTGGGCTGGTTTGATAGTACCAAGTGGCTCCTGCAATCTGCCATCAAAAAGTTGGCAGGCGAGTTTTGTTTTCCAGGGAAAAGCGCCGTTGTTTGTGTTTGGGGGCCTGTGGCTGGGAGTGGCCGGCTGGCTCCTTTGAACCTACGATACGCAGGATGGTTCCCAGACCAGAGGTGGCACCAGTGCCAAGTCGGGCTGGTTTGATAGTACCAAGTGGCTCCTGCAATCTGCCATCCAGAATCGGGGCAGCTTACTTTTGTTTGCCACGGAAACGGGCCGAGGTTTGTGTCTCGGGGCCTATGGCTGGGATTGAGCGGCTGGCTCCTGAAAAGCTACGATAGGCAGGATGGTGACCAGACCCATGGTGGCACCAGTGCCAAGTTGGGCTGGTTTGATAGTACCAAGTGGCTCCTGCAATCTGCCATCTAAAAGTTGGCAGGCGAGTTTGTTTTCCAGGGAAAAGCGCCGTTGTTTGTGTTTGGGGGCCTGTGGCTGGGAGTGGCCGGCTGGCTCCTTAGAATCCACGATACGCAGGATGGTTCCCAGACCAGAGGTGGCACCGGTGCCAAGTCGGGCTGGTTTGATGGTGCGAAGTGGCTCCTGCAATCTGCCATCCAGAAGCGGGGCAGCTTACTTTTGTTTGCCAGGGAAACGGGCCGAGGTTTGTGTCTGGGGGCCTATGGCTGGGAGTGACCGGCTGGCTCCTGAAAAGCTACGATAGGCAGGATGGTGACCAGACCCATGGTGGCACCAGTGCCAAGTTGGGCTGGTTTGATTGTACCAAGTGGCTCCTGCAATCTGCCATCAAAAAGTTGGCAGGCGAGTTTTGTTTTCCAGGGAAAAGCGCAGTTGTTTGTGTTTGGGGGCCTGTGGCTGGGAGTGGCCGGCTGGCTAATTAGAATCCACGATATGCAGGATGGTTCCCAGACCCAAGGTGGCACCAGTGCCATGTCGGGCTGGTTTGATAGTACCAAGTGGCTCCTGCAATCTGCCATCCAGAACCGGGGCAGCTTACTTTTTTTTGCCAGGGAAACGGGCCGAGGTTTGTGTCTCGGAGCCTATGGCTGGGAGTGACTGGCTGGCTCCTGAAAAGCTACGATAGGCAGGATGGTGACCAGACCCATGGTGGCACCAGTGCCAAGTTGGGCTGGTTTGATAGTACCAAGTGGCTCCTGCAATCTGCCATCAAAAAGTTGGCAGGCGAGTTTTGTTTTCCAGGGAAAAGCGCCGTTGTTTGTGTTTGGGGGCCTGTGGCTGGGAGTGGCCGGCTGGCTAATTAGAATCCACGATACGCAGGATGGTTCGCAGACCCAAGGTGGCACCAGTGCCAAGTTGGGCTGGTTTGATAGTACAAAGTGCGTCCTGCAATCTGCCATCCAGAAGCGAGAATGCTTACTTTTGTTTGCCAGGGAAACGGGCCGAGGTTTGTGTCTGGAGGCCTATGGCTGGGAGTGACCGGCTGGCTCCTGAAAAGCTACGATAGGCAGGATGGTGACCAGACCCATGGTGGCAGCCGTGCCAAGTTGGGCTGGTTTGATAGTACCAAGTGGCTCCTGCAATCTGCCATCAAAAAGTTGGCAGGCGAGTTTTGTTTTCCAGGGAAAAGCACCATTGTTTGTGTTTGGGGGTCTGTGGCTGGGAGTGGCCGGCTGGCTCCTTTGAACCTACGATACGCAGGATGGTTCCCAGACCAGAGGTGGCACCAGTGCCATGTCGGGCTGGTTTGATAGTACCAAGTGGCTCCTGCAATCTGCCATCCAGAAACGGGGCAGCTTACTTTTGTTTGCCAGGGAAACGGGCCGAGGTTTGTGTCTGGGGGCCTATGGCTGGGAGTGACCGGCTGGCACCTGAAAAGCTACGATAGGCAGGATGGTGACCAGACCCATGGTGGCACCAGTGCCAAGTTGGGCTGGTTTGATAGTACCAAGTGGCTCCTGCAATCGGCCATCAAAAAGTTGGCAGGCGAGTTTTGTTTTCCAGGGAAAAGCGCTGTTGATTGTGTTTGGGGGCCTGTGGCTGGGAGTGGCCGGCTGGCTCCTTAGAATCCACGATACGCAGGATGGTTCCCAGACGAGAGGTGGCACCAGTGCCAAGTCGGGCTGGTTTGATAGTACCATGTGGCTCCTGCAATCTGCTATCCAGAAGCGGGGCAGCTTACTTTTTTTGCCAGGGAAACGGGCCGAGGTTTGTGTCTGGGGGCCTATGGCTGGGAGTGACCGGCTGGCTCCTGAAAAGCTACGATAGGCAGGATGGTTCCCAGACCCATGGTGGCACCAGTGCCAAGTTGGGCTGGTTTGATAGTACCAAGTGGCTCCTGCAATCTGCCATCAAATGTTGGCAGGCGAGTTTTGTTTTCCAGGGAAAAGCGCCATTGTTTGTGTTTGGGGGCCTGTGGCTGGGAGTGGCCGGCTGGCTAATTAGAATCCACGATACGCAGCATGGTTCCCAGACCCAAGGTGGCACCAGTGCCAAGTTGGGCTGGTTTGATAGTACCAAGTGCGTCCTGCAATCTGCCATCCAGAAGCGGGGATGCTTACTTTTTTTTGCCAGGGAAACGGGCCGAGGTTTGTGTCTCGGGGCCTATGGCTGGGATTGAGCGGTTGGCTCCTGAAAAGCTACGATAGGCAGGATGGTGACCAGACCCATGGTGGCAGCCGTGCCAAGTTGGGCTGGTTTGATAGTACCAAGTGGCTCCTGCAATCTGCCATCAAAAAGTTGGCAGGCGAGTTTTGTTTTCCAAGGAAAAGCGCCGTTGTTTTTTTTTGGGGGCCTGTGGCTGGGAGTGGCCGGCTGGCTCCTTTGAACCTACGTTATGCAGGATGGTTCCCAGACCAGAGGTGGCACCAGTGCCATGTCGGGCTGGTTTGATAGTACCGAGTGGCTCCTGCAATCTGCCATCCAGAAACGGGGCAGCTTACTTTTCTTTGCCAGGTAAACGGGCCGAGGTTTGTGTCTAGGGGCCTATGGCTGGGATTAAGCGGCTGGCTCCTGAAAAGCTACGATAGGCAGGATGGTGACCAGACCCATGGTGGCACCAGTGCCAAGTTGGGCTGGTTTGATAGTACCAAGTGGCTCCTGCAATCTGCCATCAAAAAGTTGGCAGGCGAGTTTTGTTTTCCAGGGAAAAGCGCCGTTGTTTGTGTTTGGGGGCCTGTGGCTGGGAGTGGCCGGCTGGCTCCTTAGAATCCACGATACGCAGGATGGTTCCCAGACCTGAGGTGGCACCAGTGCCAAGTCGGGCTAGTTTGATGGTGCAAAGTGGCTCCTGCAATCTGCCATCCAGAAGTGGGGTAGCTTACTTTTGTTTGCCAGGGTAACGGGTCGAGGTTTGTGTCTGGGGGCCTATGGCTGGGAGTGACCGTCTGGCTCCTTAAAACCTACGATAGGCAGGATGGTGACCAGACCCATGGTGGCAGCAGTGCCAAGTTGGGCTGGTTTGATAGTACCAAGTGGCTCCTGCAATCTGCCATCAAATGTTGGCAGGCGAGTTTTGTTTTCCAGGGAATAGCGCCATTGTTTGTGTTTGGGGGCCTGTGGCTGGGAGTGGCCGGCTGGCTAATTAGAATCCACGATACGCAGGATGGTTCCCAGACCAGAGGTGGCACCAGTGCCATGTCGGGCTGGTTTGATAGTACCAAGTGGCTCCTGCAATCTGCCATCCAGAAGCGGGGCAGCTTACTTTTGTTTGCCAGGGAAACGGGCCGAGGTTTGTGTCTGGGGGCCTATGGCTGGGAGTGACCGGCTGGCTCCTGAAAAGCTACGATAGGCAGGATGGTCACCAGACCCATGGTGGCACCAGTGCCAAGTTGGGCTGATTTGATAGTACGAAGTGGCTCCTGCAATCTGCCATCAAAATGTTGGCAGGCGAGTTTTGTTTTCCTGGGAAAAGCGCCATTGTTTGTGTTTGGGGGCCTGTGGCTGGGAGTGGCCGGAGGCTCCTTTGAACCTACGATACGCAGGATGGTTCCCAGACCAGAGGTGGCACCAGTGCCATGTCGGGCTGGTTTGATAGTACCATGTGGCTCCTGCAATCTGCCATCCAGAAACGGGGCAGCTTACTTTTGTTTGCCAGGGAAACGGGCCGAGGTTTGTGTCTCGGGGCCTATGGCTGGGATTGAGCGGCTGGCTCCTGAAAAGCTACGATAGGCAGGATGGTGACCAGACCCATGGTGGCACCAGTGCCAAGTTGGGCTGGTTTGATAGTACCAAGTGGCTCCTGCAATCTGCCATCAAAAAGTTGGCAGGCGAGTTTTGTTTTCCAGGGAAAAGCGCCGTTGTTTGTGTTTGGGGGCCTGTGGCTGGGAGTGGCCGGCTGGCTCCTTTGAACCTACGATACGCAGGATGGTTCCCAGACCAGAGATGGCACCAGTGCCATGTCGGGCTGGTTTGATAGTACCAAGCGGCTCCTGCAATCTGCCATCCAGAAACGGGGCAGCTTACTTTTGTTTGCCAGGGAAACAGGCCGAGGTTTGTGTCTGGGGGCCTATGGCTGGGATTGAGCGGTTGGCTCCTGAAAAGCTACGATAGGCAGGATGGTGACCAGACCCATGGTGGCACCAGTGCCAAGTTGGGCTGGTTTGATAGTACCAAGTGGCTCCTGCAATCTGCCATCAAAAAGTTGGCAGGTAGTTTTGTTTTCCAGGGAAAAGCGCCGTTGTTTGTGTTTGGGGGCCTGTGGCTGGGAGTGGCCGGCTGGCTCCTTAGAATCCACGATACGCAGGATGGTTCCCAGACCAGAGGTGGCACCAGTGCCAAGTCGGGCTAGTTTGATGGTGCAAAGTGGCTCCTGCAATCTGCCATCCAGAAGTGGGGTAGCTTACTTTTGTTTAGCAGGGAAACGGGCCGAGGTTTGTGTCTGGGTGCGTATGGGTGGGAGTGACTGGCTGGCTCCTGAAAAGCTACGATAGGCAGGATGGTGACCAGACCCATGGTGGCAGCAGTGCCAAGTTGGGCTGGTTTGATAGTACCAAGTGGCTCCTGCAATCTGCCATCAAAAAGTTGGCAGGCGAGTTTTGTTTTCCATGGAAAAGCGCCGTTGTTTGTGTTTGGGGGCCTGTGGCTGGGAGTGGCCGGCTGGCTATTTAGAATCCACGATACGCAGCATGGATCCCAAACCCAAGGTGGCACCAGTGCCAAGTTGGGCTGGTTTGATAGTACCAAGTGCGTCCTGCAATCTGCCATCCAGAAGCGGGGATGCTTACTTTTGTTTGCCAGGGAAACGGGCCGAGGTTTGGGTCTCGGGGCCTATGGCTGGGAGTGACTGGCTGGCTCCTGAAAAGCTACGATAGGCAGGATGGTGACCAGACCCATGGTGGCAGCAGTGCCAAGTTGGGCTGGTTTGATAGTACCAAGTGGCTCCTGCAATCTGCCATCAAAAATTTGGCAGGCGAGTTTTGTTTTCCAGGGAAAAGCGCCGTTGTTTGTGTTTGGGGGCCTGTGGCTGGGAGTGGCTGGCTGGCTAATTAGAATCCACGTTACGCAGGATGGTTCCCAGACCAGAGGTGGCACCAGTGCCAAGTTGGCCTGGTTTGATAGTACCAAGTGCGTCCTGCAATCCGCCATCCAGAAGCGGGGATGCTTACTTTTGTTTGCCAGGGAAACGGGCCGAGGTTTGTGTCTGGGGGCCTATGGCTGGGAGTGACCGGCTGGCTCCTGAAAAGCTACGATAGGCAGGATGGTGACCAGACCCATGGTGGCAGCCGTGCCAAGTTGGGCTGGTTTGATAGTACCAAGTGGCTCCTGCAATCTGCCATCAAAAAGTTGGCAGGCGAGTTTTGTTTTCCAGGGAAAAGCGCCGTTGTTTGTGTTTGGGGGCCTGTGGCTGGGAGTGGCCGGCTGGCTCCTTACAATCCACGATACGCAGGATGGTTCCCAGACCAGAGGTGGCACCAGTGCCATGTCGGGCTGGTTTGATAGTACCAAGTGGCTCCTGCAATCTGCTATCCACAAGCGGGGCAGCTTACTTTTGTTTGCCAGGGAAACGGGCCGAGGTTTGTGTCTCGGGGCCTATGGCTGGGATTGAGCGGCTGGCTCCTGAAAAGCTACGATAGGCAGGATGGTGACCAGGCCCATGGTGGCACCAGTGCCAAGTTGGGCTGGTTTGATAGTACCAAGTGGCTCCTGAAATCTGCCATCAAAAAGTTGGCAGGCGAGTTTTGTTTTCCAGGGAAAAGCGCCATTGTTTGTGTTTGCGGGCCTGTGGCTGGGAGTGGCCGGCTGGCTCCTTTGAACCTACGATACGTAGGATGGTTCCCAGACCAGAGGTGGCACCAGTGCCATGTCGGGCTGGTTTGATAGTACCAAGTGGATCCTGCAATCTGCCATCCAGAAACGGGGCAGCTTACTTTTGTTTGCCAGGGAAACGGGCCGAGGTTTGTGTCTGGGGGCCTATGGCTGGGATTGAGTGGCTGGCTCCTGAAAAGCTACGATAGGCAGGATGGTGACCAGACCCATGGTGGCACCAGTGCCAAGTTGGGCTGGTTTGGTAGTACCAAGTGGCTCCTGCAATCTGCCATCAAAAAGTTGGCAGGCGAGTTTTGTTTTCGAGGGAAAAGCGCCGTTGTTTGTGTTTGGGGGCCTGTGGCTGGGAGTGGCCGGCTGGCTCCTTTGAACCTACGATACGCAGGATGGTTCCCAGACCAGAGATGGCACCAGTGCCATGTCGGGCTGGTTTGATAGTACCAAGTGGCTCCTGCAATCTGCCATCCAGAAACGGGGCAGCTTACTTTTGTTTGCCAGGGAAACGGGCCGAGGTTTGTGTCTCTAGGCCTATGGCTGGGATTGAGCGGTTGGGTCCTGAAAAGCTACGATAGGAAGGATGGTGACCAGACCCATGGTGGCAGCAGTGCCAAGTTGGGCTGGTTTGATAGTACCAAGTGGCTCCTGCAATCTGCCATCAAAAAGTTGGCAGGCGAGTTTTGTTTTCCAGGGAAAAGCGCCGTTGTTTGTGTTTGGGGGCCTGTGGCTGGGAGTGGCCGGCTGGCTCCTTAGAATCCACGATACGCAGGATGGTTCCCAGACCAGAGGTGGCACCAGTGCCAAGTCGGGCTAGTTTGATGGTGCAAAGTGGCTCCTGCAATCTGCCATCCAGAAGTGGGGTAGCTTACTTTTGTTTGCCAGGGTAACGGGTCGAGGTTTGTGTCTGGGGGCCTATGGCTGGGAGTGACCGTCTGGCTCCTTAAAACCTACGATAGGCAGGATGGTGACCAGACCCATGGTGGCAGCAGTGCCAAGTTGGGCTGGTTTGATAGTACCAAGTGGCTCCTGCAATCTGCCATCAAATGTTGGCAGGCGAGTTTTGTTTTCCAGGGAATAGCGCCATTGTTTGTGTTTGGGGGCCTGTGGCTGGGAGTGGCCGGCTGGCTAATTAGAATCCACGATACGCAGGATGGTTCCCAGACCAGAGGTGGCACCAGTGCCATGTCGGGCTGGTTTGATAGTACCAAGTGGCTCCTGCAATCTGCCATCCAGAAGCGGGGCAGCTTACTTTTGTTTGCCAGGGAAACGGGCCGAGGTTTGTGTCTGGGGGCCTATGGCTGGGAGTGACCGGCTGGCTCCTGAAAAGCTACGATAGGCAGGATGGTTACCAGACCCATGGTGGCACCAGTGCCAAGTTGGGCTGATTTGATAGTACGAAGTGGCTCCTGCAATCTGCCATCAAAAAGTTGGCAGGCGAGTTTTGTTTTCCTGGGAAAAGCGCCATTGTTTGTGTTTGGGGGCCTGTGGCTGGGAGTGGCCGGAGGCTCCTTTGAACCTACGATACGCAGGATGGTTCCCAGACCAGAGGTGGCACCAGTGCCATGTCGGGCTGGTTTGATAGTACCATGTGGCTCCTGCAATCTGCCATCCAGAAACGGGGATGCTTACTTTTGTTTGCCAGGGAAACGGGCCGAGGTTTGTGTCTCGGGGCCTATGGCTGGGAGTGACCGGCTGGCTCCTGAAAAGCTACGATAGGCAGGATGGTGACCAGACCCATGGTGGCACCAGTGCCAAGTTGGGCTGGTTTGATAGTACCAAGTGGCTCCTGCAATCTGCCATCAAAAAGTTGGCAGGCGAGTTTTGTTTTCGAGGGAAAAGCGCCGTTGTTTGTGTTTGGGGGCCTGTGGCTGGGAGTGGCCGGCTGGCTCCTTTGAACCTACGATACGCAGGATGGTTCCCAGACCAGAGATGGCACCAGTGCCATGTCGGGCTGGTTTGATAGTACCAAGCGGCTCCTGCAATCTGCCATGCAGAAACGGGGCAGCTTACTTTTGTTTGCCAGGGAAACAGGCCGAGGTTTGTGTCTCGGGGCCTATGGCTGGGATTGAGCGGTTGGCTCCTGAAAAGTTACGATAGGCAGGATGGTGACCAGACCCATGGTGGCAGCAGTGCCAAGTTGGGCTGGTTTGATAGTACCAAGTGGCTCCTGCAATCTGCCATCCAAAAGTTGGCAGGCGAGTTTTGTTTTCCAGGGAAAAGCGCCGTTGTTTGTGTTTGGGGGCCTGTGGCTGGGAGTGGCCGGCTGGCTCCTTAGAATCCACGATACGCAGGATGGTTCCCAGACCAGAGGTGGCACCAGTGCCAAGTCGGGCTAGTTTGATGGTGCAAAGTGGCTCCTGCAATCTGCCATCCAGAAGTGGGGTAGCTTACTTTTGTTTACCAGGGAAACGGGCCGAGGTTTGTGTCTGGGTGCGTATGGGTGGGAGTGACTGGCTGGCTCCTGAAAAGCTACGATAGGCAGGATGGTGACCAGACCCATGGTGGCAGCAGTGCCAAGTTGGGCTGGTTTGATAGTACCAAGTGGCTCCTGCAATCTGCCATCAAAAAGTTGGCAGGCGAGTTTTGTTTTCCAGGGAAAAGCGCCGTTGTTTGTGTTTGGGGGCCTGTGGCTGGGAGTGGCCGGCTGGCTATTTAGAATCCACGATACGCAGCATGGATCCCAAACCCAAGGTGGCACCAGTGCCAAGTTGGGCTGGTTTGATAGTACCAAGTGCGTCCTGCAATCTGCCATCCAGAAGCGCGGATGCTTACTTTTGTTTGCCAGGGAAACGGGCCGAGGTTTGGGTCTCAGGGCCTATGGCTGGGAGTGACTGGCTGGCTCCTGAAAAGCTACGATAGGCAGGATGGTGACCAGACCCATGGTGGCAGCAGTGCCAAGTTGGGCTGGTTTGATAGTACCAAGTGGCTCCTGCAATCTGCCATCAAAAAGTTGGCAGGCGAGTTTTGTTTTCCAGGGAAAAGCGCCGTTGTTTGTGTTTGGGGGCCTGTGGCTGGGAGTGGCTGGCTGGCTAATTAGAATCCACGTTACGCAGGATGGTTCCCAGACCAGAGGTGGCACCAGTGCCAAGTTGGCCTGGTTTGATAGTACCAAGTGCGTCCTGCAATCCGCCATCCAGAAGCGGGGATGCTTACTTTTGTTTGCCAGGGAAACGGGCCGAGGTTTGTGTCTGGGGGCCTATGGCTGGGAGTGACCGGCTGGCTCCTGAAAAGCTACGATAGGCAGGATGGTGACCAGACCCATGGTGGCAGCCGTGCCAAGTTGGGCTGGTTTGATAGTACCAAGTGGCTCCTGCAATCTGCCATCAAAAAGTTGGCAGGCGAGTTTTGTTTTCCAGGGAAAAGCGCCGTTGTTTGTGTTTGGGGGCCTGTGGCTGGGAGTGGCCGGCTGGCTCCTTACAATCCACGATACGCAGGATGGTTCCCAGACCAGAGGTGGCACCAGTGCCATGTCGGGCTGGTTTGATAGTACCAAGTGGCTCCTGCAATCTGCTATCCACAAGCGGGGCAGCTTACTTTTGTTTGCCAGGGAAACGGGCCGAGGTTTGTGTCTCGGGGCCTATGGCTGGGATTGAGCGGCTGGCTCCTGAAAAGCTACGATAGGCAGGATGGTGACCAGGCCCATGGTGGCACCAGTGCCAAGTTGGGCTGGTTTGATAGTACCAAGTGGCTCCTGAAATCTGCCATCAAAAAGTTGGCAGGCGAGTTTTGTTTTCCAGGGAAAAGCGCCATTGTTTTTGTTTGGGGGCCTGTGGCTGGGAGTGGCCGGCTGGCTCCTTTGAACCTACGATACCTAGGATGGTTCCCAGACCAGAGGTGGCACCAGTGCCATGTCGGGCTGGTTTGATAGTACCAAGTGGCTCCTGCAATCTGCCATCCAGAAACGGGGCAGCTTACTTTTGTTTGCCAGGGAAACGGGCCGAGGTTTGTGTCTGGGGGCCTATGGCTGGGATTGAGTGGCTGGCTCCTGAAAAGCTACGATAGGCAGGATGGTGACCAGACCCATGGTGGCACCAGTGCCAAGTTGGGCTGGTTTGGTAGTACCAAGTGGCTCCTGCAATCTGCCATCAAAAAGTTGGCAGGCGAGTTTTGTTTTCGAGGGAAAAGCGCCGTTGTTTGTGTTTGGGGGCCTGTGGCTGGGAGTGGCCGGCTGGCTCCTTTGAACCTACGATACGCAGGATGGTTCCCAGACCAGAGATGGCACCAGTGCCATGTCGGTCTGGTTTGATAGTACCAAGTGGCTCCTGCAATCTGCCATCCAGAAACGGGGCAGCTTACTTTTGTTTGCCAGGGAAACGGGCCGAGGTTTGTGTCTCTAGGCCTATGGCTGGGATTGAGCGGTTGGGTCCTGAAAAGCTACGATAGGAAGGATGGTGACCAGACCCATGGTGGCAGCAGTGCCAAGTTGGGCTGGTTTGATAGTACCAAGTGGCTCCTGCAATCTGCCATCAAAAAGTTGGCAGGCGAGTTTTGTTTTCCAGGGAAAAGCGCCGTTGTTTGTGTTTGGGGGCCTGTGGCTGGGAGTGGCCGGCTGGCTCCTTAGAATCCACGATACGCAGGATGGTTCCCAGACCAGAGGTGGCACCAGTGCTAAGTCGGGCTAGTTTGATGTTGCAAAGTGTCTCCTGCAATCTGCCATCCAGAAGTGGGGTAGCTTACTTTTGTTTACCAGGGAAATGGGCCGAGGTTTGTGTCTGGGGGCCTATGGCTGGGAGTGACCGGCTGGCTCCTGAAAAGCTACGATAGGCAGGATGGTGACCAGACCCATGGTGGCAGCAGTGCCAAGTTGGGCTGGTTTGATAGTACCAAGTGGCTCCTGCAATCTGCCTTCAAATGTTGGCAGGCGAGTTTTGTTTTCCAGGGAAAAGCGCCGTTGTTTGTGTTTGGGGGCCTGTGGCTGGGAGTGGCCGGCTGGCTAATTAGAATCCACGATACGCAGCATGGTTCCCAGACCAGAGGTGGCACCAGTGCCATGTCGGGCTGGTTTGATAGTACCAAGTGGCTCCTGCAATCTGCCATCAAAAAGTTGGCAGGCCAGTTTTGTTTTCCAGGGAAAAGCGCCGTTGTTTGTGTTTGGGGGCCTGTGTCTGGGAGTGGCCGGCTGGCTCCTTTGAACCTACGATACGCAGGATGGTTCCCAGACCAGAGGTGGCACCAGTGCCATGTCGGGCTGGTTTGATAGTACCAAGTGGCTCCTGCAATCTGCCATCCAGAAACGGGGCAGCTTACTTTTGTTTGCCAGGGAAACGGGCCGAGGTTTGTGTCTCGGGGCTTATGGCTGGGATTGAGCGGCTGGCTCCTGAAAAGCTACGATAGGCAGGATGATGACCAGACCCATGGTGGCACCAGTGCCAAGTTGGGCTGGTTTGATAGTACCAAGTGGCTCCTGCAATCTGCCATCAAAAAGTTGGCAGGCGAGTTTTGTTTTCGAGGGAAAAGCGCCGTTGTTTGTGTTTGGGGGCCTGTGGCTGGGAGTGGCCGGTTGGCTCCTTAGAATCCACGATACGCAGGATGGTTCCCAGACCAGAGGTGGCACCAGTGCCATGTCGGGCTAGTTTGATGTTGCAAAGTGGCTCCTGCAATCTGCCATCCAGAAGTGGGGTAGCTTACTTTTGTTTGCCAGGGTAACTGGCCGAGGTTTGTGTCTGGGGGCCTATGGCTGGGAGTGACCGTCTGGCTCCTTAAAACCTACGATAGGCAGGATGGTGACCAGACCCATGGTGGCAGCAGTGCCAAGTTGGGCTGGTTTGATAGTACCAAGTGGCTCCTGCAATCAGCCATCAAATGTTGGCAGGCGAGTTTTGTTTTCCAGGGAAAAGCGCCGTTGTTTGTGTTTGGGGGCCTGTGGCTGGGAGTGGCCGGCTGGCTCCTTAGAATCCACGATACGCAGGATGGTTCCCAGACCAGAGGTGGCACCAGTGCCAAGTCGGGCTAGTTTGATGGTGCAAAGTGGCTCCTGCAATCTGCCATCCAGAAGTGGGGTAGCTTACTTTTGTTTAGCAGGGAAACGGGCCGAGGTTTGTGTCTGGGTGCGTATGGGTGGGAGTGACTGGCTGGCTCCTGAAAAGCTACGATAGGCAGGATGGTGACCAGACCCATGGTGGCAGCAGTTCCAAGTTGGGCTGGTTTGATAGTACCAAGTGTCTCCTGCAATCTACCATCAAAAATTTGGCAGGCGAGTTTTGTTTTCCAGAGAAAAGCGCCGTTGTTTTTGTTTGGGTACCTGTGGCTGGGAGTGGTCGGCTGGCTCCTTAGAAGACACGATACGCAGGATGGTTCCCAGACCAGAGGTGGCACCAGTGCCAAGTCGGGCTGGTTTGATACTACCAAGTGGCTCCTGCAATCTGCCATCCAGAAGCGGGGCAGCTTACTTTTGTTTGCCTCGGAAACGGGCCGAGGTTTTTTTCTGGGGGGCTATGGCTGGGAGTGACCGGCTGGCTCCTGAAAAGCTACGATAGGCAGGATGGTTACCAGACCCATGGTGGCACCAGTGCCAAGTTGGGCTGATTTGATAGTACGAAGTGGCTCCTGCAATCTGCCATCAAAAAGTTGGCAGGCGAGTTTTGTTTTCCGGGGAAAAGTGCCATTGATTTTGTTTGGTGGCCTGTGGCTGGGAGTGGCCGGCTGGCTCCTTTGAACCTACGATACGCAGGATGGTTCCCAGACCAGAGGTGGCACCAGTGCCATGTCGGGCTGGTTTGATAGTACCAAGTGGCTCCTGCAATCTGCCATCCAGAAACGGGGCAGCTTACTTTTGTTTGCCAGGGAAACAGGCCGAGGTTTGTGTCTCGGGGCCTATGGCTGGGATTGAGCGGTTGGCTCCTGAAAAGCTACGATAGGCAGGATGGTGACCAGACCCATGGTGGCAGCAGTGCCAAGTTGGGCTGGTTTGATAGTACCAAGTGGCTCCTGCAATCTGCCATCCAAAAGTTGGCAGGCGAGTTTTGTTTTCCAGGGAAAAGCGCCGTTGTTTGTGTTTGGTGGCCTGTGGCTGGGAGTGGCCGGCTGGCTCCTTAGAATCCACGATACGCAGGATGGTTCCCAGACCAGAGGTGGCACCAGTGCCAAGTCGGGCTAGTTTGATGGTACAAAGTGGCTCCTGCAATCTGCCATCCAGAAGTGGGGTAGCTTACTTTTGTTTACCAGGGAAACGGGCCGAGGTTTGTGTCTGGGGGCCTATGGCTGGGAGTGACCGGCTGGCTCCTGAAAAGCTACGATAGGCAGGATGGTGACCAGACCCATGGTGGCACCAGTGCCAAGTTGGGCTGGTTTGATAGTACCAAGTGGCTCCTGCAATCTGCCATCAAATGTTGGCAGGCGAGTTTTGTTTTCCAGGGAAAAGCGCCGTTGTTTGTGTTTGGGGGCCTGTGGCTGGGAGTGGCCGGCTGGCTAATTAGAATCCACGATACGCAGCATGGTTCCCAGACCAGAGGTGGCACCAGTGCCATGTCGGGCTGGTTTGATAGTACCAAGTGGCTCCTGCAATCTGCCATCAAAAAGTTGGCAGGCGAGTTTTGTTTTCCAGGGAAAAGCGCCGTTGTTTGTGTTTGGGGGCCTGTGGCTGGGAGTGGCCGGCTGGCTCCTTTGAACCTACGATACGCAGGATGGTTCCCAGACCAGAGGTGGCACCAGTGCCATGTCGGGCTGGTTTGATAGTACCAAGTGGCTCCTGCAATCTGCCATCCAGAAACGGGGCAGCTTACTTTTGTTTGCCAGGGAAACGGGCCGAGGTTTGTGTCTCGGGGCCTATGGCTGGGATCGAGCGGCTGGCTCCTGAAAAGCTACTATAGGCAGGATGGTGACCAGACCCATGGTGGCAGCAGTGCCAAGTTGGCCTGGTTTGATAGTACCAAGTGGTTTCTGCAATCTGCCATCAAAAAGTTGGCAGGCGAGTTTTGTTTTCCAGGGAAAAGCGCTGTTGTTTGTGTTTGGGGGCCTGTGGCTGGGAGTGGCCGGTTGGCTCCTTAGAATCCACGATACGCAGGATGGTTCCCAGACCAGATGTGGCACCAGTGCCTAGTCGTCCTGGTTTGATGGTGCAAAGTGGCTCCTGCAATCTGCCATCCAGAAGCGGTGTAGCTTACTTTTGTTTGCCAGGGTAACTGGCCGAGGTTTGTGTCTGGGGGCCCATGGCTGGGAGTGACCGTCTGGCTCCTTAAAACCTACGATAGGCAGGATGGTGACCAGACCTATGGTGGCAGCAGTGCCAAGTTGGGCTAGTGTGATAGTACCAAGTGGCTCCTGCAATCTGCCATCAAATGTTGGCAGGCGAGTTTTGTTTTCCAGGGAATAGCGCCATTGTTTGTGTTTGGGGGCCTGTGGCTGGGAGTGGCCGGCTGGCTCCTTAGAATCCACGATACGCAGGATGGTTCCCAGACCAGAGGTGGCACCAGTGCCATGTCGGGCTGGTTTGATAGTACCAAGTGGCTCCTGCAATCTGCCATCCAGAAGCGGGGCAGCTTACTTTTGTTTGAAAGGGAAACGGGCCGAGGTTTGTGTCTGGGGGCCTATGGCTGGGAGTGACCGGCTGGCTCCTGAAAAGCTACGATAGGCAGGATGGTGACCAGACCCATGGTGGCACCAGTGCCAGGTTTGGGTGGTTTGATAGTACCAAGTGGCTCCTGCAATCTGCCAACCAGAAGCGGGGCAGCTTACTTTTTTTTGCCAGGGAAACGGGCCGAGGTTTGTGTCTGGGGGCGTATGGCTGGGAGTGACTGGCTGGCTCCTGAAAAGCTACGATAGGCAGGATGGTGACCAGACCCATGGTGGGAGCAGTGCCAAGTTGGGCTGGTTTGATAGTACCAAGTGGCTCCTGCAATCTGCCATCAAAAAGTTGGCAGGCGAGTTTTGTTTTCCAGGGAAAAGCGCCGTTGTTTGTGTTTGGGGGCCTGTGGCTGGGGGTGGCCGGCTGGATATTTAGAATCCACGATACGCAGCATGGATCCCAGACCCAAGGTGGCACCAGTGCCAAGTTGGGCTGGTTTGATAGTACCAAGTGGCTCCTGCAATCTGCCATCCAGAAGCGGGGATGATTTTTATTTTGCCAGGGAAACGGGCCGAGGTTTGGGTCTCGGGGCCTATGGCTGGGAGTGACTGGCTGGCTCCTGAAAAGCTACGATAGGCAGGATGGTGACCAGACCCATGGTGGCAGCAGTGCGAAGTTGGGCTGATTTGATAGTAACAAGTGGCTCCTGCAATCTGCCATCAAAAAGTTGGCAGGCGAGTTTTGTTTTCCAGGGAAAAGCGCCGTTGTTTGTGTTTGGGGGCCTGTGGCTGGGAGTGGCTGGCTGGCTAATTAGAATCCACGTTACGCAGGATGGTTCCCAGACCAGAGGTGGCACCAGTGCCAAGTTGGGCTGGTTTGATAGTACAAAGTGCGTCCTGCAATCTGCCATCCAGAAGCGGGGATGCTTACTTTTGTTTGCCAGGGAAACGGGCCGAGGTTTGTGTCTGGGGGCCTATGGCTGGGAGTGACCGGCTGGCTCCTGAAAAGCTACGATAGGCAGGATGGTGACCAGACCCATGGTGGCACCAGTGCCAAGTTGGGCTGGTTTGATAGTACCAAGTGGCTCCTGCAATCTGCCATCAAAAAGTTGGCAGGCGAGTTTTGTTTTCCAGGGAAAAGCGCCGTTGTTTGTGTTTGGGGGCCTGTGGCTGGGAGTGGCCGGCTGGCTCCATTGAACCTACGATACGCAGGATGGTTCCCAGACCAGAGGTGGCACCAGTGCCATGTCGGGCTGGTTTGATAGTACCAAGTGGCTCCTGCAATCTGCCATCCAGAAGCGGGGCAGCTTACTTTTTTTTGCCAGGGAAACGGGCCGAGGTTTGTGTCTGGGGGCCTATGGCTGGGAGTGAGTGGCTGGCTCCTGAAAAGCTACGATAGGCAGGATGGTGACCAGACCCATGGTGGCAGCCGTGCCAAGTTGGGCTGGTTTGATAGTACCAAGTGGCTCCTGCAATCTGCCATCAAAAAGTTGGCAGGCGAGTTTTGTTTTCCAGGGAAAGCGCCGTTGTTTGTGTTTGGGGGCCTGTGGCTTGGAGTGGCCGGGTGGCTCCTTAGAATCCACGATACGCAGGATGGTTCCCAGACCAGAGGTGGCACCAGTGCCATGTCGGGCTGGTTTGATAGTACCAAGTGGCTCCTGCAATCTGCCATCCAGAAACGGGGCAGCTTACTTTTGTTTGCCAGGGTAACTGGCCGAGGTTTGTGTCTGGGGGCCCATGGCTGGGAGTGACCGTCTGGCTCCTTAAAACCTACGATAGGCAGGATGGTGACCAGACCTATGGTGGCAGCAGTGCCAAGTTGGGCTGGTTTGATTGTACCAAGTGGCTCCTGCAATCTGCCATCAAATGTTGGCAGGCGAGTTTTGTTTTCCAGGGAATAGCGCCATTGTTTGTGTTTGGGGGCCTGTGGCTGGGAGTGGCCGGCTGGCTCCTTAGAATCCACGATACGCAGGATGGTTCCCAGACCAGAGGTGGCACCAGTGCCATGTCGGGCTGGTTTGATAGTACCAAGTGGCTCCTGCAATCTGCCATCCAGAAGCGGGGCAGCTTACTTTTGTTTGAAAGGGAAACGGGCCGAGGTTTGTGTCTGGGGGCCTATGGCTGGGAGTGACCGGCTGGCTCCTGAAAAGCTACGATAGGCAGGATGGTGACCAGACCCATGGTGGCACCAGTGCCAGGTTTGGGTGGTTTGATAGTACCAAGTGGCTCCTGCAATCTGCCAACCAGAAGCGGGGCAGCTTACTTTTTTTTGCCAGGGAAACGGGCCGAGGTTTGTGTCTGGGGGCGTATGGCTGGGAGTGACTGGCTGGCTCCTGAAAAGCTACGATAGGCAGGATGGTGACCAGACCCATGGTGGCAGCAGTGCCAAGTTGGGCTGGTTTGATAGTACCAAGTGGCTCCTGCAATCAGACATCAAAAAGTTGGCAGGCGAGTTTTGTTTTCCAGGGAAAAGCGCCGTTGTTTGTGTTTGGGGGCCTGTGGCTGGGGGTGGCCGGCTGGATATTTAGAATCCACGATACGCAGCATGGATCCCAGACCCAAGGTGGCACCAGTGCCAAGTTGGGCTGGTTTGATAGTACCAAGTGGCTCCTGCAATCTGCCATCCAGAAGCGGGGATGATTTTTATTTTGCCAGGGAAACGGGCCGAGGTTTGGGTCTCGGGGCCTATGGCTGGGAGTGACCGGCTGGCTCCTGAAAAGCTACGATAGGCAGGATGGTGACCAGACCCATGGTGGCAGCAGTGCGAAGTTGGGCTGATTTGATAGTAACAAGTGGCTCCTGCAATCTGCCATCAAAAAGTTGGCAGGCGAGTTTTGTTTTCCAGGGAAAAGCGCCGTTGTTTGTGTTTGGGGGCCTGTGGCTGGGAGTGGCTGGCTGGCTAATTAGAATCCACGTTACGCAGGATGGTTCCCAGACCAGAGGTGGCACCAGTGCCAAGTTGGGCTGGTTTGATAGTACAAAGTGCGTCCTGCAATCTGCCATCCAGAAGCGGGGATGCTTACTTTTGTTTGCCAGGGAAACGGGCCGAGGTTTGTGTCTGGGGGCCTATGGCTGGGAGTGACCGGCTGGCTCCTGAAAAGCTACGATAGGCAGGATGGTGACCAGACCCATGGTGGCACCAGTGCCAAGTTGGGCTGGTTTGATAGTACCAAGTGGCTCCTGCAATCTGCCATCAAAAAGTTGGCAGGCGAGTTTTGTTTTCCAGGGAAAAGCGCCGTTGTTTGTGTTTGGGGGCCTGTGGCTGGGAGTGGCCGGCTGGCTCCATTGAACCTACGATACGCAGGATGGTTCCCAGACCAGAGGTGGCACCAGTGCCATGTCGGGCTGGTTTGATAGTACCAAGTGGCTCCTGCAATCTGCCATCCAGAAGCGGGGCAGCTTACTTTTTTTTGCCAGGGAAACGGGCCGAGGTTTGTGTCTGGGGGCCTATGGCTGGGAGTGAGTGGCTGGCTCCTGAAAAGCTACGATAGGCAGGATGGTGACCAGACCCATGGTGGCACCAGTGCCAAGTTGGGCTGGTTTGATAGTACCAAGTGGCTCCTGCAATCAGCCATCAAAAAGTTGGCAGGCGAGTTTTGTTTTCCAGGGAAAGCGCCGTTGTTTGTGTTTGGGGGCCTGTGGCTTGGAGTGGCCGGGTGGCTCCTTAGAATCCACGATACGCAGGATGGTTCCCAGACCAGAGGTGGCACCATTGCCATGTCGGGCTGGCTTGATAGTACCAAGTGGCTCCTGCAATCTGCCATCCAGAAACGGGGCAGCTTACTTTTGTTTGCCAGGGAAACGGGCCGAGGTTTGTGTCTGGGGGCCTATGGCTGGGATTGAGCGGCTGGCTCCTGAAAAGCTACTATAGGCAGGATGGTGACCAGACCCATGGTGGCAGCAGTGCCAAGTTGGGCTGGTTTGATAGTACCAAGTTGCTCCTGCAATCTGCCATCAAAAAGTTGGCAGGCGAGTTTTGTTTTCCAGGGAAAAGCGCCGTTGTTTGTGTTTGGGGGCCTGTGGCTGGGGGTGGCCGGCTGGATATTTAGAATCCACGATACGCAGCATGGATCCCAGACCCAAGGTGGCACCAGTGCCAAGTTGGGCTGGTTTGATAGTACCAAGTGCGTCCTGCAATCTGCCATCCAGAAGCGGGGATGATTTTTTTTTTTGCCAGGGAAACGGGCCGAGGTTTGGGTCTCGGGGCCTATGGCTGGGAGTGACTGGCTGGCTCCTGAAAAGCTACGATAGGCAGGATGGTGACCAGACCCATGGTGGCAGCAGTGCGAAGTTGGGCTGATTTGATAGTACCAAGTGGCTCCTGCAATCTGCCATCAAAATGTTGGCAGGCGAGTTTTGTTTTCCAGGGAAAAGCGCCGTTGTTTGTGTTTGGGGGCCTGTGGCTGGGAGTGGCTGGCTGGCTAATTAGAATCCACGTTACGCAGGATGGTTCCCAGACCAGAGGTGGCACCAGTGCCAAGTTGGGCTGGTTTGATAGTACAAAGTGCGTCCTGCAATCTGCCATCCAGAAGCGGGGATGCTTACTTTTGTTTGCCAGGGAAACGGGCCGAGGTTTGTGTCTGGGGGCCTATGGCTGGGAGTGACCGGCTGGCTCCTGAAAAGCTACGATAGGCAGGATGGTGACCAGACCCATGGTGGCACCAGTGCCAAGTTGGGCTGGTTTGATAGTACCAAGTGGCTCCTGCAATCTGCCATCAAAAAGTTGGCAGGCGAGTTTTGTTTTCCAGGGAAAAGCGCCGTTGTTTGTGTTTGGGGGCCTGTGGCTGGGAGTGGCCGGCTGGCTCCATTGAACCTACGATACGCAGGATGGTTCCCAGACCAGAGGTGGCACCAGTGCCATGTCGGGCTTGTTTGATAGTACCAAGTGGCTCCTGCAATCTGCCATCAAAATTTGGCAGGCGAGTTTTGTTTTCCAGGGAAAGCGCCGTTGTTTGTGTTTGGGGGCCTGTGGCTGGGAGTGGCCGGGTGGCTCCTTAGAATCCACGATACGCAGGATGGTTCCCAGACCAGAGGTGGCACCATTGCCATGTCGGGCTGGTTTGATAGTACCAAGTGTCTCCTGCAATCTGCCATCCAGAAACGGGGCAGCTTACTTTTGTTTGCCAGGGAAACGGGCCGAGGTTTGTGTCTGGGGGCCTATGGCTGGGATTGAGCGGCTGGCTCCTGAAAAGCTACTATAGGCAGGATGGTGACCAGACCCATGATGGCAGCAGTGCCAAGTTGGGCTGGTTTGATAGTACCAAGTGGCTCCTGCAATCTGCCATCAAAAAGTTGGCAGGCGAGTTTTGTTTTCCAGGGAAAAGCGCCGTTGTTTGTGTTTGGGGGCCTGTGGCTGGGAGTGGCCGGCTGGCTCCTTAGAATCCACGATACGCAGGATGGTTCCCAGACCAGAGGTGGCACCAGTGCCAAGTCGGGCTAGTTTGATGGTGCAAAGTGGCTCCTGCAATCTGCCATCCAGAAGTGGGGTAGCTTACTTTTGTTTGCCAGGGAAACGGGCCGAGGTTTGTGTCTGGGGGCCTATGGCTGGGAGTGACCGTCTGGCTCCTGAAAAGCTACGATAGGCAGGATGGTGACCAGACCCATGGTGGCACCAGTGCCAAGTTGGGCTGGTTTGATAGTACCAAGTGGCTCCTGCAATCTGCCATCAAAAAGTTGGCAGGCGAGTTTTGTTTTCCAGAGAAAAGCGCCGTTGTTTTTGTTTGGGTGCCTGTGGCTGGGAGTGGTCGGCTGGCTCCTTAGAAGACACGATACGCAGGATGGTTCCCGGACCAGAGATGGCACCAGTGCCAAGTCGGGCTGGTTTGATACTACCAAGTTGTTCCTGCAATCTGCCATCCAGAAGCGGGGCAGCTTACTTTTTTTGCCTCGGAAACGGGCCGAGGTTTGTGTCTCGGGGCCTATGGCTGGGATTAAGCGGCTGGCTCCTGAAAAGCTACGATAGGCAGGATGGTGACCAGACCCATGGTGGCACCAGTGCCAAGTTGGGCTGGTTTGATAGTACCAACTGGCTCCTGCAATCTGCCATCAAAAAGTTGGAAGGCGAGTTTTGTTTTCCAGGGAAAAGCGCCGTTGTTTATGTTTGGGGGCCTGTGGCTGGGAGTGGCCGGCTGGCTCCTTAGAATCCACGATACGCAGGATGGTTCCCAGACCCAAGGTGGCACCAGTGCCAAGTCGGGCTGCTTTGATGGTGCGAAGTGGCTCCTGCAATCTGCCATCCAGAAGCGGGGCAGCTTACTTTTGTTTGCCAGGGAAACAGGCCGAGATTTGTGTCTGGGGGCCTATGGCTGGGAGTGACCGGCTGGCTCCTGAAAAGCTACGATAGGCAGGATGGTGACCAGAGCTGAGGTGGCAGCCGTGCTAAGTTGGGCTGGTTTGATAGTACCAAGTGGCTCCTGCAATCTGCCATGAAAATTTGGCAGGCGAGTTTTGTTTTCCAGGGAAAAGCGCTATTGTTTGTGTTTGGGGGCCTGTGGCTGGGAGTGGCCGGCTGGCTCCTTAGAATCCACGATATGCAGGATGGTTCCCAGACCAGAGGTGGCACCAGTGCCATGTCGGGCTGGTTTGATAGTACCAAGTGGCTCCTGCAATCTGCCATCCAGAAGCGGGGCAGCTTACTTTTGTTTGCCAGGGAAACGGGCCGAGGTTTGTGTCTCGGGGCCTATGGCTGGGAGTGACTGGCTGGCTCCTGAAAAGCTACGATAGGCAGGATGGTGACCAGACCCATGGTGGCAGCAGTGCCAAGTTGGGCTGGTTTTATAGTACCAAGTGGCTCCTGCAATCTGCCATCAAAAAGTTGGCAGGCGAGTTTTGTTTTCCAGGGAAAAGCGCCGTTGTTTGTGTTTGGATGCCTGTGGCTGGGAGTGGCCGGCTGGCTCCTTTGAACCTACGATACGCAGGATGGTTCCCAGACCAGAGGTGGCACCAGTGCCATGTCGGGCTGGTTTGATAGTACCAAGTGGCTCCTGCAATCTGCCATCCAGAAACGGGGCAGCTTACTTTTGTTTGCCAGGGAAACGGGCCGAGGTTTGTGTCTCGGGGCCTATGGCTGGGAGTGACCGGCTGGCTCCTGAAAAGCTACGATAGGCAGGATGGTGACCAGACCCATGGTGGCACCAGTGCCAAGTTGGGCTGGTTTGATAGTACCAAGTGGCTCCTGCAATCTGCCATCAAAAAGTTGGCAGGCGAGTTTTGTTTTCCAGGGAAAAGCGCCGTTGTTTGTGTTTGGGGGCCTGTGGCTGGGAGTGGCCGGCTGGCTCCTTAGAATCCACGATACGCAGGATGGTTCCCAGACCAGAGGTGGCACCAGTGCCATGTCGGGCTAGATGATGGTGCAAAGTGGCTCCTGCAATCTGCCATCCAGAAGTGGGGTAGCTTACTTTTGTTTACCAGGGAAACGGGCCGAGGTTTGTGTCTGGGGGCCTATGGCTTGGAGTGACCGGCTGGCTCCTGAAAAGCTACGATAGGCAGGATGGTGACCAGACCCATGGTGGCACCAGTGCCAAGTTGGGCTGGTTTGATAGTACCAAGTGGCTCCTGCAATATGCCGTCAAATGTTGGCAGGCGAGTTTTGTTTTCCAGGGAAAAGCGCCGTTGTTTGTGTTTGGGGGCCTGTGGCTGGGAGTGGCCGGCTGGCTAATTGGAATCCACGATACGCAGGATGGTTCCCAGACCAGAGGTGGCACCAGTGCAATGTCGGGCTGGTTTGATAGTACCAAGTGGCTCCTGCAATCTGCCATCCAGAAGCGGGGCAGCTTACTTTTTTTTGCCAGGGAAACGGGCCGAGGTTTGTGTCTCGGGGCCTATGGCTGGGAGTGACTGGCTGGCTCCTGAAAAGCTACGATAGGCAGGATGGTGACCAGACCCATGGTGGCAGCCGTGCCAAGTTGGGCTGGTTTGATAGTCCCAAGTGGCTCCTGCAATCTGCCATCAAAATGTTGGCAGGCGAGTTTTGTTTTCCAGGGAAAAGCGCCGTTGTTTGTGTTTGGGGGCCTGTGGCTGGGAGTGGCCGGCTGGCTCCTTTGAACCTACGATACGCAGGATGGTTCCCAGACCAGAGGTGGCACCAGTGCCATGTCGAGCTGGTTTGATAGTACCAAGTGGCTCCTGCAATCTGCCATCCAGAAACGGGGCAGCTTACTTTTGTTTGCCAGGGAAACGGGCCGAGGTTTGTGTCTCGGGGCCTATGGCTGGGATTGAGCGGCTGGCTCCTGAAAAGCTACTATAGGCAGGATGGTGACCAGACCCATGGTGGCAGCAGTGCCAAGTTGGGCTGGTTTGATAGTACCAAGTGGCTCCTGCAATCTGCCATCCAAAAGTTGGCAGGCGAGTTTTGTTTTCCAGGGAAAAGCGCCGTTGTTTGTGTTTGGGGGCCTGTGGCTGGGAGTGGCCTGCTGGCTCCTTAGAATCCACGATACGCAGGATGGTTCCCAGACCAGAGGTGGCACCAGTGCCAAGTCGGGCTAGTTTGATGGTGCAAAGTGGCTCCTGCAATCTGCCATCCAGTAGTGGGGTAGCTTACTTTTGTTTGCCAGGGTAACGTGCCGAGGCTTGTGTCTGGGGGCCTATGGCTGGGAGTGACCGTCTGGCTCCTGAAAAGCTACGATAGGCAGGATGGTGACCAGACCCATGGTGGCACCAGTGCCAAGTTGGGCTGGTTTGATAGTACCAAGTGGCTCCTGCAATCTGCCATCAAAAAGTTGGCAGGCGAGTTTTTTTTTCCAGGGAAAAGCGCTGTTGTTTGTGTTTGGGGGCCTGTGGCTGGGAGTGGCCGGCTGGCTAATTAGAATCCACGATACGCAGCATGGTTCCCAGACCAGAGGTGGCACCAGTGCCAAGTCGGGCTGCTTTGATGGTGCGAAGTGGCTCCTGCAATCTGCCATCCAGAAGCGGGGCAGCTTACTTTTGTTTGCCAGGGAAACGGGCCGAGGTTTGTGTCTGGGGGCCTATGGCTGGGAGTGACCGGCTGGCTCCTGAAAAGCTACGATAGGCAGGATGGTGACCAAACTCATGGTGGCAGCAGTGCCAATTTGGGCTGGTTTGATAGTACCAAGTGTCTCCTGCAATCTGCCATCAAAAAGTTGGCAGGCGAGTTTTTTTTTCCAGGGAAAAGCGGCACTGTTTGTGTTTGGGGGCCTGTGGCTGGGAGTGGCCGGCTGGCTCCTTAGAATCCACGATACGCAGGATGGTTCCCAGACCAGAGGTGGCACCAGTGCCATGTCGGGCTGGTTTGATAGTACCAAGTGGCTCCTGCAATCTGCCATCAAAAAGTTGGCAGGCGAGTTTTGTTTTCCAGGGAAAAGCGCCCTTGTTTGTGTTTGGGGGCCTGTGGCTGGGAGTGGCCGGCTGGCTCCTTTGAACCTACGATACGCAGGATGGTTCCCAGACCAGAGGTGGCACCAGTGCCATGTCGGGCTGGTTTGATAGTACCAAGTGGCTCCTGCAATCTGCCATCCAGAAACGGGGCAGCTTACTTTTGTTTGCCAGGGAAACGGGCCGAGGTTTGTGTCTCGGGGCCTATGGCTGGGAGTGACCGGCTGGCTCCTTAAAAGCTACGATAGGCAGGATGGTTACCAGACCCATGGTGGCTCCAGTGCCAAGTTGGGCTGGTTTGATAGTACCAAGTGGCACCTGCAATCTGCCATCAAAAAGTTGGCAGGGGAGTTTTGTTTTCCAGGGAAAAGCGCCGTTGTTTGTGTTTGGGGGCCTGTGGCTGGGAGTGGCCGGCTGGCTCCTTAGAATCCACGATACGCAGGATGGTTCCCAGACCAGAGGTGGCACCAGTGCCATGTCGGGATAGATGATGGTGCAAAGTGGCTCCTGCAATCTGCCATCCAGAAGCGGGGCAGCTTACTTTTGTTTGCGAGGGAAACGGGCCGAGGTTTGTGTCTGGGGGCCTATGGCTGGGAGTGACCGGCTGGCTCCTGAAAAGCTACGATAGGCAGGATGGTGACCAGACCCATGGTGGCAGCAGTGCCAAGTTGGCCTGGTTTGATAGTACCAAGTGGCTCCTGCAATCTGCCATCAAAAATTTGGCAGGCAAGTTTTGTTTTCCAGAGAAAAGCGCCGTTGTTTGTGTTTGGGGGCCTGTGGCTGGGAGTGGCCGGCTGGCTAATTAGAATCCACGATACGCAGCATGGTTCCCAGACCAGAGGTGGCACCAGTGCCATGTCGTGCTGGTTTGATAGTACCAAGTGCGTCCTGCAATCTGCCATCCAGAAGAGGGGCAGCTTACTTTTGTTTGCCAGGGAAACGGGCCGAGGTTTGTGTCTGGGGGCCTATGGCTGGGAGTGACCGGCTGGCTCCTGAAAAGCTACGATAGGCAGGATGGTGAGCAGATTCATGGTGGCAGCAGTGCCAGTTTGGGCTGGTTTGATAGTACCAAGTGTCTCCCGCAATCTGCCATCAAACAGTTGGCAGGCGAGTTTTGTTTTCCAGGGAAAAGCGGCACTGTTTGTGTTTGGGGGCCTGTGGCTGGGAGTGGCCGGCTGGCTTATTAGAATCCACGATACGCAGGATGGTTCCCAGACCAGAGGTGGCACCAGTGCCATGTCGGGCTGGTTTGATAGTACCAAGTGGCTCCTGCAATCTGCCATCAAAAAGTTGGCAGGCGAGTTTTGTTTTCCAGGGAAAAGCGCCCTTGTTTGTGTTTGGGGGCCTGTGGCTGGGAGGGGCCGGCTGGCTCCTTTGAACCTACGATACGCAGGATGGTTCCCAGACCAGAGGTGGCACCAGTGCCATGTCGGGCTGGTTTGATAGTACCAAGTGGCTCCTGCAATCTGCCATCCAGAAACGGGGCAGCTTACTTTTTTTTGCCAGGGAAACGGGCCGAGGTTTGTGTCTCGGGGCCTATGGCTGGGAGTGACCGGCTGGCTCCTGAAAAGCTACGATAGGCAGGATGGTTACCAGACCCATGGTGGCACCAGTGCCAAGTTGGGCTGGTTTGATAGTACCAAGTGGCTCCTGCAATCTGCCATCAAAAAGTTGGCAGGCGAGTTTTGTTTTCCAGGGAAAAGCGCCGTTGTTTGTGTTTGGGGGCCTGTGGCTGGGAGTGGCCGGCTGGCTCCTTAGAATCCACGATACGCAGGATGGTTCCCAGACCAGAGGTGGCACCAGTGCCATGTCGGGCTAGATGAAGGTGCAAAGTGGCTCCTGCAATCTGCCATCCAGAAGTGGGGTAGCTTACTTTTGTTTACCAGGGAAACGGGCCGAGGTTTGTGTCTGGGGGCCTATGGCTGGGAGTGACCGGCTGGCTCCTGAAAAGCTACGATAGGCAGGATGGTGACCAGACCCATGGTGGCACCAGTGCCAAGTTGGGCTGGTTTGATAGTACCAAGTGGCTCCTGCAATATGCCGTCAAATGTTGGCAGGCGAGTTTTGTTTTCCAGGGAAAAGCGCCGTTGTTTGTGTTTGGGGGCCTGTGGCTGGGAGTGGCCGGCTGGCTAATTAGAATCCACCATACGCAGGATGGTTCCCAGACCAGAGGTGGCACCAGTGCCATGTCGGGCTGGTTTGATAGTACCAAGTGGCTCCTGCAATCTGCCATCCAGAAGCGGGGCAGCTTACTTTTTTTTGCCAGGGAAACGGGCCGAGGTTTGTGTCTCGGGGCCTATGGCTGGGAGTGACTGGCTGGCTCCTGAAAAGCTACGATAGGCAGGATGGTGACCAGACCCATGGTGGCAGCCGTGCCAAGTTGGGCTGGTTTGATAGTACCAAGTGGCTCCTGCAATCTGCCATCAAAAAGTTGGCAGGCGAGTTTTGTTTTCCAGGGAAAAGCGCCATTGTTTGTGTTTGGGGGCCTGTGGCTGGGAGTGGCCGGCTGGCTAATTAGAATCCACGATACGCAGCATGGTTCCCAGACCAGAGGTGGCACCAGTGCCATGTCGGGCTGGTTTGATAGTACCAAGTGCGTCCTGCAATCTGCCATCCAGAAGCGGGGCAGCTTACTTTAGTTTGCCAGGGAAACGGGCCGAGGTTTGTGTCTGGGGGCCTATGGCTGGGAGTGACCGGCTGGCTCCTGAAAAGCTACGATAGGCAGGATGGTGACCCGACTCATGGTGGCAGCAGTGCCAATTTGGGCTGGTTTGATAGTACCAAGTGTCTCCTGCAATCTGCCATCAAAAAGTTGGCAGGCGAGTTTTGTTTTCCAGGGAAAAGCGCCGTTGTTTGTGTTTGGGGGCCTGTGGCTGGGAGTGGCCGGCTGGCTTATTAGAATCCACGATACGCAGGATGGTTCCCAGACCAGAGGTGGCACCAGTGCCATGTCGGGCTGGTTTGATAGTACCAAGTGGCTCCTGCAATCGGCCATCCAGAAGCGGGGCAGCTTACTTTTTTTTGCCAGGGAAAACGGCCGAGGCTTGTGTCTCGGGGCCTATGGCTGGGAGTGACTGGCTGGGTCCTGAAAAGCTACGATAGGCAGGATGGTGACCAGACCCATGGTGGCAGCAGTGCCAAGTTGGGCTGGTTTGATAGTACCAAGTGGCTCCTGCAATCTGCCATCAAAAAGTTGGCAGGCGAGTTTTGTTTTCCAGGGAAAAGCGCTGTTGTTTGTGTTTGGGGGCCTGTGGCTGGGAGTGGCTGGCTGGCTAATTAGAATCCACGATACGCAGGATGGTTCCCAGACCAGAGGTGGCACCAGTGCCAAGTCGGGCTGCTTTGATGGTGCGAAGTGGCTCCTGCAATCTGCCATCCAGAAGCGGGGCAGCTTACTTTTGTTTGCGAGGGAAACGGGCCGAGGTTTGTGTCTGGGGGCCTATGGCTGGGAGTGACCGGCTGGCTCCTGAAAAGCTACGATAGGCAGGATGGTGACCAGACCCATGGTGGCAGCAGTGCCAAGTTGGGCTGGTTTGATAGTACCAAGTGGCTCCTGCAATCTGCCATCAAAAATTTGGCAGGCAAGTTTTGTTTTCCAGAGAAAAGTGCCGTTGTTTTTGTTTGGGTGCCTGTGGCTGGGAGTGGTCGGCTGGCTCCTTAGAAGACACGATACGCAGGATGGTTCCCAGACCAGAGGTGGCACCAGTGCCAAGTCGGGCTGGTTTGATACTACCATGTGGTTCCTGCAATCTGCCATCCAGAAGCGGGGCAGCTTACTTTTGTTTGCCTCGGAAACGGGCCGAGGTTTGTGTCTGGGGGCCTATGGCTGGGATTGACCGCCTGGCTCCTGAAAAGCTACGATAGGCAGGATGGTGACCAGACCCATGGTGGCACCAGTGCCAAGTTGGGCTGGTTTGATAGTACCAAGTGGCTCCTGCAATCTGCCATCAAAAAGTTGGCAGGCGAGTTTTGTTTTCCAGGGAAAAGCGCCGTTGTTTGTGTTTGGGGGCCTGTGGCTGGGAGTGGCCGGCTGGCTCCTTAGAATCCACGATACGCAGGATGGTTCCCAGACCAGAGGTGGCACAAGTGCCAAGTCGGGCTGCTTTGATGGTGCGAAGTGGCTCCTGCAATCTGCCATCCAGAAGCGGGGCAGCTTACTTTTGTTTGCCAGGGAAACGGGCCGAGATTTTTGTCTGGGGGCCTATGGCTGGGAGTGACCGGCTGGCTCCTGAAAAGCTACGATAGGCAGGATGGTGACCAGACCCATGGTGGCAGCAGTGCCAAGTTGGGCTGGTTTGATAGTACCAAGTGGCTCCTGCAATCTGCCATCAAAAAGTTGGCAGGCGAGTTTTGTTTTCCAGGGAAAAGCGCCGTTGTTTGTGTTTGGGGGCCTGTGGCTGGGAGTGGCCGGCTGGCTCCTTAGAATCCACGATATGCAGGATGGTTCCCAGACCAGAGGTGGCACCAGTGCCAAGTCGGGCTGGTTTGATAGTACCAAGTGGCTCCTGCAATCTGCCATCCAGAAGCGGGGTAGCTTACTTTTTTTTGCCAGGGAAACGGGCCGAGGTTTGTGTCTCGGGGCCTATGGCTGGGATTGAGCGGCTGGCTCCTGAAAAGCTACGATAGGCAGGATGGTGACCAGACCCATGGTGGCAGCAGTGCCAAGTTGGGCTGGTTTGATAGTACCAAGTGGCTCCTGCAATCTGCCATCAAACAGTTGGCAGGCGAGTTTTGTTTTCCAGGGAAAAGCGCCGTTGTTTGTGTTTGGGGACCTGTGGCTGGGAGTGGCCGGCTGGCTCCTTTGAACCTACGATACGCAGGATGGTTCCCAGACCAGAGGTGGCACCAGTGCCATGTCGGGCTAGTTTGATGTTGCAAAGTGGCTCCTGCAATCTGCCATCCAGAAGTGGGGTAGCTTACTTTTGTTTGCCAGGGTAACTGGCCGAGGTTTGTGTCTGGGGGCCTATGGCTGGGAGTGACCGTCTGGCTCCTTAAAACCTACGATAGGCAGGATGGTGACCAGACCCATGGTGGCAGCAGTGCCAAGTTGGGCTGGTTTGATAGTACCAAGTGGCTCCTGCAATCAGCCATCAAATGTTGGCAGGCGAGTTTTGTTTTCCAGGGAATAGCGCCATTGTTTTTGTTTGGGGGCCTGTGGCTGGGAGTGGCCGGCTGGCTAATTAGAATCCACGATACGCAGCATGGTTCCCAGACCAGAGGTGGCACCAGTGCCATGTCGGGCTGGTTTGATAGTACCAAGTGGCTCCTGCAATCTGCCATCCAGAAGCGGGGCAGCTTACTTTTGTTTGCCAGGGAAACGGGCCGAGGTTTGTGTCTGGGGGCCTATGGCTGGGAGTGACTGGCTGGCTCCTGAAAAGCTACGATAGGCAGGATGGTGACCAGACCCATGGTGGCAGCAGTTCCAAGTTGGGCTGGTTTGATAGTACCAAGTGTCTCCTGCAATCTACCATCAAAAATTTGGCAGGCGAGTTTTGTTTTCCAGAGAAAAGCGCCGTTGTTTTGGTTTGGGTGCCTGTGGCTGGGAGTGGTCGGCTGGCTCCTTAGAAGTCACGATACGCAGGATGGTTCCCAGACCAGAGGTGGCACCAGTGCCAAGTCGGGCTGGTTTGATACTACCAAGTGGTTCCTGCAATCTGCCATCCAGAAGCGGGGCAGCTTACTTTTGTTTGCCTCGGAAATGGGCCGAGGTTTTTGTCTGGGGGGCTATGGCTGGGAGTGACCGGCTGGCTCCTGAAAAGCTACGATAGGCAGGATGGTTACCAGACCCATGGTGGCACCAGTGCCAAGTTGGGCTGATTTGATAGTACGAAGTGGCTCCTGCAATCTGCCATCAAAATGTTGGCAGGCGAGTTTTGTTTTCCGGGGAAAAGCGCCATTGATTGTGTTTGGGGGCCTGTGGCTGGGAGTGGCCGGCTGGCTCCTTTGAACCTACGATACGCAGGATGGTTCCCAGACCAGAGGTGGCACCAGTGCCATGTCGGGCTGGTTTGATAGTACCAAGTGGCTCCTGCAATCTGCCATCCAGAAACGGGGCAGCTTACATTTGTTTGCCAGGGAAACAGGCCGAGGTTTGTGTCTCGGGGCCTATGGCTGGGATTGAGCGGTTGGCTCCTGAAAAGCTACGATAGGCAGGATGGTGACCAGACCCATGGTGGCAGCAGTGCCAAGTTGGGCTGGTTTGATAGTACCAAGTGGCTCCTGCAATCTGCCATCCAAATTTGGCAGGCGAGTTTTGTTTTCCAGGGAAAAGCGCCGTTGTTTGTGTTTGGGGGCCTGTGGCTGGGAGTGGCCGGCTGGCTCCTTAGAATCCACGATACGCAGGATGGTTCCCAGACCAGAGGTGGCACCAGTGCCAAGTCGGGCTAGTTTGATGGTGCAAAGTGGCTCCTGCAATCTGCCATCCAGAAGTGGGGTAGCTTACTTTTGTTTACCAGGGAAACGGGCCGAGGTTTGTGTCTGGGGGCCTATGGCTGGGAGTGACCGGCTGGCTCCTGAAAAGCTACGATAGGCAGGATGGTGACCAGACCCATGGTGGCACCAGTGCCAAGTTGGGCTGGTTTGATAGTACCAAGTGGCTCCTGCAATCTGCCATCAAATGTTGGCAGGCGAGTTTGGTTTTCCAGGGAAAAGCGCCGTTGTTTGTGTTTGGGGGCCTGTGGCTGGGAGTGGCCGGCTGGCTAATTAGAATCCACGATACGCAGCATGGTTCCCAGACCAGAGGTGGCACCAGTGCCATGTCGGGCTGGTTTGATAGTACCAAGTGGCTCCTGCAATCTGCCATCAAAAAGTTGGCAGGCGAGTTTTGTTTTCCAGGGAAAAGCGCCGTTGTTTGTGTTTGGGGGCCTGTGGCTGGGAGTGGCCGGCTGGCTCCTTTGAACCTACGATACGCAGGATGGTTCCCAGACCAGAGGTGGCACCAGTGCCATGTCGGGCTGGTTTGATAGTACCAAGTGGCTCCTGCAATCTGCCATCCAGAAACGGGGCAGCTTACTTTTGTTTGCCAGGGAAACGGGCCGAGGTTTGTGTCTCGGGGCCTATGGCTGGGATCGAGCGGCTGGCTCCTGAAAAGCTCCTATAGGCAGGATGGTGACCCGACCCATGGTGGCAGCAGTGCCAAGTTGGGCTGGTTTGATAGTACCAAGTGGTTTCTGCAATCTGCCATCAAAAAGTTGGCAGGCGAGTTTTGTTTTCCAGGGAAAAGCGCTGTTGTTTGTGTTTGGGGGCCTGTGGCTGGGAGTGGCCGGTTGGCTCCTTAGAATCCACGATACGCAGGATGGTTCCCAGACCAGATGTGGCACCAGTGCCTAGTAGGGCTGGTTTGATGGTGCAAAGTGGCTCCTGCAATCTGCCATCCAGAAGCGGTGTAGCTTACTTTTGTTTGCCAGGGTAACTGGCCGAGGTTTGTGTCTGGGGGCCCATGGCTGGGAGTGACCGTCTGGCTCCTTAAAACCTACGATTGGCAGGATGGTGACCAGACCTATGGTGGCTACAGTGCCAAGTTGGGCTAGTTTGATAGTACCAAGTGGCTCCTGCAATCTGCCATCAAATGTTGGCAGGCGAGTTTTGTTTTCCAGGGAATAGCGCCATTGTTTGTGTTTGGGGGCCTGTGGCTGGGAGTGGCCGGCTGGCTCCTTAGAATCCACGATACGCAGGATGGTTCCCAGACCAGAGGTGGCACCAGTGCCATGTCGGGCTGGTTTGATAGTACCAAGTGGCTCCTGCAATCTGCCATCCAGAAGCGGGGCAGCTTACTTTTGTTTGAAAGGGAAACGGGCCGAGGTTTGTGTCTGGGGCCCTATGGCTGGGAGTGACCGGCTGGCTCCTGAAAAGCTACGATAGGCAGGATGGTGACCAGACCCATGGTGGCACCAGTGCCAGGTTTGGGTGGTTTGATAGTACCAAGTGGCTCCTGCAATCTGCCAACCAGAAGCGGGGCAGCTTACTTTTTTTTGCCAGGGAAACGGGCCGAGGTTTGTGTCTGGGGGCGTATGGCTGGGAGTGACTGGCTGGCTCCTGAAAAGCTACGATAGGCAGGATGGTGACCAGACCCATGGTGGCAGCAGTGCCAAGTTGGGCTGGTTTGATAGTACCAAGTGGCTCCTGCAATCTGCCATCAAAAAGTTGGCAGGCGAGTTTTGTTTTCCAGGGAAAAGCGCCGTTGTTTGTGTTTGGGGGCCTGTGGCTGGGGGTGGCCGGCTGGATATTTAGAATACACGATACGCAGCATGGATCCCAGACCCAAGGTGGCACCAGTGCCAAGTTGGGCTGGTTTGATAGTACCAAGTGGCTCCTGCAATCTGCCATCCAGAAGCGGGGATGATTTTTATTTTGCCAGGGAAACGGGCCGAGGTTTGGGTCTCGGGGCCTATGGCTGGGAGTGACTGGCTGGCTCCTGAAAAGCTACGATAGGCAGGATGGTGACCAGACCCATGGTGGCAGCAGTGCGAAGTTGGGCTGATTTGATAGTAACAAGTGGCTCCTGCAATCTGCCATCAAAAAGTTGGCAGGCGAGTTTTGTTTTCCAGGGAAAAGCGCCGTTGTTTGTGTTTGGGGGCCTGTGGCTGGGAGTGGCTGGCTGGCTAATTAGAATCCACGTTACGCAGGATGGTTCCCAGACCAGAGGTGGCACCAGTGCCAAGTTGGGCTGGTTTGATAGTACAAAGTGCGTCCTGCAATCTGCCATCCAGAAGTGGGGATGCTTACTTTTGTTTGCCAGGGAAACGGGCCGAGGTTTGTGTCTGGGGGCCTATGGCTGGGAGTGACCGGCTGGCTCCTGAAAAGCTACGATAGGCAGGATGGTGACCAGACCCATGGTGGCACCAGTGCCAAGTTGGGCTGGTTTGATAGTACCAAGTGGCTCCTGCAATCTGCCATCAAAAAGTTGGCAGGCGAGTTTTGTTTTCCAGGGAAAAGCGCCGTTGTTTGTGTTTGGGGGCCTGTGGCTGGGAGTGGCCGGCTGGCTCCATTGAACCTACGATACGCAGGATGGTTCCCAGACCAGAGGTGGCACCAGTGCCATGTCGGGCTGGTTTGATAGTACCAAGTGGCTCCTGCAATCTGCCATCCAGAAGCGGGGCAGCTTACTTTTTTTTGCCAGGGAAACGGGCCGAGGTTTGTGTCTGGGGGCCTATGGCTGGGAGTGACCGGCTGGCTCCTGAAAAGCTACGATAGGCAGGATGGTGACCAGACCCATGGTGGCAGCAGTGCCAAGTTGGGCTGGTTTGATAGTACCAAGTGGCTCCTGCAATCTGCCATCAAAAAGTTGGCAGGCGAGTTTTGTTTTCCAGGGAAAGCGCCGTTGTTTGTGTTTGGGGGCCTGTGGCTTGGAGTGGCCGGGTGGCTCCTTAGAATCCACGATACGCAGGATGGTTCCCAGACCAGAGGTGGCACCATTGCCATGTCGGGCTGGTTTGATAGTACCAAGTGGCTCCTGCAATCTGCCATCCAGAAACGGGGCAGCTTACTTTTGTTTGCCAGGGTAACTGGCCGAGGTTTGTGTCTGGGGGCCCATGGCTGGGAGTGACCGTCTGGCTCCTTAAAACCTACGATAGGCAGGATGGTGACCAGACCTATGGTGGCAGCAGTGCCAAGTTGGGCTAGTTTGATAGTACCAAGTGGTTCCTGCAATCTGCCATCAAATGTTGGCAGGCGAGTTTTGTTTTCCAGGGAATAGCGCCATTGTTTGTGTTTGGGGGCCTGTGGCTGGGAGTGGCCGGCTGGCTCCTTAGAATCCACGATACGCAGGATGGTTCCCAGACCAGAGGTGGCACCAGTGCCATGTCGGGCTGGTTTGATAGTACCAAGTGGCTCCTGCAATCTGCCATCCAGAAGCGGGGCAGCTTACTTTTGTTTGAAAGGGAAACGGGCCGAGGTTTGTGTCTGGGGGCCTATGGCTGGGAGTGACCGGCTGGCTCCTGAAAAGCTACGATAGGCAGGATGGTGACCAGACCCATGGTGGCACCAGTGCCAGGTTTGGGTGGTTTGATAGTACCAAGTGGCTCCTGCAATCTGCCAACCAGAAGCGGGGCAGCTTACTTTTTTTTGCCAGGGAAACGGGCCGAGGTTTGTGTCTGGGGGCGTATGGCTGGGAGTGACTGGCTGGCTCCTGAAAAGCTACGATAGGCAGGATGGTGACCAGACCCATGGTGGCACCAGTGCCAAGTTGGGCTGGTTTGATAGTACCAAGTGGCTCCTGCAATCTGCCATCAAAAAGTTGGCAGGCGAGTTTTGTTTTCCAGGGAAAAGCGCCGTTGTTTGTGTTTGGGGGCCTGTGGCTGGGGGTGGCCGGCTGGATATTTAGAATCCACGATACGCAGCATGGATCCCAGACCCAAGGTGGCACCAGTGCCAAGTTGGGCTGGTTTGATAGTACCAAGTGGCTCCTGCAATCTGCCATCCAGAAGCGGGGATGATTTTTATTTTGCCAGGGAAACGGGCCGAGGTTTGGGTCTCGGGGCCTATGGCTGGGAGTGACTGGCTGGCTCCTGAAAAGCTACGATAGGCAGGATGGTGACCAGACCCATGGTGGCAGCAGTGCGAAGTTGGGCTGATTTGATAGTAACAAGTGGCTCCTGCAATCTGCCATCAAAAAGTTGGCAGGCGAGTTTTGTTTTCCAGGGAAAAGCGCCGTTGTTTGTGTTTGGGGGCCTGTGGCTGGGAGTGGCTGGCTGGCTAATTAGAATCCACGTTACGCAGGATGGTTCCCAGACCAGAGGTGGCACCAGTGCCAAGTTGGGCTGGTTTGATAGTACAAAGTGCGTCTTGCAATCTGCCATCCAGAAGCGGGGATGCTTACTTTTGTTTGCCAGGGAAACGGGCCGAGGTTTGTGTCTGGGGGCCTATGGCTGGGAGTGACCGGCTGGCTCCTGAAAAGCTACGATAGGCAGGATGGTGACCAGACCCATGGTGGCACCAGTGCCAAGTTGGGCTGGTTTGATAGTACCAAGTGGCTCCTGCAATCTGCCATCAAAAAGTTGGCAGGCGAGTTTTGTTTTCCAGGGAAAAGCGCCGTTGTTTGTGTTTGGGGGCCTGTGGCTGGGAGTGGCCGGCTGGCTCCATTGAACCTACGATACGCAGGATGGTTCCCAGACCAGAGGTGGCACCAGTGCCATGTCGGGCTGGTTTGAGAGTACCAAGTGGCTCCTGCAATCTGCCATCCAGAAGCGGGGCAGCTTACTTTTTTTTGCCAGGGAAACGGGCCGAGGTTTGTGTCTGGGGGCCTATGGCTGGGAGTGAGTGGCTGGCTCCTGAAAAGCTACGATAGGCAGGATGGTGACCAGACCCATGGTGGCAGCCGTGCCAAGTTGGGCTGGTTTGATAGTACCAAGTGGCTCCTGCAATCAGCCATCAAATGTTGGCAGGCGAGTTTTGTTTTCCAGGGAAAGCGCCGTTGTTTGTGTTTGGGGGCCTGTGGCTTGGAGTGGACGGGTGGCTCCTTAGAATCCACGATACGCAGGATGGTTCCCAGACCAGAGGTGGCACCATTGCCATGTCGGGCTGGTTTGATAGTACCAAGTGGCTCCTGCAATCTGCCATCCAGAAACGGGGCAGCTTACTTTTGTTTGCCAGGGAAACGGGCCGAGGTTTGTGTCTGGGGGCCTATGGCTGGGATTGAGCGGCTGGCTCCTGAAAAGCTACTATAGGCAGGATGGTGACCAGACCCATGGTGGCAGCAGTGCCAAGTTGGGCTGGTTTGATAGTACCAAGTGGCTCCTGCAATCTGCCATCAAAAAGTTGGCAGGCGAGTTTTGTTTTCCAGGGAAAAGCGCCGTTGTTTGTGTTTGGGGGCCTGTGGCTGGGGGTGGCCGGCTGGATATTTAGAATCCACGATACGCAGCATGGATCCCAGACCCAAGGTGGCACCAGTGCCAAGTTGGGCTGGTTTGATAGTACCAAGTGCGTCCTGCAATCTGCCATCCAGAAGCGGGGATGATTTTTTTCTTTGCCAGGGAAACGGGCCGAGGTTTGGGTCTCGGGGCCTATGGCTGGGAGTGACTGGCTGGCTCCTGAAAAGCTACGACAGGCAGGATGGTGACCAGACCCATGGTGGCAGCAGTGCGAAGTTGGGCTGATTTGATAGTAACAAGTGGCTCCTGCAATCTGCCATCAAAAAGTTGGCAGGCGAGTTTTGTTTTCCAGGGAAAAGCGCCGTTGTTTGTGTTTGGGGGCCTGTGGCTGGGAGTGGCTGGCTGGCTAATTAGAATCCACGTTACGCAGGATGGTTCCCAGACCAGAGGTGGCACCAGTGCCAAGTTGGGCTGGTTTGATAGTACAAAGTGCGTCCTGCAATCTGCCATCCAGAAGCGGGGATGCTTACTTTTGTTTGCCAGGGAAACGGGCCGAGGTTTGTGTCTCGGGGCCTATGGCTGGGAGTGACCGGCTGGCTCCTGAAAAGCTACGATAGGCAGGATGGTGACCAGACCCATGGTGGCACCAGTGCCAAGTTGGGCTGGTTTGATAGTACCAAGTGGCTCCTGCAATCTGCCATCAAAAAGTTGGCAGGCGAGTTTTGTTTTCCAGGGAAAAGCGCCGTTGTTTGTGTTTGGGGGCCTGTGGCTGGGAGTGGCCGGCTGGCTCCATTGAACCTACGATACGCAGGATGGTTCCCAGACCAGAGGTGGCACCAGTGCCATGTCGGGCTGGTTTGATAGTACCAAGTGGCTCCTGCAATCTGCCATCCAGAAGCGGGGCAGCTTACTTTTTTTTGCCAGGGAAACGGGCCGAGGTTTGTGTCTGGGGGCCTATGGCTGGGAGTGAGTGGCTGGCTCCTGAAAAGCTACGATAGGCAGGATGGTGACCAGACCCATGGTGGCAGCCGTGCCAAGTTGGGCTGGTTTGATAGTACCAAGTGGCTCCTGCAATCTGCCATCAAAATTTGGCAGGCGAGTTTTGTTTTCCAGGGAAAGCGCCGTTGTTTGTGTTTGGGGGCCTGTGGCTGGGAGTGGCCGGGTGGCTCCTTAGAATCCACGATACGCAGGATGGTTCCCAGACCAGAGGTGGCACCATTGCCATGTCGGGCTGGTTTGATAGTACCAAGTGGCTCCTGCAATCTGCCATCCAGAAACGGGGCAGCTTACTTTTGTTTGCCAGGGAAACGGGCCGAGGTTTGTGTCTGGGGGCCTATGGCTGGGATTGAGCGGCTGGCTCCTGAAAAGCTACTATAGGCAGGATGGTGACCAGACCCATGATGGCAGCAGTGCCAAGTTGGGCTGGTTTGATAGTACCAAGTGGCTCCTGCAATCTGCCATCAAAAAGTTGGCAGGCGAGTTTTGTTTTCCAGGGAAAAGCGCCATTGTTTGTGTTTGGGGGCCTGTGGCTGGGAGTGGCCGGCTGGCTCCTTAGAATCCACGATACGCAGGATGGTTCCCAGACCAGAGGTGGCACCAGTGCCAAGTCGGGCTAGTTTGATGGTGCAAAGTGGCTCCTGCAATCTGCCATCCAGAAGTGGGGTAGCTTACTTTTGTTTGCCAGGGAAACGGGCCGAGGTTTGTGTCTCGGGGCCTATGGCTGGGAGTGACCGGCTGGCTCCTGAAAAGCTACGATAGGCAGGATGGTGACCAGACCCATGGTGGCAGCAGTGCCAAGTTGGGCTGGTTTGATAGTACCAAGTGGCTCCTGCAATCTGCCATCAAAAATTTGGCAGGCGAGTTTTGTTTTCCAGAGAAAAGCGCCGTTGTTTTTGTTTGGGTGCCTGTGGCTGGGAGTGGTCGGCTGGCTCCTTAGAAGACACGATACGCAGGATGGTTCCCGGACCAGAGATGGCACCAGTGCCAAGTCGGGCTGGTTTGATACTACCAAGTGGTTCCTGCAATCTGCCATCCAGAAGCGGGGCAGCTTACTTTTGTTTGCCTCGGAAACGGGCCGAGGTTTGTGTCTCGGGGCCTATGGCTGGGATTAAGCGGCTGGCTCCTGAAAAGCTACGATAGGCAGGATGGTGACCAGACCCATGGTGGCACCAGTGCCAAGTTGGGCTGGTTTGATAGTACCAACTGGCTCCTGCAATCTGCCATCAAAAAGTTGGCAGGCGAGTTTTGTTTTCCAGGGAAAAGCGCCGTTGTTTATGTTTGGGGGCCTGTGGCTGGGAGTGGCCGGCTGGCTGCTTAGAATCCACGATACGCAGGATGGTTCCCAGACCCAAGGTGGCACCAGTGCCAAGTCGGGCTGCTTTGATGGTGCGAAGTGGCTCCTGCAATCTGCCATCCAGAAGCGGGGCAGCTTACTTTTGTTTGCCAGGGAAACGGGCCGAGATTTGTGTCTGGGCGCCTATGGCTGGGAGTGACCGGCTGGCTCCTGAAAAGCTACGATAGGCAGGATGGTGACCAGAGCTGAGGTGGCAGCCGTGCTAAGTTGGGCTGGTTTGATAGTACCAAGTGGCTCCTGCAATCTGCCATGAAAATTTGGCAGGCGAGTTTTGTTTTCCAGGGAAAAGCGCTATTGTTTGTGTTTGGGGGCCTGTGGCTGGGAGTGGCCGGCTGGCTAATTAGAATCCACGATACGCAGGATGGTTCCCAGACCAGAGGTGGCACCAGTGTCATGTCGGGCTGGTTTGATAGTACCAAGTGGCTCCTGCAATCTGCCATCCAGAAGCGGGGCAGCTTACTTTTTTTGCCGGGGAAACGGGCCGAGGTTTGGGTCTCGGGGCCTATGGCTGGGAGTGACTGGCTGGCTCCTGAAAAGCTACGATAGGCAGGATGGTGACCAGACCCATGGTGGCAGCAGTGCCAAGTTGGGCTGGTTTGATAGTACCAAGTGGCTCCTGCAATCTGCCATCAAAATTTGGCAGGCGAGTTTTGTTTTCCAGGGAAAAGCGCCGTTGTTTGTGTTTGGGGGCCTGTGGCTGGGAGTGGCCGGCTGGCTAATTAGAATCCACGTTACGCAGGATGGTTCCCAGACCAGAGGTGGCACCAGTGCCAAGTTGGGCTGGTTTGATAGTACAAAGTGCGTCCTGCAATCTGCCATCCAGAAGCGGGGATGCTAACTTTTGTTTGCCAGGGAAACGGGCCGAGGTTTGTGTCTGGGGACCTATGGCTGGGAGTGACCGGCTGGCTCCTGAAAAGCTACGATAGGCAGGATGGTGACCAGACCCATGGTGGCAGCCGTGCCAAGTTGGGCTGGTTTGATAGTACCAAGTGGCTCCTGCAATCTGCCATCAAAAAGTTGGCAGGCGAGTTTTGTTTTCCAGGAAAAAGCGCCGTTGTTTGTGTTTGGGGGCCTGTGGCTGGGAGTGGCCGGCTGGCTCCTTTGAACCTACGATACGCAGGATGGTTCCCAGACCAGAGGTGGCACCAGTGCCATGTCGGGCTGGTTTGATAGTACCAAGTGGCTCCTGCAATCTGCCATCCAGAAACGGGGCAGCTTACTTTTGTTTGCCAGGGAAACGGGCCGAGGTTTGTGTCTGGGGGCCTATGGCTGGGAGTGAGTGGCTGGCTCCTGAAAAGCTACGATAGGCAGGATGGTGACCAGACCCATGGTGGCACCAGTGCCAAGTTGGGCTGGTTTGATAGTACCAAGTGGCTCCTGCAATCTGCCATCAAAAAGTTGGCAGGCGAGTTTTGTTTTCCAGGGAAAAGCGCCGTTGTTTGTGTTTGGGGGCCTGTGTCTGGGAGTGGCCGGCTGGCTCCTTAGAATCCACGATACGCAGGATGGTTCCCAGACCAGAGGTGGCACCAGTGCCATGTCGGGCTAGATGATGGTGCAAAGTGGCTCCTGCAATCTGCCATCCAGAAGTGGGGTAGCTTACTTTTGTTTACCAGGGAAACGGGCCGAGGTTTGTGTCTGGGGGCCTATGGCTGGGAGTGACCGGCTGGCTCCTGAAAAGCTACGATAGGCAGGATGGTGACCAGACCCATGGTGGCACCAGTGCCAAGTTGGGCTGGTTTGATAGTACCAAGTGGCTCCTGCAATATGCCGTCAAATGTTGGCAGGCGAGTTTTGTTTTCCAGGGAAAAGCGCCGTTGTTTGTGTTTGGGGGCCTGTGGCTGGGAGTGGCCGGCTGGCTAATTGGAATCCACGATACGCAGGATGGTTCCCAGACCAGAGGTGGCACCAGTGCAATGTCGGGCTGGTTTGATAGTACCAAGTGGCTCCTGCAATCTGCCATCCAGAAGCGGGGCAGCTTACTTTTTTTTGCCAGGGAAACGGGCCGAGGTTTGTGTCTCGGGGCCTATGGCTGGGAGTGACTGGCTGGCTCCTGAAAAGCTACGATAGGCAGGATGGTGACCAGAACCATGGTGGCAGCCGTGCCAAGTTGGGCTGGTTTGATAGTACCAAGTGGCTCCTGCAATCTGCCATCAAAAAGTTGGCAGGCGAGTTTTGTTTTCCAGGGAAAAGCGCCGTTGTTTGTGTTTGGGGGCCTGTGGCTGGGAGTGGCCGGCTGGCTCCTTTGAACCTACGATACGCAGGATGGTTCCCAGACCAGAGGTGGCACCAGTGCCATGTCGAGCTGGTTTGATAGTACCAAGTGGCTCCTGCAATCTGCCATCCAGAAACGGGGCAGCTTACTTTTGTTTGCCAGGGAAACGGGCCGAGGTTTGTGTCTCGGGGCCTATGGCTGGGATTGAGCGGCTGGCTCCTGAAAAGCTACGATAGGCAGGATGGTGACCAGACCCATGGTGGCAGCAGTGCCAAGTTGGGCTGGTTTGATAGTACCAAGTGGCTCCTGCAATCTGCCATCCAAAAGTTGGCAGGCGAGTTTTGTTTTCCAGGGAAAAGCGCCATTGTTTGTGTTTGGGGGCCTGTGGCTGGGAGTGGCCTGCTGGCTCCTTAGAATCCACGATACGCAGGATGGTTCCCAGACCAGAGGTGGCACCAGTGCCAAGTCGGGCTAGTTTGATGGTGCAAAGTGGCTCCTGCAATCTGCCATCCAGTAGTGGGGTAGCTTTCTTTTGTTTGCCAGGGTAACGTGCCGAGGCTTCTGTCTGGGGGCCTATGGCTGGGAGTGACCGTCTGGCTCCTGAAAAGCTACGATAGGCAGGATGGTGACCAGACCCATGGTGGCAGCAGTGCCAAGTTGGGCTGGTTTGATAGTACCAAGTGGCTCCTGCAATCTGCCATCAAAAAGTTGGCAGGCGAGTTTTTTTTTCCAGGGAAAAGCGCTGTTGTTTGTGTTTGGGGGCCTGTGGCTGGGAGTGGCCGGCTGGCTAATTAGAATCCACGATACGCAGCATGGTTCCCAGACCAGAGGTGGCACCAGTGCCAAGTCGGGCTGCTTTGATGGTGCGAAGTGGCTCCTGCAATCTGCCATCCAGAAGCGGGGCAGCTTACTTTTGTTTGCCAGGGAAACGGGCCGAGGTTTGTGTCTGGGGGCCTATGGCTGGGAGTGACCGGCTGGCTCCTGAAAAGCTACGATAGGCAGGATGGTGACCAGACTCATGGTGGCAGCAGTGCCAATTTGGGCTGGTTTGATAGTACCAAGTGTCTCCTGCAATCTGCCATCAAAAAGTTGGCAGGCGAGTTTTGTTTTCCAGGGAAAAGCGGCACTGTTTGTGTTTGGGGGCCTGTGGCTGGGAGTGGCCGGCTGGCTCCTTAGAATCCACGATACGCAGGATGGTTCCCAGACCAGAGGTGGCACCAGTGCCATGTCGGGCTGGTTTGATAGTACCAAGTGGCTCCTGCAATCTGCCATCAAAAAGTTGGCAGGCGAGTTTTGTTTTCCAGGGAAAAGCGCCCTTGTTTGTGTTTGGGGGCCTGTGGCTGGGAGTGGCCGGCTGGCTCCTTTGAACCTACGATACGCAGGATGGTTCCCAGACCAGAGGTGGCACCAGTGCCATGTCGGGCTAGATGATGGTGCAAAGTGGCTCCTGCAATCTGCGATCCAGAAGTGGGGTAGCTTACTTTTGTTTACGAGGGAAACGGGCCGAGGTTTGTGTCTGGGGGCCTATGGCTGGGAGTGACCGGCTGGCTCCTGAAAAGCTACGATAGGCAGGATGGTGACCAGACCCATGGTGGCACCAGTGCCAAGTTGGGCTGGTTTGATAGTACCAAGTGGCTCCTGCAATATGCCGTCAAATGTTGGCAGGCGAGTTTTGTTTTCCAGGGAAAAGCGCCGTTGTTTGTGTTTGGGGGCCTGTGGCTGGGAGTGGCCGGCTGGCTCCTTAGAATCCACGATACGCAGGATGGTTCCCAGACCAGAGGTGGCACCAGTGCCAAGTCGGGCTAGTTTGATGGTGCAAAGTGGCTCCTGCAATCTGCCATCCAGAATTGGGGATGCTTACTTTTGTTTGCCAGGGTAACGGGCCGAGGCTTGTGTCTGGGGGCCTATGGCTGGGAGTGACCGGCTGGCTCCTGAAAAGCTACGATAGGCAGGATGGTGACAAGACCCATGGTGGCACCAGTGCCAAGTTGGGCTGCTTTGATAGTACCAAGTGGCTCCTGCAATCTGCCATCAAATGTTGGCAGGCGAGTTTTGTTTTCCAGGGAAAAGCGCCATTGTTTGTGTTTGGGGGCCTGTGGCTGGGAGTGGCCGGCTGGCTAATTAGAATCCACGATACGCAGCATGGTTCCCAGACCAGAGGTGGCACCAGTGCCATGTCGGGCTGCTTTGATAGTACCAAGTGCGTCCTGCAATCTGCCATCCAGAAGCGGGGCAGCTTACTTTTGTTTGCCAGGGAAACGGGCCGAGGTTTGTGTCTGGGGGCCTATGGCTGGGAGTGACCGGCTGGCTCCTGAAAAGCTACGATAGGCAGGATGGTGACCAGACCCATGGTGGCAGCAGTGCCAAGTTGGCCTGGTTTGATAGTACCAAGTGGCTCCTGCAATCTGCCATCAAAAATTTGGCAGGCAAGTTTTGTTTTCCAGAGAAAAGCGCCGTTGTTTGTGTTTGGGGGCCTGTGGCTGGGAGTGGCCGGCTGGCTAATTAGAATCCACGATACGCAGCATGGTTCCCAGACCAGAGGTGGCACCAGTGCCATGTCGGGCTGGTTTGATAGTACCAAGTGCGTCCTGCAATCTGCCATCCAGAAGAGGGGCAGCTTACTTTTGTTTGCCAGGGAAACGGGCCGAGGTTTGTTTCTGGGGGCCTATGGCTGGGAGTGACCGGCTGGCTCCTGAAAAGCTACGATAGGCAGGATGGTGAGCAGACTCATGGTGGCAGCAGTGCCAATTTGGGCTGGTTTGATAGTACCAAGTGTCTCCCGCAATCTGCCATCAAAATGTTGGCAGGCGAGTTTTGTTTTCCAGGGAAAAGCGGCACTGTTTGTGTTTGGGGGCCTGTGGCTGGGAGTGGCCGGCTGGCTTGTTAGAATCCACGATACGCAGGATGGTTCCCAGACCAGAGGTGGCACCAGTGCCATGTCGGGCTGGTTTGATAGTACCAAGTGGCTCCTGCAATCTGCCATCAAAAAGTTGGCAGGCGAGTTTTGTTTTCCAGGGAAAAGCGCCCTTGTTTGTGTTTGGGGGCCTGTGGCTGGGAGGGGCCGGCTGGCTCCTTTGAACCTACGATACGCAGGATGGTTCCCAGACCAGAGGTGGCACCAGTGCCATGTTGGGCTGGTTTGATAGTACCAAGTGGCTCCTGCAATCTGCCATCCAGAAACGGGGCAGCTTACTTTTTTTTGCCAGGGAAACGGGCCGAGGTTTGTGTCTCGGGGCCTATGGCTGGGAGTGACCGGCTGGCTCCTGAAAAGCTACGATAGGCAGGATGGTTACCAGACCCATGGTGGCACCAGTGCCAAGTTGGGCTGGTTTGATAGTACCAAGTGGCTCCTGCAATCTGCCATCAAAAAGTTGGCAGGCGAGTTTTGTTTTCCAGGGAAAAGCGCCGTTGTTTGTGTTTGGGGGCCTGTGGCTGGGAGTGGCCGGCTGGCTCCTTAGAATCCACGATACGCAGGATGGTTCCCAGACCAGAGGTGGCACCAGTGCCATGTCGGGCTAGATGAAGGTGCAAAGTGGCTCCTGCAATCTGCCATCCAGAAGTGGGGTAGCTTACTTTTGTTTACCAGGGAAACGGGCCGAGGTTTGTGTCTGGGGGCCTATGGCTGGGAGTGACCGGCTGGCTCCTGAAAAGCTACGATAGGCAGGATGGTGACCAGACCCATGGTGGCACCAGTGCCAAGTTGGGCTGGTTTGATAGTACCAAGTGGCTCCTGCAATATGCCGTCAAATGTTGGCAGGCGAGTTTTGTTTTCCAGGGATAAGCGCCGTTGTTTGTGTTTGGGGGCCTGTGGCTGGGAGTGGCCGGCTGGCTCCTTAGAATCCACGATACGCAGGATGGTTCCCAGACCAGAGGTGGCACCAGTGCCATGTCGGGCTGGTTTGATAGTACCAAGTGGCTCCTGCAATATGCCATCCAGAAGCGGGGCAGCTTACTTTTTTTTGCCAGGGAAACGGGCCGAGGTTTGTGTCTCGGGGCCTATGGCTGGGAGTGACTGGCTGGCTCCTGAAAAGCTACGATAGGCAGGATGGTGACCAGACCCATGGTGGCAGCCGTGCCAAGTAGGGCTGGTTTGATAGTACCAAGTGGCTCCTGCAATCTGCCATCAAAAAGTTGGCAGGCGAGTTTTGTTTTCCAGGGAAAAGCGCCGTTGTTTGTGTTTGGGGGCCTGTGGCTGGGAGTTGCCGGCTGGCTCCTTTGAACCTACGATACGCAGGATGGTTCCCAGACCAGAGGTGGCACCAGTGCCATGTCGGGCTGGTTTGATAGTACCAAGTGGCTCCTGCAATCTGCCATCCAGAAGTGGGGTAGCTTACTTTTGTTTACCAGGGAAACGGGCCGAGGTTTGTGTCTGGGGGCCTATGGCTGGGAGTGACCGGCTGGCTCCTGAAAAGCTACGATAGGCAGGATGGTGACAAGACCCATGGTGGCACCAGTGCCATGTCGGGCTGGTTTGATAGTACCAAGTGGCTCCTGCAATCTGCCATCAAAAAGTTGGCAGGCGAGTTTTGTTTTCCAGGGAAAAGCGCCGTTGTTTGTGTTTGGGGGCCTGTGGCTGGGAGTGGCCGGCTGGCTCCTTTGAACCTACGATACGCAGGATGTTTCCCAGACCAGAGGTGGCACCAGTGCCATGTCGGGCTGGTTTGATAGTACCAAGTGCGTCCTGCAATCTGCCATCCAGAAGCGGGGCCGCTTACTTTTGTTTGCCAGGGAAACGGGCCGAGGTTTGTGTCTGGGGGCCTATGGCTGGGAGTGACCGGCTGGCTCCTGAAAAGCTACGATAGGCAGGATGGTGACCAGACTCATGGTGGCAGCAGTGCCAATTTGGGCTGGTTTGATAGTACCAAGTGTCTCCTGTAATCTGCCATCAAAAAGTTGGCAGGCGAGTTTTGTTTTCCAGGGAAAAGCGCCATTGTTTGTGTTTGGGGGCCTGTGGCTGGGAGTGGCCGGCTGGCTAATTAGAATCCACGATACGCAGCATGGTTCCCAGACCAGAGGTGGCACCAGTGCCATGTCGGGCTGGTTTGATAGTACCAAGTGGCTCCTGCAATCTGCCATGCAGAAGCGGGGCAGCTTACTTTTTTTTGCCAGGGAAACCGGCCGAGGCTTGTGTCTCGGGGCCTATGGCTGGGAGTGACTGGCTGGGTCCTGAAAAGCTACGATAGGCAGGATGGTGACCAGACCCATGGTGGCAGCAGTGCCAAGTTGGGCTGGTTTGATAGTACCAAGTGGCTCCTGCAATCTGCCATCAAAAAGTTGGCAGGCGAGTTTTTTTTTCCAGGGAAAAGCGCTGTTGTTTGTGTTTGGGGGCCTGTGGCTGGGAGTGGCCGGCTGACTAATTAGAATCCACGATACGCAGGATGGTTCCCAGACCAGAGGTGGCACCAGTGCCAAGTCGGGCTGCTTTGATGGTGCGAAGTGGCTCCTGCAATCTGCCATCCAGAAGCGGGGCAGCTTACTTTTGTTTGCGAGGGAAACGGGCCGAGGTTTGTGTCTGGGGGCCTATGGCTGGGAGTGACCGGCTGGCTCCTGAAAAGCTACGATAGGCAGGATGGTGACCAGACCCATGGTGGCAGCAGTGCCAAGTTGGGCTGGTTTGATAGTACCAAGTGGCTCCTGCAATATGCCATCCAGAAGCGGGGCAGCTTACTTTTGTTTGCCACGGAAACGGGCCGAGGTTTTTGTCTGGGGGGCTAAGGCTGGGAGTGACCGGCTGGCTCCTGAAAAGCTACGATAGGCAGGATGGTGACCAGACCCATGATGGCACCAGTGACAAGTTGGGCTGATTTGATAGTACGAAGTGGCTCCTGTATTCTGCCATCAAAAAGTTGGCAGGCGAGTTTTGTTTTCCAGGGAAAAGCGCCATTGTTTGTGTTTGGGGGCCTGTGGCTGGGAGTGGCCGGCTGGCTCCTTTGAACATACGATACGCAGGATGGTTCCCAGACCATGGTGGCACCAGTGCCATGTCGGGCTGGTTTGATAGTACCAAGTGGCTCCTGCAATCTGCCATCCAGAAACGGGGCAGCTTACTTTTGTTTGCCAGGGAAACGGGCCGAGGTTTGTGTCTCGGGGCCTATGGCTGGGATTGAGCGGCTGGCTCCTGAAAAGCTACGATAGGCAGGATGGTGACCAGACCCATGGTGGCACCAGTGCCAAGTTGGGCTGGTTTGATAGTACCAAGTGGCTCCTGCAATCTGCCATCAAAAAGTTGGCAGGCGAGTTTTGTTTTCCAGGGAAAAGCGCCGTTGATTGTGTTTGGGGGCCTGTGGCTGGGAGTGGCCGGCTGGCTCCTTTGAACCTACGATACGCAGGATGGTTCCCAGACCAGAGGTGGCACCAGTGCCATGTCGGGCTGCTTTGATAGTACCAAGTGGCTCCTGCAATCTGCCATCCAGAAACGGGGCAGCTTACTTTTGTTTGCCAGGGAAACGGGCCGAGGTTTGTGTCTCGGGGCCTATGGCTGGGAGTGACCGGCTGGCTCCTGAAAAGCTACGATAGGCAGGATGGTTACCAGACCCATGGTGGCACCAGTGCCAAGTTGGGCTGGTTTGATAGTACCAAGTGGCTCCTGCAATCTGCCATCAAAAATTTGGCAGGCGAGTTTTGTTTTCCAGGGAAAAGCGCCGTTGTTTGTGTTTGGGGGCCTGTGGCTGGGAGTGGCCGGCTGGCTCCTTAGAATCCACGATACGCAGGATGGTTCCCAGACCAGAGGTGGCACCAGTGCCATGTCGGGCTAGATGATGATGCAAAGTGGCTCCTGCAATCTGCCATCCAGAAGTGGGGTAGCTTACTTTTGTTTACCAGGGAAACGGGCCGAGGTTTGTGTCTGGGGGCCTATGGCTGGGAGTGACCGGCTGGCTGCTGAAAAGCTACGATAGGCAGGATGGTGACCAGACCCATGGTGGCACCAGTGCCAAGTTGGGCTGGTTTGATAGTACCAAGTGGCTCCTGCAATATGCCGTCAAATGTTGGCAGGCGAGTTTTGTTTTCCAGGGAAAAGCGCCGTTGTTTGTGTTTGGGGGCCTGTGGCTGGGAGTGGCCGGCTGGCTAATTAGAATCCACGATACGCAGGATGGTTCCCAGACCAGAGGTGGCACCAGTGCCATGTCGGGCTGGTTTGATAGTACCAAGTGGCTCCTGCAATCTGCCATCCAGAAGCGGGGCAGCTTACTTTTTTTTGCCAGGGAAACGGGCCGAGGTTTGTGTCTCGGGGCCTATGGCTGGGAGTGACTGGCTGGCTCCTGAAAAGCTACGATAGGCAGGATGGTGACCAGACCCATGGTGGCAGCCGTGCCAAGTTGGGCTGGTTTGATAGTACCAAGTGGCTCCTGCAATCTGCCATCAAAATGTTGGCAGGCGAGTTTTGTTTTCCAGGGAAAAGCGCCATTGTTTGTGTTTGGGGGCCTGTGGCTGGGAGTGGCCGGCTGGCTAATTAGAATCCACGATACGCAGCATGGTTCCCAGACCAGAGGTGGCACCAGTGCCATGTCGGGCTGGTTTGGTAGTACCAAGTGCGTCCTGCAATCTGCCATCCAGAAGCGGGGCAGCTTACTTTTGTTTGCCAGGGAAACGGGCCGAGGTTTGTGTCTGGGGGCCTATGGCTGGGAGTGACCGGCTGGCTCCTGAAAAGCTACGATAGGCAGGATGGTGACCCGACTCATGGTGGCAGCAGTGCCAATTTGGGCTGGTTTGATAGTACCAAGTGTCTCCTGCAATCTGCCATCAAAAAGTTGGCAGGCGAGTTTTGTTTTCCAGGGAAAAGCGGCACTGTTTTTGTTTGGGGGCCTGTGGCTGGGAGTGGCCGGCTGGCTTATTAGAATCCACGATACGCAGGATGGTTCCCAGACCAGAGGTGGCACCAGTGCCATGTCGGGCTGGTTTGATAGTACCAAGTGGCTCCTGCAATCGGCCATCCAGAAGCGGGGCAGCTTACTTTTTTTTGCCAGGGAAAACGGCCGAGGCTTGTGTCTCGGGGCCTATGGCTGGGAGTGACTGGCTGGGTCCTGAAAAGCTACGATAGGCAGGATGGTGACCAGACCCATGGTGGCAGCAGTGCCAAGTTGGGCTGGTTTGATAGTACCAAGTGGCTCCTGCAATCTGCCATCAAAAAGTTGGCAGGCGAGTTTTGTTTTCCAGGGAAAAGCGCTGTTGTTTGTGTTTGGGGGCCTGTGGCTGGGAGTGGCTGGCTGGCTAATTAGTATCCACGATACGCAGGATGGTTCCCAGACCAGTGGTGGCACCACTGCCAAGTCGGGCTGCTTTGATGGTGCGAAGTGGCTCCTGCAATCTGCCATCCAGAAGCGGGGCAGCTTACTTTTGTTTGCGAGGGAAACGGGCCGAG